>NC_136977.1:48782454-48842454 GCF_032717465.1 Coenobita brevimanus | reverse complement strand
CTATTTGTTTAACTGTCTGGTAGTAGGTCTTCTTATCAGTTAGGTCTCTTTCCTTATCTCCCTGTCAGGCTATCAGTGTCTGTGTCTTCCTATCATTTATGTCTCTGTTTCTCTGTCTGTGTCTATCTTGCTGTATTCTCTCCATCTCTCGCCCCACATATAATTCCTGTCTATCTATGTATCTATTTATCCATCTGTCTATTCATCGATCTATCAGATCTTATATCTTCTCATCTATCTGTTATTCTTGTTCTTTAATTTATTGGCTGGACATACCATCACTCAGTTTGTCAGTCGGATTTCTCGTGTGGAGGAGGATGAGGAGGAGGAGGAGTAATAATAATAATAATAATAATATTAATAATAATAATAATAATAATAATAATAATAATAATAATAATAATAATAATATATCTATAAAATAGCCACATTGTTTGTTTGTTTATTTGTTTGTCCTTCAATCACGCCCAAACCATGGGCCAGAGTCCCTCAGACCCATGTATGTTCTGAATCAGAGTGACCCAAGGTCGGTTTTAGGGACCTCAAAATTCAGATCTGGGTCATTTGAGGTCACAGGTAGAGTGTCCGCCTTTTTGGCCTGGGCAACGCCGGGTACCCCTGCGACCCAATTTTTGGCAGAGACTCATATGAGCTCCAGTTCGGACATAGGCTATGCCAGGTTGACCTCCAAGGTCATTTGAGGTCACCGGGAATAGTAAACAAGTGCGCACAAGTACTATAAATTAGTTTGCGAAAGCAAAAATAGAAAGTTCCTGGACCTCTTATAATCCCACTTCAAAAACATAAGAGGTAAATGGTCTTTCTGGAGTAGAAAGAAAGACTAAATTAGAACAAATAGGATTGGAGTGTTCACCTTTTTGGCCTGGGCAAAGCAAGGTACCCCTACTAGTGCTACATAAAACTGTAGGCTAGTCTTACTTTTGTTCATTTTTTACTCATGCTTCTAGAAATCAATCCAAGGATTGTTGCCTCTGTTATAAGTCTGCTACACATGTTTTCCTGATAGCACTCACGCTTTAAGTTTTTAATTTCTTCACAATTTAATTTTGATCTAATATCTCCGATAATTTTGCCCAAATTTAGGGCTTTACATCTGTTAACGCTAAATTTCATATGCCAATATTTTTACTGTTTATATAGGGTGTCAAGGTCCCTATAAAGGCTTACACAGTCGTCTGTTGAAATAATATGTCAACTTTACGAATACTACTACTGATTCCCCAAAACAAATCATTATATATATATATATATATATATATATATATATATATATATATATATATATATATATATATATATATATATATTTCAGGCAAACTGTGAAATCAGTCATTTCGAGAAATATATATAAATTGGGATGGGTTAATTTAGGTTAAGAAGTCACTGCATGATGGTATTGTGATCCCTACCCTGACGTATGGAAGCGAGGCGTGGACATTGCAAGATGGGAACAAGTCAAGTGTGAGAGCAGTGGAAATGAGTTACTTGAGAGGAGCATGTGGAGTGACGTGGAGGGACAGGTTGACGAATGAAGAAGTGAAGGAACGTTGTGGGGTAGATGTGGATGTGGTTGAAAAGATTAGGAGAAATACACTGAGGTGGTTTGGACATGTGGAGAGAATGGAGAATGAAAGACTGACTAAGAGGGTGTATGTAGGTGAGGTGGAGGGAGGGAGAGGGAGGGGTAGACCGAGGATGAGGTGGAGGGATGGAGTTGAGAGGTATATGAGGGAGGGGGGGGTGAGTTGGGGGGAGGGGAGTCCAATGGTGGGTGACAGAGTGACTTGGAGGCGTTTTGTCTGCGGCCACCCTTTGCGGGATTAGGGCGTCGGGCTATAGATAGATAGATAGATAGGGATGGGTTAATTTAGGTTAGGTTAAATTAGGGTACGAATAGGTTAGGCTGGGATAATCTAGGCTAAATTTAGGTTAGGTTAGGTTGTTCAGTTAGGTTAGATGAATTTAGATGAACGCATAACAAAACGTAGGGTTCCTCTAAATTAACCTAACCTAGGCTAACCGGACCAAACCTAGACTAACCTACCGGTAACCCAAGCTTAACCTAGATTATCCCAACCTAACCTAACTGCAGCCTAAATGAATCTAACCTAAATTAACCCAACCCAATTTACACTCATTTCACGAATTGACTAGACAATTCATGAAATCACTGATTTCACAGTTTGCCTGTTATATATATATATATATATATATATATATATATATATATATATATATATATTTTGCCAGACACCTTAATCGGTAAGGGGTGGCCACAAACAGATCGCCTCCATGTCTCCCTGTCCTCCTCCATTTCATTGCCCTGCTCTCAGCTTATACCCTCCTCTTTCATATACCTCTCCACTCCATCTCTCCATCTCATCCTTGGCCTGCCCATCCCTCTCCCCCCCTCCACCTCACTCACATACACTCTCCTCGTCAATTTCTTACTCTCCATCCTCTCCACATGGCCAAACCACCTCAGTGTGTTTCTCCTAACGCTTCCTATCACATCCTCATCCACACCACAACGCTCCTTCACTTCCTCATTTGTCAGTATGTTTGTCCATGTGACTCCACATGCTCCTTTCAAATAACTCATTTCCACTGCTCTCACTCTTGACTTCTGTCCCTCCAACAAGGTCCAAGCTTCACTCTCATACGTTAGAGATGGTATGACAATACTGTCATGTAGTAACTTTTTCACTTCCATGCTCACTTCCCTGTTTCTTTTCACTGCTTTCAAGGAACCAGAACCTTTCTTCCTGACTGTACCCTTTCAAGCACTTCACCCTCTAAACTTCAATCTTTGCTCATCACACTACCAAAGTACTTAAACTCACTCACATTTTCCATTTCCTCCTCATCCAGCCTCGCTGTACATTCACTGACTTCACTTCTCTCGGAGACCATAACTTTACTCTTCCCTACATTCATCTTTAGATTAAGTTTCTTACACACCCTCCCAAATTCATCCACTAAGCCTTGGAGCTCCCTTTCGTCTTCACTTAACAACACAGTATCATCCGCAAACAACAGTACAGGGAGTTTCCAAACACTGTCCTCTCTCGTTAGGGCTGCTCCAACATCCACTGCCCTACTTTGTATCCCGTTTATAACCCCATCCATATACAGCTTGAACAACAATGGAGACATGACACATCTCTTTTTCAATCTAACCTTCAAATACAAAAATTCACTCAGTTCACTATCAACATGCACTGCAGCCTTAATACCGTCATACATATTCTTCATGGCATTCAACAACTTCCCATCTATTCCATATATTCTTAATACTTTCCAAAGTCCCTGTCTATCAACCCTGTCATATGCTTTCTCCAAATCCATGAAAGCCACATACAACTTCTTTCCCATCTCTAAAAACTTTTCCACTAAAGATCTAAGAATGAATATCTGATCTACACAACTTCTTCCGTTTCTAAATCCTCTCTGTTCTTATCCAGCTAATTCCTCTGTTATTTCCCTATGTCAAAAAGTATTCTGCCATATACTTTTCCTATTACACTAAGAAGACAAATGCCCTTATGATTACCACACACTTCTTTTTCCCCTTTTCCTTTTTACAGGGGAATATTCATACCTGACTTCCAATCCTTCGGGACTCTACCTTCCTCCCAGACCAATCTGCACATCTTCCACATCCATTCTGTCACTATCTCTCCCCCATGCTGCAGCATTTCACCAAACTCCATCAATTCCTGGGTCTTTCCCCATTCTGACTTTCTTCATTGGTTCCACAAATTCCATCCTACTGAGTTCTTCTCTTCCTCTCACCTCCCTCCGTCTCCCAGCCATTCCCCAGTCCCTTACACTCGCATTACTTTCATTCTTTATGTTCAGCAATTCCTTAAAGTGTTCTCTCCACCCGGTCACATTTTCTCCTTTCTCCGCCAGTAATCTAATATTTGGATCTTTCATTCCCCAACTAACTTGTTTGACCCTCTCTCTCTCTCTCTCTCTCTCTCTCTCTCTCTCTCTCTCTCTATATATATATATATATATATATATATATATATATATATATATATATATATATATATATATATATATATGATAAATAATAAGGGTCAAAGCACTCAACCCTGCAACACCCCACTACTGTCTCAACACTTATGGTAGTCCTCTGTTTCCATCCGCTTATCTAGAACTCAATCTGTTATAAAATATCGTTGTATATATGATGCACTTGAATCTTCCTAATTAATCTCTCGTGATGAACCCTATCAAAGACTTTGATACAATCCAGATAAATAATATAGTATGATTTGTTACTATCTACTGCTTCATCCACTTCAAAGTAAATGACTTTTGGGCAGGATCGATGTTGCATGAATCCATCCTGCCTTTCATTAATAAGACGAAATCTTTCTAGGTTGTTTCATATTTTACCTGCTATAATAGACTCTAACATTTTTCTTACTGTTCATGTTAGGCATACTGGATGGTAATTCGATGCATTTTGTTTATCGTCCTTCTTTAAAATGGATATCACATTCTCGGTCTTCCACGCATCTGGAACTACTTCCCACATACGTATTATTAAACAGAGTTGTAAACAACTGGCATTATTCCTCTTTCATCGCTTTTGTAATTTGGATGTAAATCCTGTTTTGTCCTAGAGATTATTGAAGTTTAAGTTTGTTAACTTCCTTTAATACGTTCTCTCTATTTATAGTTATTTACTCTGGTCATAGTGTATGGAATATTTAAATGGACGTTTCCTCAGGGATTTCGTCAATCTTTTCTTTGATAAATACTAAAAAATGGTAATAATTAAATACAGAGAATGTTTTTTCATCCTTGGTTGTAGTTTTACCAGACCGTGTCCTGAGTGGTCCTACTGTGTCTTTGTTATTTGAAGGGTACCATTGGTGGTAACCCTCGGGTTTTTCTCTGGACTCCTGAGTAACTTTAATTTCATAACTATATTTTTCTTTCCTAATATCCTTCGTAATATCACTCTTCAAAACGGAATAGTGTGTGTGTGTGTGTGTGTGTGTGTGTGTGTGTGTGTGTGTGTGTGTGTGTGTGTTTCCAGTATATCTCATGAACGGCTTGAGCTATCAAAATGAAACCTTCAGGGTATCAAGATATGGCCAAAATCTTGGCCCAATTCGAAAATGGGCACTCGGGATCAACGTACTGAAAGATATTAATAAGTTAAAACCTCAAAAATCGCCAGGTCCGGACGATATATATGCAAAAATTATAAAGGAAACCAAAGAAGAATTATGTCAGCCACTTGTATCGTTATTTAATGACTCTTTAAGTTCAGGAGAAGTTCCAGAGGCGTGGAAAACCGCAAACGTAGTGCCTATCTTTAAAAAGGGTGATAAATCAGCTGCGTCGAATTATCGTCCGATAAGTCTAACGTCAATAGTAGGAAAAATGTTAGAGTCAATTTTGGCAAATAAGATTAGAGAACACTTAGAAAAATTTCATCTTATAAACGAAAGTCAGCACGGATTCAGGCAAGGACAATCCTGCCTCACAAATTTGTTGTCATTCTACTCGGAGGTCTATGAGGCAGTAGATAGCGATAAAGCTTACGATGTTATTTATCTGGACTTTAGTAAAGCTTTTGATAGGGTCCCACACGAAAGGTTAGTTAGAAAGGTTCGAGCACACGGTATAGACGGCGATATCTTAAAATGGATAGAATTCTGGCTGAAAGGACGAAAGCAGAGAGTATTAATAAATGGAACTAAGTCGGACTGGGGATTAGTAACTAGCGGTGTACCACAGGGTTCAGTACTCGGTCCCTTATTATTTATCATATATATAAATGATCTAGACTTAGGAGTCAATAGCAGCATCAGCAAATTTGCCGACGATACAAAAATAGGGCGTATCATTAACTCGACTGACGATTGCCATAACTTACAAAAAGACCTCGATACATTGTCCAAATGGTCTAAAACTTGGCAAATGGAATTTAACGTTGAAAAATGTAAAGTACTTAACGTAGGCAGGACCACTGGAGATACTAAATACAGCTTAGATAACAAAGAAATTAGCAAATCGGAATGCGAGAGAGATCTAGGAGTTATGATTAGTAACGACCTTAAACCAAGGCAACAGTGCATTAATGCGAGGAATAAAGCAAATAGGGTCCTAGGATTTATTTCGAGAAGCGTGAGCAATAGATCATCTAAAGTAATACTAAAACTTTATCTAGCATTAGTAAGGCCACATTTAGACTACGCAGTACAATTCTGGTGTCCTTACTATAGAATGGATATTAATTCGTTAGAAAATGTACAGAGAAGAATGACTAAAATGATACATGACGTCCGGAACCTGTCATATGAAGACAGACTGAAAAGACTAAGTCTGCATTCGCTAGAGAGGCGTAGAGTAAGGGGAGACTTAATTGAGGTGTTTAAGTGGATGAATGGTATAAATAAGGGAGATATTAGCAAGGTACTTAAAGTGAGCATACAGGATAGAACTAGAAATAATGGTTTCAAACTAGAAAAATTCCGTTTCAGTAAGGAAATCGGTAGAAATTGGTTTGGTAATAGAGTAGTAGACGAATGGAATAAGCTACCTAGTAAAGTAGTTGCTGCCTCTTCCATTGAGAGTTTCAAGCATAGGCTAGATAAGCATATGACAAATAAGGGGTGGATATAGAATAAAGAAAATCTTATAACCAATACTAATTCAAAAAATTTTTCTTTTCAGGTTACACTATGATAGTCTCTATTCTCCTTTCACACTTTCCTGTAAAATGTCCACGCCAGTTTTTCTATACGGCGTGGTGTTCTTTCTGACTTTTTCCTGCCGGCTTCGGCTGGAGGGTTTGGAGGGCGGGGGAGAGCCTTCTTCTTTGCTATCCTTATCTCATTCTAGTAGTTTAGTTACTCTTCTAGGAGCTGCCTAGCATGGGCCAACCGGCCTACTGCAGTTATCCTCTCTTCTTATGTTCTTAAATAATAATAATAATAACAACAACAACAACAACAATAGTAGTAGTAGTAGTAGTAGTAGTAATAATAATAATAATAATAATAATAATAATAATAGTAATAACGATAATAATAATGATGATGATGATGACGATAATCATAATAATAATAATAATAATAATCATAATCATAATAATGACAATGATGGTGCTCATGATGATGATAATGAAATGAAGGAGGAAAAGGAGGAGGAGGAGGAGGAGGAGGAGACACAGTAGGAGGAGGAGGAGGAGGAGGAGGAGGAGGAGACACAGTAGGAGGAGGAGGAGGAAGAGGTGGGAGATAGCCCAAGAACAAAACGGGGGCATGCATTGGGGGGAGGGGTGATAAGTCGATGCAGTTATCATCACTCCATCTACCAACCAGTCCTGTGTTTTTATCTATCAGCTCAAGCTCTTATCTTTCGTCTAATGGTCCATCGTATCATCTCGTAATTCTATCAGCCGATCTTGTGTATATTATGTTCAAAATATTTCGTCAGAGCGAGAGAGCTGGAGTAGATGTTTATTTGCTGTTCTTTGCTGTCTTGACTTTTATTTTATTTGTTTTATTGATTTACTTACCAATTACTACATTATTACTTTTCATCTGATGAAGGAGCTATGACAGTTGGGGAAATATCAGTATTATCATTATCATTCTATTATTATTATTATTATTATTATTATTATTATTATTATTATTAGTCATTATTATCATTATTATTCGTGGTAGGTGGTGGCGACCATCATCCTTTCACTTGATGCAGTGCTACCTACTTCTTCTTTCGCCTTTGTCATTCTTTCTCCTATTTCTGTCCTCCTCTCTTCCTATTTCTCCCATCTTTCCTGTCACTTTCTATTACTCTTCTTTTCAGGTGGCTTTACATTGAGTGACAAACCAATTGGTTTCCTGTAAGCCAGGAAACCATTAACAGGGCAGGGTGGTAATCATATAACTAACCCATACGTGTTCCCTGTGTGTCAAGAAGTGGGTTGGTGGAGGGTTGGTGCCCCTCCCCGTAAATCAACTGACTCAAAGACAAACGGCGACCCCTTACCGGATTATGGGGTCTGCCTATATAGATTATTATTATTATTATTTCTATATTATTATTATTATTATTATTATGACTGTTATTATTATTATTATTATTATTATTATTATTATTATTATTATTATTATCTCCTTTCTCATTTCCTTTTTTAACACTATCATCGACAGAAGCACACAGATGTCTGCATGTTAACTACCAGACTATTTTCTTAGGCTCACTGATATCCCAGCAGCGCAAATATTAAAACCCATCTTGGATAAAAATGTATTTTCTTGAATGCACTTGTCTTCTTCAGTCTAGCTAACACCTGACGAGTTTGTTCAATGAGCGTTGCCATGATCCTATGAACTGGACCTATGACATCGACTTTTGACTTTTATCTGTCATGATGCTGATAAATAAACACAAATATAAGAAAAACGTTTCCCTGCTTTGCTCCCAATTCATCGAAATCTGCTGTACACAACACATTAAACTGTGACTAGAATATTATAACGAAGACAGTATAGGAACATGCAAACTCAATATTTTTTATAATTATTTTTAGTACACCTGTAAGCACTGAATGTAGTAAACCTGCATGACATGTTATGAAAACGCATTCTGCAACGACTTGGGGAAACCAAATACATGTTTTACTCTAGTCTTGGTGCTGGAGAGGGACGCCTTCATGTGGTGGCACCGATATAACCAGCTAGATCAACTGCCTGGTTACACACACGTCGCTCAACTTCTCCCCATCCCCCAGTAGGAGGATGGTGGACTGAAGAAAGGCAGTTTAAGCCTGTAGTTCACTGGGTTCACATTTCTAACTATTATTACTCTCATCCTGGTTTTTTATAGTACCTGTCTAACTTTGGGAGACTGCCTACACATTCACCACCTAAGTAATATGTCCATCAATCTTTCCAAAAACAGAAATGACGAAGATACAGCGATACTCTAAAACTTCAACGACCTCTGATGTTCACCCTTGCCCCACTGAACCCACAATTACCGCATATCATCCACAGTTTCGTCGTAATTTCAGCATTTAATTCCGATCCCTCCTTGCCCAAATTTCCAGGGGTAATTTTCTTAGGCGTGGGGGCATGAGAGATGGTGGAGAAGGGACGAGGAGGGCTTAATATCTATGCCTATCAACAACACGAGGACTATTAAGCTATATTTAATTTTTTGGCAATACAACAATCAACAATCTACTTTACATCCAGGTCCCTAATTGTATTGCTGAGCGAACAGGGATATAGGGGAAACAATCTTTGCCCAAGAGTCTGATTGTCCAGGGAATCGATTTTTTTTTTTTTTTTTTTTTTTCAAGTTAATGGCTGGGTGTGTTAACTGGTAATGGGAGAGGGGGAAGGGGGAGGGGGTGGAGGGGCAAGTGGGAGTTTTTTTTTTTTCTTTTTTTTTTTAGATATTCGTCCGAGCAATGCTGGGACACGGGCAAACATAGAGCCCGTCAGAGATGCGCTTAACTTGCGCGAGCTTGAATTATCGAGGGGGTGGGTATTCCCTGACTGTTGTGAGTAATAATTGTAAAGGAGCACGTGCAACGATGCAAGCGGCATCCATGAAATCATCCCCTGTCCGAGCAAAAGTCGTGCCAGGGTGAGACCTTAGCATGGTGGTGGCTGGGCAGTACAGAAGATAGTGAATGAGAGGCTCCACAGATGTGACCAAACAATGGGTACACGGGTCTGGCTCTGTACCGACAATTTGTTTGTAGCATGGAAACCCCAGACGTAAGCGCCTGAGCCTCACTACAATATAGTTGGGTATGCCTTTAAAGGGTAACAAAAGAGAATATGATGTTGCGGTGGCATACCATGTAGCAGAGCGAGAGCCTTCTGTAACCAAAAGCTGATGTTCCTCTCGAGACTGCCTGCTAATGGTAGCAGTGAGAGTGCTAATGACGTGCGATAGGCTGGAGCGCAGTTTAAATGTGACATCAGGAAGCGAGCAAGCTGAGCGTGCTGCGTCATCAGCACGCTTATTGCCGCTGATTCCAACGTGACCTGGGAGCCAATGGAGAATAATAGTGGCACCCCTACGGACGAGAAGGGATGCAAAAGTAAAAATCGCCGTCAGAAGAAAGACGTTGTCCTTAAGGGAGAAAGATCTTAGCTTCTGAAGGGAGGAAAGTGAGTCTGTGTGAATTACGACACGGTGATGATGATGGTGATGAGTGTGGCGCAATGCACCCAGGATGGCGGCAAGCTCAGCCTGAAAAGCGGAGACACCCTGAGAGAGTCGCCAAGATTCAATAGTTTGCCCAGAGACAAAGGCCGCCCCACCAGAGCCATCAGAGGATACTGAACCATCCGTAAAATAAGTGGCTGAGTCTGGTGAATCTAGAGCCGCAACCCGACTAAGACCCTCTTGACAGAGGAGTGGAGGAATGGAAGTTCGAGGTTTGGCTTCAGAGGGGCATACAAATTTAAAAAGAGGGGGGTCCCATGGTGGTGGATCAGTGTACCCAGGAAAGGGAGAGTCAGGATCTTGGCAGAGGCTCGCAGCAGCTCCCAGTCCATGGATAACAGCAGTTGTAGTCCGGGCCCAGTCACGCTGAGTGGCAGGCTCGGGTGGGCGGCACAAAAGAAGTCGTAGCAGGGCAGAGACAGGCAGGTGGGGCCGGCACTGTGTCAGCTACAGAGTGATAACTGCCGCCCGTAGCGCAACACGATGCGCCAGAGACGGCAAACCACTCTCCATACGGAGATTGACAATCTGGGTCCAGGGTGGAGCACCCAGCATGATACGGAGTGCGTTGTTCTGAAGAACCTCCAGAGATCTGGAGACTGGTGGAGCGAGTCCGGTCAAACAGATGGCACTGTAGTCCACCAGGGATCTGATGGCATGTATATAAAATGTTCGGAGGACTGAGTAAGACGCCCCCAAACTCCTCTTGGAGAGATAGCGGAGAGCAGCCAGTCTGGTGGAAGCACGCTCCCACAGGTACCGAACATGGCAGGCAAAAGTAAAACCCCTGTCAAGCCAGACTCCCAGATACTGATGCACAGTGACAAGAGAGAGCTGCCTATCCCATGCTGCCTGAATTGCTGCAGCGCGAGAGGCGGACAGCTGCGCCTGTAGGGCTCTGACAGACTGCGGGAGATTAGAAGAGGCAGAGCGGTCAGCGAAGTGCTGAGCAAGACGGCTGGCCTCAGAGGCAGGGTCAGGATGGGAGGGAGGGCAAGGAGGACGTGGATCAGAGATGGACCTGATTCTCCTCCACATCTCACGGAGAGTGGAGTGTGAGTCTAGGGTACGACACCATCTGATCCACGCCTCCTCCCTAAGGCGGCGCTTCTCGGAAGCCACATGCTGCGTGACGGCAACCAGGTACCGGCAGTGCGGAGATGTACGGCGCCGTCAGTACTGCTTGCGTGCCGCATTGAGTCTCCGGTTCAGTTCCTTGACCCTGTCGCAGTAGAACCAGCCGTCTCGGTAGCACCTTGTCGAGCGCTGCCGCAGCGGGATAGCAAGAGAAGCAGCTTGTGCCAAAATACTTGCTACCTGATCTGCTCTGCTCTCGAGGTCTCAGGCAGGAGGAGATGTCTCAAAGGCCGCCGTGAGAGCACGGGCAAAGGCCATCCAGTCTGCTTTGCGTAGGTCCCACCGTGGTGGAGGAGGTGGAGGTGGCGGGAGGGGAGCGAGAGGCAGGTAAACAAAAAGGGCAAAGTGATCACTTGCAAGGTGGGGGTGGAGTGACCACGATGCCAACCCCGCTAGTGGTGCCGACACTAGGGAGAGATCGAGGCGACCTCCCGCAATATGGGTGGCCTCTGCCACATCATTTAATAGGGAGACACCACCCATCTCCTCCTGAACCAAAGAGATGTGCCGTCCTGCTTCATTAGACTGAAGAGGCGAAGATAGAAAGGCGTGGTGGGCGTTAAAGTCGCCCCCAATGTACACGGCTCCCCTGGCAGCCTGGGAGAACAGGTCTTCCAACTCCAGGGTGTCCCTTTGGCTCCGGTATACATTATATACCGTCAGGGGCGACGTAGCCAGATGGAGAACCACGCCCTGGACCTCCACATCAGGTCCACAGAAAGGAGGGGGCTCACAATCCGTGCACGCAATGTGGTCTTGAACCAGAAAAGCACATCCCCGTGTGACGCCACAAACATACGGAAGGAGATGGGTGGTGTAACCCGCGAGACGAAAAGTGGTATTATCTGGGAGCAGGGTCTCTTGTAGGAGAATTACATGAGGGCGGTCCCTGGCAGCCGCCTCCTGAAGGTGGGCGAGCTTGCTCCATGCCCCTAAACAGTTCCACTGTAGGACTCGGAGGCTGGCAGCGATGTCTGGCACTGGGGATGATCTGTCTGTAGTCCAAGGGCCCTGCGCTCTCCCTCGATCGCAGCTGTGGCTGGTGTGAGCCCCAGAGGAATGTTGACTGGCATACGAGGGCAAGTCAGAGGAAGCTGGGTGGGTAGCGGCTCGTCCACGGTTGTCTGTGTGGGAGATGATGCCGGAGGTACCAGGGAAGAGCGCGGGTGTTGTTTTGCCTCCACCACTTGGTCGACGATGACGTTCACAGCCTGTACCAATGGTGCCGTTTCCAGAGGCCTGCCGAGAAGCGTCCCGAGCATCTGAGCCAAGCTTGTAGCAATTTCCGTCCCCAGAGTACGCAATTCTTCCCCGATGAAGACTATGAGAGGAAAGTCCGTGCTGTGGGGCATTGGTGGAGTAAACTCCTCGACTGTCTGCCGAACTGGGGGGGGAGGAGGGTGATGGACCTCCGCAGTCGACGTGTGACGAGTGAGAGCAGGTTGGAGGGGCGGAAACGCTGCCTTGTCTAGCACTGGGGGTGCAGTCGCTGCTGGACGGCGTTGCTGCCCCCAAATGAAAGTTCCCGGAGGTGCCGGTTTGTTGCTGCTCGCCTGTTTCTCCTTCACCCAGGTAACTTGGCGTTCTCGCCCTCGATTGACAAGAGCAACTCTGGTTGGGCAGCTGGGGTGCCACGCATGATGTTTTCCCGAGCAGTTGGGGCAGCGGGTAGAGACAGCTTCCTTGGCCTTGAACTTGGCCAAGCACCTCTCCGTTTCGTGCGGGCCGCTGCACATCCCACAGACTGTGGCCCGGTTGCAAGTGGCTCTGTGGTGCCCGTAAAGCTGGCACCTGTAGCAACTGAGTGGCTCCGGGGTGAAGGGGCGAAGGTGATATTCTCCCTAGTTCCTCAGGTCGATCACAGGGATCAGAGGACCCCGCAGGGTGATGATGACCTGTCGAGTCTCCTCCCTGGTCCGCGCTTTCTGGCAGCGGGTTGCCTCTTCGACCTGAGGGTGTTGGAGCAGTATTTCCATAGGCATCCGCAAGGGATAGCCCATGACGACTGCCTTTGTTGACTGTTGGCTGGGTGTCAGTTCGACTAGCTTGACAGGGGAGGCCTCGTCCTGCAGAGCTGTTTTCAAGAGGTCGTAAGCTCCCTCATCCCTCGGCACCAACACCGAGGTTCCATCCCGTCCTATCAGGTTGGAGCAGCGTAGCCCTGGCAGGTGACGCTCTAGTGCAGCCACGGCGTCGTAACTCGTCGCATGCCCGTCCTGGACCGGCACACGTAACGCTGGGAATGCAGAGCGGGGCAGCGGACGCACAACTACTGACACGGAGGGACGAGCAGCAGGGGGACCCCTGAGAGGAGGCCCAGTTCGAACTGCCGGAGAAGGGCCATTTCCCTGGCGACCACGCCTCGATCCCTTGCGTGCCACGGGGGTGAAACCCTCATCCTCATGCAGAGCAGGATCAGCAGAGGGGGAGATCTGAGTCGCAGCAGGAGCCTCCGACGGGACCTCCAGCCGCTTGGGAATGCGAGGAGACCCAGACGGCCTAGGCTCGTGAGAGGGTGCGCAGGTGGGAGCGCGAGGCTGCGGACCGAGGGCTCGGTTCACGGGGGTGCCTTGCCATGGAGCAGGGCTGGCAGCTGCATGTAGGGAAGCTGACTTGCCCTTGATGGAAGAGAGAGAGGGTGGAGCAGGTGCAACCTCCTCCATAGCCTCATGTCGGCAGGCTGCCTTAGCAGAACGGGTTGAGGCACCACGCAAGTGAGGTACCACTCCCATAGACTTAGGTGTAGAGGGGTCAGCACGAGAAACCTCGTGAGCTGACGAGTGGGAGCTGGAGTCTGAAAAGTGACGCTCCCGCTTCGTGCCTGTAGCAGGACACGGGTTGGAGAGCCACGACTGAGGGAGCAGGAGGCGAGAATGCCCCTGGGGCCTAGGGATGGAGGATCCCTTCATGCTGCTTGCACAAGTAGCAAAAAAAAAAAAAAACTCAGTCAACACACACACACACACACACACACACACACACACACACACACACACACACACACACACACACACACACACACACACACACACACACACACACACACACACACACACAACCACTCAAACAGCACAAACAAAAAACAGCAAAAGTGGCCAAGGTCCCTACAGTGATGGGCAACCTATGCTCCCCGCCCTCTAAAGGGCGATGGGAGGCCCCACCACTGCCCCTTTCGGGTCTTCCCTAAACTAACAGAGCCGCCCTCACTGCCTCCTATAACCAGGCCCTAATGGCCCCCCTTCATGGAAGTGCCCTAACGGCACCCCTTAAGGGTTCGGCGTCGTACTACAGTGAGGGACACTAACGGCAGGCAAAAAAAAAAAAAAAAAAAAAAAAAAAAAAAACACACACAGTCACAAACACACACACACTCCCACTCACACCCAGGCAATCGGAGACTAAGTCCCAGAAAAACCTGGAAAACAGCAAAAAATCCCTCCTCAATGCCAGAGACTAAGTCCCTAAACAGGCAAAAAGTGAGGAAAACGGACGAAAATCGCCACGAGTAAATGAAGCAGAGTTCAAATCTCGAGACAGATCGGCCAGACCTCCACACCCGACAAAGTCTGAGCTAGGAGTGTGGGAGAAGGAGAAGGGGGAGGAGGTGGAGCGGGGGAGAAGGAGAGAGGGGGAAAGTGGGGAAGGAGCAGGGAGAGGGGGGTAAATTTCGATTATAAACTGACAGCTGACAGCCAGAAAGAAAAGCAATGAATACTACGAGAACGTGATTAAATGCAAAAACAATATACATAGATGGTTAGGGCCAGGCTTGTAAGATGGGATCAAGATTCCCAGGGACTGAAGCAGAAGTGAATCACTGTTTGGCCCATTTCATTGAGTCATTTCACTGAGCATATGTTTGATATAGAGAATTTGTTTTAATCTGATGAAGTCCCATGCTCCTTCCAGCTCAGATAATGGCAAAGTGTAGTCAGAATGGAGGGTAGAATTCAGGAGTAAACCTACAGACTTATTCTGACCCTATACCTAAAAGACTCAATGATTTTCCACGATTTGGCATTTTAAAAGTGATACACTTTCGTTACGTGGAGACTAATCGGCTGTAATTCCCTCATATTCTTCCTTTTCGTCCTCCTTGTTTCTAGATTCTACCCTGATGATGATGATGATGATGATGATGATGATGATGATGATAACTAGGAATACCAAGTCAGTCTGATAATATACCTAATGGTCTATATTATGAATTATATCAAATTTCCCTGGCAGATACTCGTACATTTAAAGTCCGACTCATCTACTGTAATATACTATAGCAGTAGCCGTGTGTCTGTGAGTGTGTATTTTGGGCAGCCGAAACTACACATTCAAATCGCACCAAAACTGGCACAAAAATCGCAAAAAATTCGCTGACGTGAAAAAACTTGGTCCCATCACGATTGAAAAACTTTAACCATATTTAATGAGCGATCACATTTTGACCAAAAAACGCTACTCCCGGCGCCAAGGCATAGGATCTCTGTAGAATTTTTTGCCCACAGGTAGGACTAAGATATATTATAGGCCTAGTAGTAGCCGTGTGTCTGTGTATGTATTTGGGACTTGCGTTCGGACAATTGGATTCCATTCCCGAAGCTGCAAAATAACACAATCAATTGGTTAGCTGCAAAAAATCCAAGTGACAACGTTAGACTAGAACAGCACATAAACGGACCATCATGGGATCTTCCATGTCGCCTTGACGGCCGATAGTGACAACGTTACACTAGAACAGCACATAAGAGCAAGAGCCCTCCGCAGGAGCAAGTGCGAGGGGCCCAAAGGGCCCACGAGCACTTGTTCCCTTCTATTATTTAAGACAAGTTCGATGATAGATAGACAGAAGAGAAAAATAAGGAAACTGTTTCAGTTTTAACTGAATTTCGATGAGAGAGAGAGAGAGAGACGAACGACAAGTCTCATTGTTCATTCTGTCCGACCAGGAGAGTGTGTTTTTACCCCTGTTTGTTTGTTTTCCTGTTAGCAGGATTACTCTAAATGTAAACGAGAGATTTGGTCCAAATTTGGTGGGCAAATAGCCCATGTCCCAGGGAACAATCGAATAACTTTTGGGGCCAATTCGAATCGTATTTCAGATTCTGGGTTCTGAAAACACTTTTTGCGAAACCCCAGTCAGAGATGAGAAATCCTACCCATTATGAAGGGTGGTTTGGAAACTACGTTGCCACTGTCGGAGAGCTGCGCCCCACTGAGTGCCCCTCTAGTTCATTCTAAGCCTAGTCCGATCCCAAACTGACAGCTGACAGACAAAAAAGAAAGAAATATCAAGAGAATGCGAACGTGGACGGAGCACACCAGGCAAGTCTAACACCATCCTAACTGTTCCCTGGAGAACATAACTTTCATATTAATACCGATATTGGGATTGCAAGCGACTTATTAAAATAGTTGTAGCAGTAGAAGTAGTAGTAGTAGCAGCAGTAGTGGTGGTAGTAGTAGTAGTAGTAGGAGTAGAAGTAGGAGTAGGAGGAGTAGTAGTTGTAGTAGAAGCAGGAGGAGGAGTAGTAGTAATAGAAGTAGTAGTAGTAGTAGCAGCAGCAGTAGTAGTAGTAGTAGTAGGAGAAGTAGTAACAATAATAATGATAATAATAATAATAACAATAATAATAATAATAATAATAATAATAATAATAAGAAGAAGAAGAAGAAGAAGAAGAAAGTGAATAAAAATAAATTGTGGTATAAGAACAAATAGAGAAAAATATATATCGTTCAAGAGGCCACCGAAGACTTACCAATGAGGACTTGCATAAATATTAGTGAAGTAAAAGTTTAAATCAGTTCTATTGAAAACCGAGGAAAGGAACAACAAAATATATACAGAAAAAACATGTATTTACAGTGAGCCTATCAATCCAGTTCGATACCATACTAATTTTTTCTTTGGCCAGGCTGACTATCGTATTAAGAATATAATTTTAACTCTTTTATAATGACGGGGGTCTCTTAAGCTGAAAAAAATGTATGGAAATAAGAAGGAACTTAAAATCATTGTACCCATGGAGTTTATATGGATTGTATATAATGGCGACACATACAAATTCATCCATTATAATTCTATCTCACTTCCATCTATAATTTCGGAAAAATAAACTATCGACACAAATAAAGGACATACAAGCATACATAGACAGGTACAAATAAATAAATAAATAGGGTTCATGGGAGAGCACCAACCAATTAGATGATCACTAATCAGCCTGATTTATTGTACTAAAATTGACGTTAATTAAGACACTTTATAACCCCATCACTGAGCAACCATCTGACGGAAGCACGAAGAAAAAAAAAAATCGCCTGCCTGAAGAGGTTGATGGTGAATGGTTTTAAAGTGTGTGTGTGTGTGTGTGTGTGTGTGTGTGTGTGTGTGTGTGTGTGTGTGTGTGTGTGTGTGTGTGTGTGTGTGTGTGTGTGTGTGTGTGTGTGTGTGTGTGTGTGTGTGTGTGTGTGTGTGTGTGTGTGTGTGTGTGTGTGTGTGTGTGTGTGTGTGTGTGTAATATAATCGTTCACTAAAAGTCTGGATCAGTTGTGTTAATACTCTAGAAAATTTCAGTCACACACACACACACACACACACAAAACGAAAGATTCATTTAATATGAGCGCAACACTCCCGTTCAATATCGTCTTCATCATTCTGGAGAGCATTCTGATCAGGAGAATTACCATGTCTTCATATGCGCAGATTATGACGTCAGCAGCGGTGGGATAGTGCAACATGCGGACGTAGGTGTGCACCAAGGGTGGATGTAGTGCAACATGCGGACGTAGGTGTACACCAAGGGTGGATGTAGTGCAACATGCGGACGTAGGTGTACTGTACACCGTGGGCTGACAGTTTACTTCAAACTTCACTCATTGTTTCATAAAACTTTATAATCAGCTTTAATGTCTTTGATAACGGAATACTTTTCAAGCTAATTTTGACCTCTTTAGCTTCGGTAATTACTTCATATTTAAAGTGGCTGCTTACACTGCAAGCAGTGCCACCATTGTGGGTGGTGTCACTGCGCACTATAGGAGAATGTTGGTACGAAGTTGAGGAGACCTGGTAATTCACTTGATCTTGATTCTGATTACCATATTTACGCTCGGGTTAAGTGCACCTCATAAATACCCCCCTAATTACTAATTTAACCAGAAATGAACACCTCTCAGTCACCCCCTCAAATATAGGGGACCATATTCTCGTCGGGTATGGAAGCTCCCTAACACCTCTTCCTTAGCGATTTATTTTTCGGTAAGGCTGGTTGATATCCTCTTGCACATCACTGATGCAGAGTATGGCGATATTAGAAGGATTTATATCACACGGACTATAAAGTGTAATGCAAAATAAATTGGTTAGGAAGATGTGTTAAGGAGAATACGGGCCCGGCCCGTAAATCAGTCATTGCTAAGAGTTCAAATTAAGCGTTTAACCCCTTCACTGCCCGTGTCTTCCCATATCTTTTGGGAGACAAAACATCAACAACAACAACATAACCCCTTCACTCCCATAACGCATTCCATTATTATGGCTACCAGACAATTTTATTCATCTTCAGAGAGACTTTCCCACCTGGAGGGGTGAGGTAAAGCCATCATCAACCCCTTCAGTACAAGTGACCTCTCCTACAATGAAATCGCCTGGAAGCAGCAAGAGAATGGTAGGTGATTCAAGGGGCAACCCTTGTTTGAATGTCTCTCTGATTTTTCATTATTAGCTCCAGACGATTTTATTAAAGTTAGGAGAGACTGCGAACTAGAGGAGCTAGATACAGCCTTCACCAGCCCATTCATTTTCAGGGACTGTACTGTACTAAATAGAACTGTACGATAAGAACAAGACTACTACTATCTATCTACTGCCAGACGCCATAATCCCGTAAGGGGTGGCCATTTGACTTTGAGTTAGTTGTTTTACGAGGAGGGACACTAACCCTCCACCAACCCACTTGTTGACACGTAGGAAGCACGTATGGTTTGGTTATATGGTTACCACCCAGCGTTGTAAATGGTTTCTTGGCTTACAGGAAACCATTAGGCTTGTCACTCAATGTAAAGATACCTGTAAAGGAAAGAAAAGCAATAAGAAGTGACAGGAAAGATGGGAGAAATAGGAAGAGAGGAGGACAGGCACAGAAAAAGAATAATACAGGCTACGGAAGAAGTAGGCAGCACTACATCAAGTGAGTGGATGATGGTCGCCACAAAGTACAAAAATACACCATCATTCTGGGTTCTCGATCACAACTTCAGTTCGTACAAGCATATCTAGTAAAAATGATCCCCTTCGAACCAGCGGCCTTAAACTAACTCATATGCATAATCACTAAATCCACCTTCTTAATGATTAAATAATAAATAGTGTAGGATCTCGGTATTACTATTATTCTTCATTTACTTTATCATTTGTGTGTGTGTGTGTGTGTGTGTGTGTGTGTGTGTGTGTGTGTGTGTGTGTGTGTGTGTGTGTGTTTTACATGTGCCTAGTTTTTCCATCTCCCTGATTATGCTCCTTCTGTCAGATTACATCCATCATTGAAAGTGGGAGGCTTCTTCTTTTTTTTTCTTTCTTCTTCTTCTTCTTTTTCACAACCCCACCAGTCCACACACTCAAGTGTAGTCAACCTTTTACACTCAACTTCCTTAAACGCTGACTTCGGTGGTGTCCGCTCGATGTCAAGCAACAAACTTACAGAAATCGGATCATTATAATACAGATTATACTTTACCATTATATTATACAATTTTAGGAGTATAGGGAGGGAGGAAGGAGAGGCGAGAGAGTGATAATACAAGAAACACGTCTCCCTTCTCTCTTGTGTTATGCTGGTAATTTCAATGCCGGACCAAGGACGAAGCCATCCCCTCCTCTCTAAACAGAAGGCCAGAAATGAGTCATAACTCGGGAACCGGTGGCCCGATTGGCCTGGAATTTGTTTTATTCTTCAATTTAGAGCCTTTTAATGGTACCCTGCCCTAACAAAATTTTGCCTCACGTGCCGTTTTTGCTGTTATGGCAGCAGACCAACAAACATACAGAAATCGGATCATTATGCAGTAAAACAGATTCACTCCATACTGAAGACTAACAAGTGTTTCTCTTTAAACCACATTCTTGTGGGTGAAGGAGGCTCCCTAGGACCGCTCCTCAACAAATGATTTTGCATATTGTACCTTAACATTCTCTTGAAAGCTATTCATTTCTTTTAGTTCCTTCAATCCTAGGAGTCATTTTGCTTTATTTTAATTTTCTATCTGCAGAGGATGACGTTCAGGTTGTTGATCAATGTGGCCGAGGTGTTAATTAGAAAGAGAAAGATTGTGGGTAAATTGTAGACGTATCATAGATCACAGCATCCACCGGTCTTGTTAGTGCTGCCCTTGTAGATAATCGTAGCTCAGGAAGTGGAGATTAACGTGAGCAGCTATTGATAAACTCGTGAGACGTTGGAAATGTCGTTGCGGGGTAGGTGCCGCTCTGTCTCACTGGCCTCTCTGTCTGTCTTGTAATGTTGGTGAGGTGAGTTATCAACACTCTTTGATTACGGAGTTTATTCTACTCAGTTATATCGAGATGTGATTGACAGCGTAACAGTGTGTGACGGAAAACATGCTAGCTACCCTGTCTCCTGTCTTCCGCCCTCGATCGTTCACTCGGGCTCTCTCCAATCTCTTCTAACCTGAATGAGATCTCTCCAAGATTATATGTAGCTCAGAGTGTATGTATGTTTGTGTGTGTGTATCGTCCGGTAGATATACTCGTGTCCCGTAATTCCTATTCACGTGGGCTAAAGCTGGTTATCCACATGTGTGAATGTCATCAAATACTTGTGTGTCTGGGGTGTTGTTTGTCCGACATTCCTTAATGCTATGTATAACTCTGCAAGACACTACCTTACTGCACAAGTGTTATATGTATAAATGCCTATGTATTAAAGCCTATAACTATTACATATTGTGCTATGACTTATTAATGCTAATATACTAATGTCAATAAAATTAGGAAGATTTTTAGTAGTTTTTTTTTTTTTTTTTACACCTATCTCCTCCCGATCGAAAAGTCTCCTCTAATCAAGGCAACACAATACGGATAATAGCAGGAATAATTACAAAAAACAGAGCGTCCAGACAGGGGTTAATTATTGACACAGCTAGCGCAAAATGACACACAAGAATACACGTGTATAAAGGACCCACATGCAGACATTAACTGGTAAAGCAGAGATTTGTGAGCCTCTTAAACCCACAAGATACGATTTTTTTTTTTTTTTTTTAATGCCATGGTCTGAATATATATGCGATGGTCAGAAGAGATTTGGGGTCTGGCACCTGCACTCCTATTGGCTGTCTTTAAATCTCATTGTGTTAATTTATTCCGTTTCAACAAAAACACCTGGTATACATTATCTGTGTGACTAATTCCTCATGCCGCATTTTGTGAGGGGTGACGAAGACAAAGATCCTCCAGGCATTGGTGTCCCTATTAGTTATAAGTCTCTAGGCCAATCTCCCCTCTTTCCTATATTCCACATACCGTTCTCAGAGAGTCGCTTATTTTTTACTAATTACACAC
The DNA here is from genome assembly GCF_032717465.1 of Coenobita brevimanus. NCBI lineage: Eukaryota > Metazoa > Arthropoda > Malacostraca > Decapoda > Coenobitidae > Coenobita > Coenobita brevimanus. The sequence continues at coordinate 48,820,487 of NC_136977.1, read as the reverse complement.
ACGCACACCGTTCTTCACATGCATCCAAACCACATCACATCACCTCGGCCCTGACATACTCTTCTTCTACTCCCACACTCTTACACCCTTTCCTTAACACACTCCCCCACAGTCTCGCTCTCGGCCCACCTTTTCTTCCTATCCTATCACCCCTTCCCTCAAACACATCCCCACCCCCAAACACGTGCAATTTCGCCTCTCTAACAGACTATCACTTGCGCACACCCCAACCACTCACTTACACTCCATCCGCTTAACATGCACAGCCAACAACAACAGCTGGACATCACACGTGCGCATCCTCAGTGGATAAATACCCGCTTAGTTGAGACTGAATACAAAACGGTTCGACAACGACCGACGACAGGAGGGACAAAAAAAAAAAAAAAAAAAGATAGAGAAAAAAAGGGAAAAAATGGATTGTCTGTGGGACCTGCGACTGAAGGTGAAGGACGAGGCATTCAGAATGGAAAGGGTTTTGCAATTCTGATGAGAGAGAGAGAGAGAGAGAGAGAGAGAGAGAGAGTGTGTGTGTGTGTGTGTGTGTGTGTGTGTGTGTGTGTGTGTGTGTGTGTGTGTGTGTGTGTGTGTGTGTATTTACATACCGTAGCTATAATCTGCGGTGTTTGGGCGAAGAAGATGTGGTAGGTAGAGAACCAGATGGAAAGGAAATTAGTAAAAAAAAAAAAAGAAAAAAAAAAAAAAAAAAAAAGCCTTTCAGAGTCAAGCACTTCGAGAAGGTTTTGCAATTCTGATGTGGGAGGAAGGGAGGAAGAGCAGGAGGCTAAGGAAAGGGAAGTGAGAGAGGGAGAGGGATGGTCAGGAGGGAGGGGGAGAGTGAGGAAGAAGGAGAGAGAGGATTAAGGGATAGAGGGAGAAAGAGGGATGGGCAGGGCAGGGAGGGCTGGGTAGGGTCAAAGGCCATACCTCTTAATGACCGTAATTTTCTTTATCATAGTAATGGGATTCAGTTTCTAGCTTGTAAAGTTTTACTGTTTATGGCGACTGAGGGTTTACTATCTTTCCAGAGGCTATACCTAATAAGATATAAATCATTCTGAGGTAACCAGAATCCTTCCCGTGAGTCACCATATCCTGTGCTGCCCAATCAAGAGAGCTAAAGTCTGGGACTAGGGTACTCAGTCTCGACATTTAATGTGAGAATGACCTGTTTCTTTCCCTTACGTGGCAATATGTGAAGCAATAAACCTCAACGACCCCTTGTACTCGACATAGTAAGAGTCACATTCGTTTGGAGGGACTAAACTCACTAGACCACAGGCATCCATTTACTGCTAATGTAGATGCCAGCCAGCGCATGCAGTGGTTTCCTGGGTTCACTTTAATTGCAGAATATTCGCTTAACATTACATCGGGTGCGTGGATGGTGCGTCACAACAAATTATAAACAAAAAGTAGTCGCCTGCAACGACATTTCCCCAGAATACTGCGGCTTGTACTGAACAGTCATTATCATCATCATCATCATCATTATGAAAACACTACGTCCCACCAAATCATTTAGGAGAGTTCAAGGATTCTGGGCTTTTTTTTTTTTTTTTTTTTTTTCCGTGGATATTTTCAGTGCTGGTGCGTGTGAGAGCGGCAACATGAAGACATCCCAGGACTGAGCACTGGCTGGCTTTATACCTCCTGCTCGGGTTCTCGTAAAGATAAGCGACTTGTGGCTGACAGCGACAGGAGGGTCGTGGTGGTGTGGTGAGGTGTGGAGGAGGGGGGTGTGGTGGGAAGGAATGGAGGGAATGGGGATAGGGGTGGGGGGAGTTATGTGATGTGCTGGTGGTGATGATGGGAGTAGTGATAGTGATGGAGGGTGGTGGTGGTGATGGGGCGTGGTGATAATGGAGAGGTGGTGGTGATGATGAGAGTGGTGGTGATGATGAGAGTGGTGGTGATGGAGTGGTGATGTTGGGAGTGGTGGTGAGATGGAGGGGTGGTGGTGATGGAGTGATGGTGATGCTGCGAGTGATGGTGATGATGGGAGTGGTGGTGATGGGGTAGTGGTGATGCTGGGAGTGGTGATGATTATGGGGGAGTGGTGGTGATGATGGGAGTGGTGGTGATGGGGTGGTGGTGATGATGGGAGAGGTGATGATACAGGGAGTGGTGGTGATGATGGGTGTGGTGCAGACGAGTGGTGGTGATTATGGGTGTGGTGGTGACGTAAAAATGTGTGAAATACGTCGGGTGGTGGCGAAAGTGTCTGAAATTGGATGGCTTGCAAAGATGATTATGTAAGGCGGGGATGAGATTTAGAGAAGGAGGGAGTCCAGTGGTGATGAAGTGGGAATGATGATGGTGCTGACAGAGTGTGAAGTAAAGCGTGATAGGTGATGTCCGCGATGTGGCAAGCGGTGATGAGGTGTTTGGAGAAGGTGCTCTGCTAGATGGTGATGAGACTTGGTGGAGTGTGTAGGAGATACAAGGTGAGGCGATGATGTTGGTGGTACTGGTGGTGATGCCTGGTTCGTTGAGTGGTGAGGGTGTCTGCATTTTAGTTGGTGATAAAGTGATGATGAGTTTGGTCATGTGTGAAGTTTGGTGGGCGATGGTTATGTCTGGCTGGGTCCTGCTGTGTTCATCCGTTCAGTGCAGCGACGTCATTCTTATCTCCAGACGAAAGGTTAATGGTGATATTGCTACTGAAAATGGTGCTATAATGGTGCTAAAGCAGTCACTCTGCATCAGTTTACTACGTGTTAAAATGGTGGTGATATCTGGGTGATTAGGTGTCTATAACGGGGGTTTTCATAAAAAGAATGATGTTTGGAAGTGCTAAACATGGAAAAAATCTATCTACTGAGGATAGGATTACACAGGATTACACAGGAAAGCAAACAGCAACAGACCTTATGGTCCTTTCGAGGCTGCTTGTTAGAGAAAACTATGACTACAAGATCTAACTCAACATGTTGAAGGATAAGGATAGTAAAGCAAGAAGGCTCCTCCCACCACCAAACCCTCCAGGAAAAAGTGAGAAAAACCACCATGCAGCATGGAAAAACTGACATGGAAATTTTATAGGAAACACTGAAAAGGAAAAGTCACATTCTATAATACTTTATCTATATGCTACCCGAGAGTAACCTGAAAGAGAAAGTAAACAAATAAAATAATAGTTACGGCATGACATTATAAACCGGTTACATTGAGTTAATGGGAAGTCTGTGGACATAACGTGGAAGCTACACACTGCAGAGTGTGGATGTTTAGGGGTGGTGCAGCAGCCTTGCCTGGCGCTTTTAAGGTAGGCAGCAGTCAATCAGGCCCTAGCTCCGTTTGCTCCACTGAGACAAGGAACTCTCCCATGTGGGACAAGTACACAAGTTTCATCCTGAAGCAGTGACCCCTGGTACATTAAAAAAATCCCGATGGTGGTCACATGACTAACAGGGACCCTCAGTGATCCACAGCCCATCACAGGTCGAAAGTAAGAGTAGTGACCGTTAACTCAGGGTTATCTGTGCAGATCCTAATCTGTGCTTATATTGCTTTCTTTGCACTGGGGAGATTGGAAAGTATATAGGACGGGTGTCTTAGATAAAAGGGGACTGCACAGTGCACAGTGTGGATGTGCAATGCACAGAGTGGATGTTTAGGGGTGGTGCGGCAACCTTCCCTGGCGCTTTTTAGGTAGGCAGCAGTCAATCAGGCAATAGCTCCGTTCACTCCACTGAGACAAGGAACTCCCCCATGTGGGACAGTACACAAGTTTCATCCTGAAGCAGTGACCCCTGGTACATTAAAAAAATCCCGATGGTGGTCACTTGACTAACAGGGACCCTCAGTGATCCACATCCCATCACAGGTCGAAAGTAAAAGTAGTGACCGTTAACTCAGGGTTATCTGTGCAGATCCTAATCTGTGCTTACTGTATATTACCTCATTTGCTTTGGGTAAATCGAAAAACGTATAATGACGTGACGTGACGCTATGTTAAGTTTACGGGGTGTCCTGTAGATACGAGGGGACTGCACAGTGTGGATGTTTAGGGGTGGTGCGGCAGCCTTTCCTGGCGCTTTTAAGGTAGGCAGCAGTCAATCAGGCCCTAGCTCCGTTCACTCCACTGAGACAGGGAACTCTCCCATATGGGACAAGTACACAAGTTTCATCCTGAAGCAGTGACCCCTGGTACATTAAAAAAATCCCGATGGTGGTCACTTGACTAACATGGACCCTCAGTGATCCACAGCCCATCACAGGTCGAAAGTAAGAGTAGTGACCGTTAACTCAGGGTTATCTGTGCAGATCCTAATCTGTGCTTATATTGCTTTGTTTGCACCGAATAAATTGAAAATGTATAACATCGTGACGCAACACTATGTACGGGTACATTGTTTACCGGGTGTCTTGTAGACTAAAGGGGCATGAACTTACATGTACCGTAGCTATAAAAGCAAGTTATTCGGACAGAAAAATAGTCAGCTGAGGATTTTCGTGCAAATACTTGTCTAATTTGTTTTTGAATGTCTCAATTGAGATACTGTTCACGGTATCTGAGGGTAATCTGTTCCAGATATTTACAACTCTGTTAAAGAAGAAGTATTTTGCTTCGTGGGATTGGAATCGCTTTCCCATGATTTTGCAGCCATTACTTCTGGTTTGACTCGACCGGTCTATATCAAAATATTTATTCATGTCTAAGTTGTCATATCCCTTCATGATTTTGAAAACTTCAATAAGGTCCCCTCTTAACCTGCGCTTCGCTTCGTCAGGCTAAATAATTTAAGTTCTTAACCCCTACACCGCGGGCATGTTTACCAATGTTTTGCGTGTCCCGTGGGGTTATTTGGGCTCCGACAGACTCCCAAAAAATATTTGCCAAAAATCAGTTATTAGTCCTAGATTATTAAAATTACATATGCTTATGGCACATACCTTCAGCTTTCTCCTGGAATGTTTGTTGAGCCTTCGTCGATTACCGTAGGACTTGTGGAGACCTCTGAAGTTGGGTAACGAAGTCTCCACTTTACACTTCCCGACAACCCGTAATATGATTACCACAGCCAGATATTAACACTATAAACACTACTCTATGATTTTCAAGTAGTTTGGGATCCATACTCCAAAAAAAAAAAAACACTGTGAAAGCAACGAAAATTACGAGCGCGTCTGACCGTCTCACTTGCGCTAGTTCGCTCTAGGCACTCTGTCATTTATTATTCATAAAAACCCTCACACTTTATATTTCTATTACTATATCACACTTATATATATCTGGAGTTTTTCTCCATAAGTTTCCTTCAGTAGTATTAGTTTATTGTCACTGAAGTCATTCAATTTTTCATTTAGTAAAATACGTAGAGAGCCACGGATTCACTTTCACTGTTATAACATAAGGTATTTGTACTCATATTCTTATATTACTAATTACTTACATTACTATTTACATTTTCTATTGTATTTTCAATATTTACCCTTCTATTTCACTTACACTATGTTAGTCACTGTCACTTTCAGTAAGATAAAACTATAATACACTGTTCAGTCATATGTACTGAACATCCATTGCTTTCACTTGCTATTTACACATTATTTACACATTATTTCCACATTACTCTCCTTCCCCACTTGCACTGTTAGAACTGCCTCTGGCTGTGGTAATCAAAGAAGCAGGTAACACAGAGGGAACCTGGCACTCAGCGCACTGCCAAGAGGTGGGTTTGTGCTCAGGTGTGCGCCGGGTGGCATGTGCATACACCTGACACTTGCGGATCGCAGCCTTCCTTTTACCTGTGGCAGGCATTAGCTCCAGTCTGTGCCGATCCATGTACGCCCTCTGCTCAAGTCGGTCGGGAAGTGTTACTGGATGGCGCCTTGGAGTTGCTGCTGTCACTCTACCATATCTTTCCAGGAGCTGCTGGACACAAGTCCTGGTGAACAACCTCAGGGAGAAGGACTTGGGTGGCTTGACCTTCATCTTGTACAGGATGAAGGCGTTCAGCATCGTCATATCTATGAGATGCAGAAAAACTTTCCTGTACCACCTACTATTCTTCCTGAGGCAGTCGATCTCACCAATCATCATGTCGGACTTGTCCACCAGCCGTATGTTGATATTGTAGTCCAACACAGCATCAGGTTTCATCACAGGTTCGCCTGTCCTACGGTCGGCCTTCCCACTGTCTATCATTTCCCCCTTATGTACGGTGGTGAGCATGTGCACGACCCTCTTGTCATGCCACCGTATTGCCAGCATCTTCTCAGACTTGCGTAGGTGCACGTCTCCTCGTTGCGAGGTTCCTGCCTCTGTGAATTTAGGGAAGTGGGCACAATTACTTTTGACAGTGCCGCAGGAGCCAATGCCGTGCTCTGAAAGGTATTTGGCAAGTTTCGGTGCTGTATAATAGTTGTCTGTATACAGCACATGATTCCCACCAAAATACTTTTCAAGGAGCACTTTCACTACACAGCCTGAGAAGCCAAGGGGGTGTCTTTTATCCAGATCGACAGTGCTGGCTGAATAAATGACGAAGTCAAGGATGTACTCCGTCTTACAGTCGCACAGTACAAAGAACTTAATTCCAAAGCGATGGCGTTTGCTTGGAATGTACTGTACAAACCGAAGACGTCCTCTGAACAAAACCAAGGATTCGTCAATGACAACCTTCTGAAAGGGGTGGAAGAATGACATAAACTTATCCTTCATTCTGCTCAGAATCTCCTGGATCTTCCAGAGTGGGTCGGTTTGGGAAGGTACATCGTTGTCGGCAAAGTGCAGGTTTCCCATGATGTTCCGGAAGCGATCTCTGGCCATGTACTTCTTGAAGGTGGGTGAGGGTAGTAAGGGGTCCATGGACCAGTATTCTTCCAACTCATGCTTCTTGGAGTGTGGCATGAGAAGCATGAGGGTAAAGAACACATACAGCTCCTGCACTCCCAGCATGGACCACTGTTGCATCTTGGCTGCACCTGTACCACTTGCAGCATGTTGTGATTCATACCTGTTGGTCTCATCGCATATGTGCTGCATGACTTCGTCATCTAGGAAGGCCAAAAGGTAGTCCACACACTCAGCATTATCGTCAACAGTGAAGGCAGGCTGTACTCCAGAGGAGCTCTCATCAAAAACTAAATGTTCAGGCACAAAATCGGACCCTTCCGTCCATGCGAAGGCGTCCAGGATTCCCTGTCGTGGCGGTGTAGGGTGGGTGGTGGTGGTGGGTAGCTGTGAGGCAGATTTACCCCCTTTAAGGTCACTTGCACTGACCCTGGGTTGCCGTACAGCACTATCAGTCCTTACTGTACTACCAACTCTACTTTTATTAGTCCGGGATTTACCTCTTCCTCTACGGCCTGCCTTCACTGTTGATGCTGGTGGTGACTCCGACGACGAAGACTCCGGAGATAACTCAGCAGACGAAGAGGAAGAAATGAGTGAAGTGGGGCTTGGGGAACGGGGAAGTGAATCAACTCGAGACTCATGGCGGGCTGGGTCATGCAGGGACATTGTTCTGGGGCTAACACACCGCCTTTTCACTCCCTTCCCGAATTCCTTCCCTTGCTGCACTAACGGCTCCTTTCCCTTGGAGCTAGGGATAATTTCCGACACTGAAGCACTCGTACTAGCACTTTCTAGCATGATTACCTCACCCGGCTCATCACACGATTCACCCGAATCGTCAAAATCACTATCCATCATCACCATGGACAATTCTGCTAGTTCATGTGCCACTGCAAAGTCACTAAGTCCTTTCCTGCTTCCCTCACGACTTTTTATGGGTGTAGAGGTCACGGGGCCCTTTGCAATGGGCGCAGAAGCGGCAGAAATGGCGGGGCACGAGTGCGACATGGTTTGACCACAGCAGAGGACAAGGAACCAAATGCCGTGGCGTATCTGAGAAGGCAAGGGTTGACAATGACACTGAGGCTGAGAGCTGCTAACTTACATGCTAATAAATTATTGGTAGAAAATCTCGGCAATACATAAAGAAATAGGTAGTTCCAGGTGAATGTAAATGTCACTTAGGCTTCTCCCTTCCTTTGTGATATATATTTTTATTACAGACATAGATTACAAGGCATAATTCAAAGAGGAAATTACCGTGGTAATGTAGCCAATTCCTGGTGTATAACACTATCACTTACCTTATTTTTTTTTTATATATATTATTTTGTATAAGTATAGGGCATAGGGCTTATTTCAATGGCTGAAATCTGTGGAAAAATCCGGGGGAGATTTGCTTTGCGCAGCGCGGCCTGGGAGATGAGAGGACAGGGTAATGGAGGGCAGGTAGGGAGGGGAGTCAGGAAGGGGGGAAAATCGCTAAAATGTCAACAATGGATGGGAGTACATATGAGATTTGGAGTGCTGACTAGTGTTGGACATTGGCAGTACTGATAGATGATACAAGCCACCACTTGAAAGCCCGGGATAATTCAAAATAACACAGAATCACAAAAGTGACCCCCCGCGGTATGATACATTGTGCATGAGCGTCACGAAAGTGACGCCCCGCGGTTAAGGGGTTAAAGGAGGAGGAGGTGGAGGAGGATATTGATGATGAAGATAAACGGGGGAACAACTGGACAAGAGGAGAATAAGTGATGTGACAAAAATACGACAGAGGCAGAGAGAAGGGAGCCTGGGTGGAGCTGTGAAAGAGTCGATGGGGAGTGTGTGGAGTGAAAGAATGAGTGGGGAAAGTGTGTGGAGCGAAAGAGTGGGTGGGGGAGTGGGGGGAGAGAGGGAGTAAGGTGGTGTGAAATGAGAATGTGAGAGAGGCTAAAAGGGAAGAGAAGAGGGGAGGAGAGAGGTGAGAATGTGAGAAGAGGGAGGGGGTAGGGGAGTGAGAAGGGAGAGAGAGTGGATGGAAATGAGGAGGAGGGAGAGGGGAAAAAAGGAGGGGGGGAGGAGTGAGATGAGGAGAAAAATGAGAGAGAGAGAGAGAGAGAGAGAGAGAGAGTCAGACAAACAGACAGACAGACAGGGTCGACCTCATAATCTATGCTAGAATCAGTGACTGTATGAGACTGGGTAACGGTGTGTGTGTGTGTGTGTGTGTGTGTGTGTGTGTGTGTGTGTGTGTGTGTGTAAAATTGCTTTAAGTTTCATGTATGGCTATGCTTCTATAAATGAATGTGTGTACGGTACAGGTCTTAATGTCTGTATACTGGCAGACGATTTTATCAGATGAGGAGAGACCCTGATGGAAGGTTAAGTAAGGCTCCTTTAACTTCCTCAAAAAGATGATGATTTGTAAATTTTATTCCTGCTATCATCAAAGGATTTTCTTCAGTTTTGGATAGAGCCATCGTAGTGAAAATATTATGTTATTATTATTATTATTTTTATTATTATTATTATTATTATTATTATTATTATTAACCCTTCCATATACAGGGTAACTGACAACTGCACATTCATTCCTACCTTTCATCATCATCATCATCATCATCTCGTTATCAATATCATCATCATACAACCTTTAGAAGCTTAGAGGGAGTGAAGCAGGACGTAGAAACAAAGAGGAGAAAGTACAAAATCTGGCGACACAGAACCAGTATGAACTAATTTTACATTACCCTTAACATCCACCCCAGCCACCATCATCGTCCCACACATCTATCCCCCCTCTCCATCCTCCCTCACCTCACCACACCCACCCTTGACAGCGGCCATCCATGTCACTGTAAACATCATTACATTCGCCTTTACCATCACCATCATCCACTTGATTCAACATCATCACCACATCCACCATCATACCACTACACTACTTGCCCCATCACCGTAGCGACCAACTCATTCGTCATTATCATCACAACTTCCATCACCACCACACACACCATCACTATTACCACTTTCATTAACACCTGTAACCCAGGAAACCATGTACAACGCTGAGCGGTAACCATATAAACAAATAACGATGTGATGTGCAGTCTAATATGGTGCTCCTATTAACTGGGTGGAAAGACTCAAATATGGCGTCCATCCAGGAACTAAGCCACCACACTCTTCCCTTAAGTTAACATCGGTTCACTGCTCGGGGGAATCCTGCAGGAGTGATTGCTTGCTGCCTACAGATGGAACTGTTCTGTCAGACAGATGGGGTGGTGGTGATGATTTTTACTGCTACTACTACTACTACAACTACTACTACTACTAGTACTAGTACTACTGCTACTTCTACTACTACTACTACGATCACCGTATGCACCATCAACGCAGTATCCATTACTATCATCACTTATAATAACCGTCATATTATCGCATTCCCCATTATCACTACATCACTTCACCCACAACACACACCATACTTATCACACACCCCATCACCATTAACAACACCACCGCTGCTGCGTCCATCACTATCACCACTACTATTCACCATATCCATCACCATCATTACTACAACATACCAGCCTTTCAGCATCTCGTAACAATTCACATCATTAGCTCGTAAATAACAGCAGCAACCACGTCATCACCGCCTCTCTCTCTCTTTAGCTATAAGATTGCCACATGCTTCGACTGATCAGTCTCTCTCTCTCTCTCTTTAGCCATAAGATTGTCACATGCTTCGATTGATCACTCTCTCTCTCTCTCTCTCTCTTGTTATAAGACTGCCACATGCTTCGATCGACCAGTCTCTCTCTCTCTCTCTCTCTCTCTCTCTTTAGCTATAAGATTGCCACATGCTTCGATTGATCAGTCTCTCTCTTTCTCTCTCTCTCTCTCTCTCTCTTGCCATCTTCCACCGTACTCTGCTTACACTTCTCTCACTTTTCCTCCGCACAATTCTCTTCTCACTCTCTCCTCCCCACATCGCTATCACTACCTCTTAACCCCCATCCCCCACTCCAGTAATGATGACGAATGAAACTGGACCTGTGTTATCCTTGTCACACTCCACTCCGACGCAATTACCCCTTAAGAGGTACAAGACAGGAGCCAAAGGTAAGTGATTCTCGCTGTTGTTCACCCACAATCTCGTGGGTTTAGAAGGCGCCCTCACATCTCTTTCTTGTCTATTAATTTCAGCATATCGACGTACTGAAATTGTTTATGGTGCACACACACACACACACACACACACACACACACACTCACACACACACACACACACACACACACACACACACACACACACACACACACATTTCCATAACAATACCTAGCATCTGAACTGTCAACAGCACTAGGGAATTCAGGGCTGGGGAAACTGAAGATAAGGATATCCCATGTTGAAATACACAGGTAAGCAGGTAATGTTTAGGAGGTTCTTTAGCCGATGAGAAATAGGATTAGTGTTCTTGCTGACTACAGCTGGTTGTTGTTGCTGCTGCTGCTGCTGTTGTTGTTGCTGTTGCCTCAGGTTCATCTGGAATGTTAGCCCCTTTGACTGCAGGCTAAAGTCGCCCTTCTCCATCAGTCCATCCTTTCCGGATGTTAATAACATACAAATAAATATCTACGTATTATTTTTAGTTTATATTTATTACCTCAAACCAATAACATTCAACCAAGGAATGATCTCGTACTGAAGTGGTTAGTCAAAGTCATATCTACCGTATCTCCTCCAGTTCTTTAAATCTTGTAAGAATACTTTCTAACGAAAAGTGAGTATAATAAAAATATGTCACTGGACCGAAGGGATTAACGTGCTTTGTGCAGGAACAGTAATTGGTCAGGAAAAAAGGTTAGGTGTTGAGGGACGCGTGTATAACCAGGCAGCAACACCACCCGGCTATATCAGTGCCACCACCAGAAGGCGCCCCTCTCCAGAATGGCAAGTATAGCGCAATAATTAGGCAGCCTCCTAACCAGACGACGACACGAACCTCTGTTGTTATCGACACTAGCATAAACAACAAACAGATAAATTACTGCATGCAATAAACAGGAAAAAAAATGAGGAAGCAAAGTAGGAAGAAATTATAATAAATAAAAAATCTTCAAAATCAGAGAACACAGGGCTGGGGTAACACGGGTTAGGCCACTTCTGGGTGCAGGTCGTGTCGGGGTACGTGTGTCGGGCCGTGTTCGTCATTTGTTACACCGTGTTCCGTAATGCACCGACACGGAACAAGGCGCAGGCTCAAATGCCCGCACTTTGGCTTCAGTATACCACGTCAAGCACTTAACATATATAAATAAATAAATAAAAGTATAAGTGGTATTGTTAGATCTGCCAGTGTCTCATATGATGATAGTACTTATAAAAATCAAATACGGTTGGAGTGTGAAAAAGTTGTTAAGTAGTACGTCACGTATTGTAGAAAATATACATGGCTACTGACTCTCACTTTAATCGCCCTGTAGAGACACTTGCCCTATTAAATGCAAAAAAAAAAAAGAAAAAAAAATCAGTCTAGTTTAATTCTGACTAAACTAGGACACCACTTATATAATTATAGCTAAAGCCACTTTTTTTTTTTTTTCAACTAAATGAAATAGAGAGAGAGAGAGAGAGAGAGAGAGAGAGAGAGAGAGAGAGAGAGAGAGAGAGAAAATATTGTCCCAAAGCTGCCTTAGATGACCAACTGCTGAAAAATGTCGTAATTATGTGCCTCATATAAAGCGGTTACCAGACCAACATATGAATAGCTTCCGTCATGTCTCTCTAAGTCTACACCCGCCTGACTCTTCAAGTGTGAGGCCAACAAGAAGAAGAATGTGGCAAACTGATATTCTCTTCTGTTCTAGTACCAGGCTCCAAATCCCACACTTCATTCATGGCTGACTGGTACAAAATTTTAGATCCAGAAGGGGAATTACATTATAAAAGACAGTCTCACAAAACGTTGCCTTATAATCGCGTCAGTTCGACTTTTTTTTTTTTTTTTTTTTTTTTTAAGAGAAAATTGTAGGCTATATGCTCGGTTCTCGTTCACTTCCCAAACCATTTTTCTATTCAGTTTAGGAGTAATTATAGATATTAATAGGATACAAAGAGTATTTCCATTTAACCCTATCAGCATCAATGACCACTTAGATCAGTGGTTCTTAACCTTTTTTGAGGCACGGACCCCTTTGAGAATATGGTGAATGCTATGGACCCCTTCCCTAGAAAAATGTACATAAGCACATAAACACAACATTTTGCATACAATGAATATACTTGATTTTACTGAAAACTACCTCACTCAGTGTATGACATACAACGTATAAAAACAATGATTACAAATATTTATGTTTCTCACTCTTTTTCATGCAAAAGTTAATGGTCACTCGATGAAAAATGAAATACATCCAACTTGTGCAAATTAAACAAAACAAAACTTTAATTCTGCTCAAAAGTTCATTTCAATGAGAAGGTTGTTGTTGTTTGGCCTGAATATGATGAAATTGTGGAGTGGTCTTTGACAAGGCAACACGCAAGCCATCTTTGACATCCAATCGATTTCGACTTTTCCTTTTGATAGAAACAGCCCTGAAAACCCTGACTCACAAAGGTATGTAGTAGCAAACGGAATCATAGCACCCATAGCTCGCTTTGCCAGACGAGGGTAGGCTTGTGTCAAAGAACACCAGAATTCGTCAAGACTCTTCGAGTTTAATTCATTTCGTATCAGTTCCTTTGTCTTCAGGTCAGTGAGGTCATCTTTGGCAAGGTTTTCATCGCTGATACACTCTATGTCGGCAAGGAAAGGATTACGGTACGAATCCATGTTTCAACTTTAAGGTCACCTGAGCAGAAGTAACCTATGAAAGAATTCTGCAGTGTATCCAGATGTCTGCAAATTTCTGCCTGCAGAGAAACTGACAGGGCTTTGTGAGCCTCGATTCCATCCTGCAGAAGCACTTCCTCTAACACTGGAGAGTTTGCATAACTGTCTGCCTCCAGTCTCCTCTTCTACAATAGCAGGTTGGCCAGAAGAGTTTGCAGTCTTTCAGAAGCATCCATAATGTTGACTGCAGGGCTTGAATCAAAAGATTCATTTCATTCATATGGCTAAAAATATCCGCCGAGTATGTTAAGTCATGAAATAACTCTCCCTGTCAAACTGTTCAGAGAGTGGGCTTTCTTTTTCTCCCTCCTCTCAAAAAAAAAAAATAATAATAATAATAATAATAAATAAATAAATAAACTTCCGCCCGAAATTAAGTCCAAACTTCAAGATTTGTCCTCTGAAAAGCCAACGAACTTCTGTGTGGTAGAGAAGAACTTCATATTCTGCTCCCATTTCTTTAAAAAAAAAAAAAAAAAAAAAAAAAAAAAAAAAAAAAACTCTTGAAAACGCAATGATTCAAAGCCATGGCTCTGATTCCTTTCAATGGGAAACCATTCTAGAAGTCAAAACCTGACGACAATGACGATTTTGTTACCTGACCGGACGCTTCTTCGGTAGTTCACATACAAATTCTTATTTTTAGCTTGGTTGAAAGTTAGTGCTGCCAAACGGTATCACGCAATACCGCTAAATTGTTCTCAATTGTTCTGGCCTTCATGGACCCCAGGTTAAGAACCCCTGACTTAGATATTTAATTCCTGCTGCCGTCTGACTACTTTATGTAGCTAAGTGTCCAGTGATCATTCGGGGGGTTAAAATGCTCTCTGATTTATGTAGCTAAGTGTACAGTGAACATTCAGGGGGTTAAAATGCTCGGTGGTTTATGTAGCTAAGTGTCCAGTGATCATTCAGGGGGTTAAAATGTTCGCTGATTTATGTAGCTAAGTGCCCAGTGATCATTCGGGGTAAGATGTTCGCTGATTTATGAAGTTAAATGTCCAGTGATCATTCGGGGGGGGGTTGCTAATCTGTGTGTGGAGTGGTGTCGGCGTGAGCCCTGGCTTTTTGCACCCGAGTAATGATCCCGTGAAGCCCTTCTTGGTCTGGGCCTTGCAAGTCATGGGCCTTATGTGCTTTTGAGTCCTTACGTCTAACCCGCTAATGGTGGCTGAGGAGGTATGTGTGTGCTGGGGTCATGCTTCACTTCTCTGACGGTGACTGTGTGTTCATGATGTAGAGAATGCAGGAGAAAAGGTAAGAGAAATATATGAATCAGGTATGTGTGAAGCCTGTATAAGATAACAGATGATTAAGATGATAAAACTATATGTAATTATATTCTCTCTTTGTGTCAATGGGCGCATGCGTAAAAAAAAGGGAAGAGAAAAGGACAAAGGATACACTGAAAATAGCAAGAAAATGAAAAAAAAAATGTCTCAAGCAGCAAAATGAATAAATAGATAAACAAGTACAGAGATGTTGCATATACTGGCATGTCTCTCTTTTGTGCTTTCGCGTTGAAACGTTCACAAGTGAAAAGGTAAGAGAGCAAGACAGTCTAATGAAAAAGAGAGGGAAAACATGAATGAGGCAAAAGGGAGGGAAAAAAAAAAAAAGACATGTTATATTCACACACTCTTATCAGTCTCTGTTTCTGTGTGTGCATGCGTGAAAAAGCGAAGAGGAAAGAAAACATGAAAAAAAAAGAAAAAAAAGAAAAGAAGAAGGGAGGAGAAAACTTTCCTTGAATACGTAAAGATGCTATGAATATTTACATGTTTATTTCCGTTATCTGTATCATGCGTGAATATGCGACGACAAAAAAAATAAATAAAAGAGAGACAACTAGCTAAATGTGTGAAGAGTACCAAGAAAAATAAAGGTCTTACAAGAACTTAAGAAATTAAATCTTTTTTTCTTTTGTGACCTCGTACGCTGAGAATAACAATTATCATCATCATTATAATCATCATTGATCACCATTATTATCATCATCATCATCATCATCAAAAATGGTAGTACTGGGAGCAGGAAAGTGAAAACATCCATTGCCCAGTCCTCCAAAATTTTTAGCTCTATTCCACAAACTAAGAATAAGAGAAATAGATAAAATGACTGAAAAGAAGAAGAAAGAAAATACGGAGAGGGAAGAGGAATATGCACGGAAGAGAAGGACAAGATTGGCGCAAAAAGTAAGCAAATAAAGAGAGGGAAAGGAAGACAGACGACAAGCAAGGAAAAGTGCAAAACAACAAGATGACTGAAAGGTTATGAGCAAAAAGTGTAAAAATAAATAAAAAAAATCAATGAAAAATAGGAGACACTAAATGAAAGTAAAAAAGAGGCTACGGGAAAAATGGTGAATAGGAAGAGGAAAGAAAGTAAATCAAAACTGTGAAAGGAGGACAGATTACGAGCGAGATGTAAGAAATTAAAGACAGAGAAGAAAGCATTACACAGAATGAAAGAGAAATTGATTATGGTCGCGTAAGAAAGAGAGAGAGAGAGAGAGAGAGAGAGAGAGAGAGAGAAGGGGGGGGGGGAAGAGTGCCTGAAACGAGATGATGCACTCCGGCGTGTCAACAGTACTCTCTGTTTCGTCGTGGGTACATGCATAAAGACGAAAAGAAGAAGGGAGGAAATGAGAGAAAACTGCGGAAAGAATTAATGGATAGAGAAAACAGAGATGAAAAATATATATATAATGAAATATTGCCTTGTTGTGGATGTGTAGGAGCCAGACGAGGAAGGAAGAGGATAAAATATATTGGAATAAAAGTAAGGGAATAATGAAGGGGATGAATAAAATTAATAAAAATGAATGGAAAGGAAAGACAATGCATGCAAGGGAAGGAAAGTTGAGGAAAATATGATAAACAGGAATAATAAACTTTTAGAAGGGATGGCAGACGGTGATTGTGGGGAGAAGATAAAAACAATAAAGTATTTAATAGTTTGAGCACTTCGAGAGAGAGAGAGAGGGGGGGGGGCACTATCCCCCTTTTGACCTTGACCTTTGACCTTGTTTACCCAAAGTTTGACCTCGTTTTCCTCTGATTTTTCTAAATTGGTATTCCAAATTCTGTACAATTTCATCCAATAGTTTCCCCGTAATAATACCATATGACAGAAAAATTGAGAAAAAAAAATAAATAACAAAAAATAAAATAGAATAAATAAAGCAGCTTGGCAGAGGTAAAAAGAGAGGCGATAAACAGAAGGCATATTTTTCCCTTTTACACGCGCATATAATTCAGTGAAGAAGGAGAAAGCCAGGAAGAGAAAACAAAATTGAAAAAGAAACAGTGGAAATGGAAGACAGATCATGAACATAAGAAAAAGATGTAGATTAAAATTATAAAATATTTCCTTTCGCCTGCTGTGCATACGCAAGGAAAGTACGTGGAAAATACGAAGGGAAAAAAAGAAGACAAGGCAGACTCTGAACGTATGAGGAGGCAGCAAGAAACCTGATATTATTTGTTTGTGCAACTTTCATTTTCTCGTGAGTAAGAATGCAGAAACAAAAAATAAAAAAAAATGAAGATTATTAACGTGTTAGAAGGGAAGAACATGTATTCGAGGTGTTATCTGTACTTTGTGTCTTTGCTATATTATATGCAGAAAGGGAAAACAGTGAAAACTAAGGTAAAGAAGAAGAAATGTGAGAAGACATACATGAGCGTGTGAAGGAGGTACAAGAAAAAAAACAGTATTTGTTCTATCTACTTTCTGGTGATGTTCGTAGGCCCATGCACGAGAAGGAAATTTATATATATATATATATATATATATATATATATATATATATATATATATATATATATATATATACCATATACCGGGTATTATAAATATACCAGAAAAGGGAGATTTAATTTTGTATGGAAACTGGAGTGGGATAACTTTGACACCTGTAGTTGCAAAAGTCTTTTCCAAAATCCCGTTAAGCAGAATTGAGCCAGTAATTGATAAAATTTTAAGAGAAGAACAAGCGCGATTTAAAAAGGGTCGAGGCTGTAATGATCAACTTTTTATTGTAAGACGTCTAATGCAACAAGCTAATGAGATGATAATGCCACTTAGTATGTGTTTTGTGGATTTTGAAAAGGCGTTTGATAGTGTTTCACGTGGAGTTATGTTGAAAATTATGAGACTCTATGGTATACCAGAAAAGTTTGTAAATATTATTAGAAGCCTGCATGAAGGTACATTTTGTAAGGTAATTGTGGGTGGTTCTTTGAGTAATCCATTTGAAGTTAGGTCAGGAGTGATTCAAGGAGGAGTTCTTTCGCCAATGTTGTTTGTTTTGGTTATGGATTATGTTATGAAAAAGGTTGTAATGAGAACAGGTGCAGGAATTAACTGGAAAGAAAATAAGAAGCTGATGGATTTGGACTATGCTGATGATATTGTACTGATTTGCGGAAGTATTTACGAGATGCAGAGGGTGCTTGATTGTCTGGTGGAGGAAGGAGAAAAAGTGGGATTGGTAATAAATTGTGTAAAGACTGAAATTATTAATATGAATGTGGAGAACCAAATCGATTGTGTAATTGGGAATAATATGGTGAAGAATGTAGAAAATTTTAAATATCTGGGAACGATTGTATCATCTAATGGATCATTAAACAATGAAATTGAGGAGAGGATTAGACAGGCTTGGAGAGCTGTTGGAATGTTGAAATCTGTTTGGAATAATTATATGCTTTCGGTGCATACTAAAGTAAAAATTTACAAGTCCATGGTTAGACCAATTTTAATTTATGGGCGTGAGTCATGGTACCGTACAATTGCAACTGATCAAAAAGTATTAGGATTTGTGAATAAAATACTGAGAAGGATTCTTGGGGTAAAGTGGCAAGACAGAGTTACAAATGAAAGAGTAAGGGATATTACGAGAGTGGAACCAGTTGATGAATATGTGAGACTGTCTCGCTGGAAATGGCTGGGGCACATATATAGAAAAGAAGGCAGTTTAATACAGGATGTGCCAGAGTGGACTGCTAGAGGAAGAAGAGGAAGAGGTAGGTCGAGGGAAACCTGGTTGAGGACAATGGAAAGAGAAGCGGGAGAGGAGTGTTGGTGGGACCTGAAGGAGATGGCAAGAGACAAATGTTGGTGGAGATAGTTCATCGAGGGCTTATGCATCCCGTGGGGTGCCACAGGAAATGATTGATTGATTGATTGATTGATTGATTGGTATATATGTATATGTATATATACATGTATATATGCATAACGAGAATCAAGGAACGTGTGAAAAAGATACAGGATGCCAAATGATACATTTATATTTCTTATGTTGAGTTGCTTGTCCATGTTGAAAAAAAGTAGAATAAGGGAAAATATTGAAAAAAAATATTAATACTAAGAAGGGACAGACGATGAAATGTGAAGAAACGCAAGAAGCCAGAAAACATATATTCTTACTTGTTTATTCGTGTTTCTTTCCCTCGCTTTCATATTTCAGTGTATGAAATAACAGAAAAACGAAAACTTACAGAAAATAAGAAAGGGAGAAAGGACGCCATGCCATAAAAATATTATGGGGGGAAATAAATAATGATATTTCTGTTTGCATCTTTCTCACTTTTGCTTATGTTTCTAGGCTCAAATTAAAAGAAAAGTAGAATTAAAACAGAAAAAATAATAAAGGAAGACAGGATGCGAAGACAGAGCATGAGCGTCTAAAGAAGGTAGAAGACATTTACCCGAAACACTAATTATTTATTTATTTATTTATTTACTCTTTGTGCGTCGATGTTAAAGTATAGAAAATGTAGAAAAAAATTAAAATAATAAAAGCAAAGAGAAGAGAAGGTAGGACAGTCTATGAAAATGTGAAGAGACTACATGAAACCCGATAATAAGTGGATGAGAAAAAAAAAATAAATAAAAGGAAACAAGAAAACATGCGTGAAAATATAAGAACAGGAAGGCACAACATGAAGGGTTGAAGCAGGAGCAAGAAGCCAGATAATGTACAGGTGTAATCAGCCCCAGACATCCTCCAAGAGTCTATTAACTTGTAGGGTGCGACCACCAAAAAAAAAAAAAAAAAAAAAAAAAGTTTCCCCTAGTAAAGACATTCCGGAGTCGCCGCAGGAGCGACCGGAGATGACCAATTATCCTCGGTTAATAGTTTGCATGCCGGGATGATGTGGGGTATTAACACTTGTAGAGAGGAGGAGGAGGAGGATTAGGATGATACTGATGATGAGTAGTAACAGTAGCAGTATTAGAAGTTGCAATAATGATTGCAGCAGTACAGTAGTAGTAACAGTAGTAGTTGTAGAAATAACATAACTAATAGCAGTGGATGCACTAATAAAAGTATCCCTATAGTAACAACACCAATACAGTTACTACACACATTATCACCATCATCACCAATACCATTAATACCATAACCGCCTACACCTCCCCCTCTGGAAACCATATCAAGTGGCCCCTATCTAACGCTTATTGACCCTCCCACAATAATTTCGTCCAATTTAATGGCTAAGTATAGGGTATAGGACGGTGTTCCTAGGCAATCAAATATTAAATAATACACTTTTGTCATCTCATATTCCTAACTGTCCCCTCGGTCGTTAGGCAAGGGTGGTTTGGAGTGATTTAGCTGGAGCAATGAAGATGGGGGATTATGATAATTTTTAACGAGACTGTGATGATCATTAATGGAGTTAAATAAAAACTAGAATGACTAGTTTAAATGTCTGATTGTGTCTGCGCGCGCGCGTGCGTGTGTGTGTGTGTGTGTGTGTGTGTGTGTGTGTGTGTGTGTGTGTGTGTGTGTGTGAGTGAGAGAGAGAGAGAGAGAGAGAGAGAGAGAGAGAGTTAATATATAGAATATAATGGCTAACGTAACCATAACAACAGCATTATGATCATCATTAACCCTTACCATCATCATCATCATCAATCACTACTTCCATCACCATTTAAGCACACCATGTACAACACATCAGACCACAGCACATCACACCAAACCACACACACACACACACACACACACACACACACACACACACACACACACACAAGCAGTTTATACTTTATAAACACACCAACACCATCACATCACATTAAATATTACCAAATCAAGTCATCACACCATATCGCCACATCAAACCATAATCTACAGTCTACACCATATCAAAACACCCCACGACACCAAACCACCAAACTAACCACATTCCTCTTCACACCACCATACCAACACCACACCACATCACGCCACACCAACCCAGCAGTTACTAATGACACGGGTAGGTAGGAACGCGAACACCCGAGCATCCGGAAAAACACACCTTCCCCCGTAACCTGAAACTGTGGAATAAAAAAAAAATCAGTTCACCGAAGTGAAATTACGATGGAGATGTTAGAGTTAGGGGAAGGGGAGGGGAGGAGGAGAAGGGGAAGGGAGGGAAAGGGAGAGGTGGATGAGAAGAGGCAGAACAACAAAAACTGAGATAAACGGAAAGAAGAAAATGAGAATAACAATGACAAGAGAGAGAGAGAGAGAGAGAGAGAGAGAGAGAGAGAGAGAGCCCCTTCAGAACGCATTCTCCATCGAACAAGGGATGGAGGTGATTATTTTACCATTCGTCAAGCCAGAAAATAAATAAATAAATAACAACAAGTGAATGAAGTATTGCCATGCAATCCAATGTCCCCTACCGGATGATAACCAAATATATGCACTGTTTATATAATGTGGGTATGACAGAAGGAAGTATGTGGCGTATATACTGTGTACAATATACAAAATATGGATATGTAAAGACCTTTTGACCTTGGGAGTAGATGACTGGTCGTTGTGCTCAACACACCGTCATGGTATGGGGAACAATTATGTAAAGTTATATACAGATCTGTCCATGGATGTGGAAGTTACAGAGCGGATACGAAGTTGCGGACACACTGGCGGACGGACGAACATACTGACGGAACCGCGCAGACCTACTGTATAGTCCCCGACTGGTTTGACGGGTAGCGGACTAATAGAATAAAGTA
Source organism: Coenobita brevimanus (assembly GCF_032717465.1). Lineage (NCBI taxonomy): Eukaryota > Metazoa > Arthropoda > Malacostraca > Decapoda > Coenobitidae > Coenobita > Coenobita brevimanus. The sequence continues at coordinate 48,798,764 of NC_136977.1, read as the reverse complement.
TTCGTCCTTCCTGAACTCCACACCTCTTAATTCATTCTCCCAGGGCACCTTTTTTTGTGTTCATTTTCTCTGTCTCCTGATGATTTTATTTAATTTAGGATAACATTTTCAGTCACCAGGAGACATTTTTCTGTTTGTAGTGTAAACACGTCACGGCTTTTTTTTTTTTTTTTTTCCCTCCAGCTAAGGACAGCGCTTGAAAACTACATGGGATAGGTATAAACTAAGTAAACATAATAAATATAAAAATGAAAGACCTATTACGTGAAAAAAAAAAAAAAAAAAACGTGGTACCAGCAAGATTATGCTAAAAGAAAATGCCTCCTGGATTCAAAGGGATAATTCATTCACCTCTAGGACTTTTTTGTTTTACTTGATTCTTGCTTTCTCCTAACTATTTTTATTTCGTTAAGTACAGACTTTACAAACTGTAGGATTAAACACGGCCTTTCCTTTGGCTGAACAAAATCGACTGACAAGAATAAAAAGAAAAAGAAAGAAGATAAAGAAGAAGAAGAAGAAGAGGGAAGAAAAAGGGAGAAGAAGAAGAAGAAGAAGAAAAAGAGGGAAGTAAAGGGAGAAGAAGAAGATGAAGAAAAATTCGTCTCCAGTGAACTCTCAGTGTCTTAATCTGGGTAACACGTGCGGCAGGAGAGGCTAATCAGGTACTAACCAGCAGGTATCCGGACTCCGTCTCCTATAATTTCTATTTAACCATTTTTGGCATCAGGCCTCTTCTGTTCTTCTTACACAGTTACAAAGAATGATTTTCGCCTTACGCCTTTGATCGGGGATACGTCTCCTAAGGTGAATAAAATCGTCCTGCGTTAGCCAGATTAGGAAAAACGACGTCGACGGAATGGAATTTAAAAAAAAAAAAAAAAAACGTCATCACACCAACCCAATTACCGCAGTGCCTCCTTTAAAAGCATCCCGCTGCTCGAAAGAAAAGCAAGAGAGGACTGTCACTGACTACTTCTTTAGGAGAACTAATGCAAGCAGGTGATCTGACAGACTGCTCCTGTGGTAGGAGGGTGAATCAATGGTTCTATGGAACAGACGGGAGGCCTTGGTTCTGGATAGAGGCCCGATTAGCTCTGCCCGTCACAATTCCTTCATCACTTTATAAAGAGTCCGTAGTCGAGAGTTGCCAGTTCATGGTGACATTTTTTGTACACCTGGCGGTTTTTCACTATCAAATGAATTAGTGTTGTGATGAGAAAAGGTAAACTGAGATGGTCTGGGCATGTGGGGAGGATGCAGGACAACTTGGTGCAGAGGCGAGAGGTGTGAATGTTGAGGGAACAGTTGCGAGTGACAGACCGAAAAAAAACTTGGGACAAGGTCAAAGAGTGTGACCTCAGTGATAAGGGACTGAACAGAGAGGCGGTTAGAGGTCGAGCAGCGTGGACAGCCGTCATTAGATGACCAAAGCCGACGCATGCAAGCATGTCGGAGCCTTTATAAATGAACGAAACGAAACTAAAGGACAATAATTTAGGGCAAGCATTCCAAAGTCGGGGTTGCCCATCTTGGGAGTTCACCTTCCAGTTCTCCTTCAGTGAGTCATCGCGATACATTACGCAACAATAAAATGTCAAGTGAGGGTACAGCTGCCCTCTGATGGCCAACAAACTTCTGTGGAAAAAACGGCACCTTATATCTCATTTACCATTAGAGTGAATTTTTAAAATCTTCCACCAGGTGATTTTCTTGCAACCACCATTCATTTTTTGCTACTACCGAATGTCTTCTACTTTTAAAGGCTTTCTGCTCTCGTCAGACACTTTTTGCTTTTTGACTTTTTCACTATCAGACCCTACTGCCCTAATATCTCCCTCAGTTCACAATGCTAACATTTTTTTTTCCTTCGTACACTTATAAAGTACTGTATTTTTCTTTTGTATAAAGCATACTCCATGAGCTTACGAGTATTTTGCATTCCAGTATGACACCAAGAAGTACATCGTTAAACTGTAAATTGTTTAATCAGCTAAATGCTGCATGGAGCGCAAAACTCCAAAGAGATTTCTACACTGTTTAGAAAGTGATCAAACACTCCATACGTTCCGTTTGTTGTGTATACATTTTTTTTCTTCAACGTTATTTCAATCTACTATTGATCATAAAAAGAAATATATGTTCAATTCACGATAAATGCAGATCTTTTTATTCCCAGTCTGAATTTATGTTAATGAAAAGCAAGGAATTAACATGAATTTAATTACAGAATAAAAAATAGACGAATAAAGCCAGTATGTCTTCAGGGCAGAGTAATTTTTCGCTTTAAATGACAAATATCAGAAGTAACCATGAATGTCACTACATTTATAAACCATGAAACTGAAATTTAATACGTCCGAATTTTATGTACTCGTATTTACAGTATAGGCACAATCGTATCCAAGAAATTATCATGTGATCGTAAACTTAATCAAGAATATTACCGTGAAATTGTAGTTGTATCGTTTATATGATTTCTTCATCCAGCGTCTTAAGTTTGCGAGAGCTTCTTCTCCTCCTCTTTCGTCTTTTTCTTCATTTTTTTTCATTTTCTTTCTCTCCTATTCCTCCTCCCCCTCCTCCTCCTTCTCCTCCTCCTCTTCCTTCTCTTCTTCTTCCTCCTCCTTCTTCAAATGGCAATGTATGTTTTGTCACTAAATACATTGTTGCCGCCTGAACCATCTGGCCACTGGTACAATCGGTCTGTTTTCACCGGACGGGACTGGATCACTGCTTCAAAATTGAACACTAAGGCTGGTATGTTCGTCGGTCAGGGAAGCTCACTAACACCTCTTCCTTACCTATATATTTTTGGATATGGCTGGTTAACATCCTTCTGTTCGTTATTTATGCAGAGTATGGGGATTTTGGAAGGATTTATGTAACACAGAAGAGGACAGTATGGAGTAATAAACAAAATTATTCACTTAGGTAAAGGTGCTTGAGAGAATATATGCCTTAGTCGTGGTTGCATGAAAATCGACGCGCCAATGTTATGAGGCAGGAATGAGTCTTGTTGTAGCCAAATGGACGCCCTGATCTGACAACATTTGGCCATCAACAGCTGAAAGTGGCTGCCGATCTTTATCTGGTTGGGGAAAAAACGCACTATAGATTTTTTTTTCTTTTCTTTTCTTTCCTTTTCTCTCTCTCTCTTTTTTTTTTTTTTTTTTTTTTTTTTTTGGCACAGCCAGACATTGTTTTAAACTATCAATATTCTATTTTTCATATAGAAGTTTGTCTGTTACCGCTAGATACATTTTTTTTTCTTTTTCTTTTCTTCTTCCTTACATATTTTTCTGCTACCACTTGAGGTTTAATCTGAGTATCACCTGACATTTTATCACGATCCAATAATATCATTAGTAATATTAGTAGTAGTAGTAGTAGTAGTAGCAGAAGTAGCACTAGCTGCAGCAGCAGCAGCAGCAGTAGCAGCAGTAGTATTTAATTTTTATTATTATCACAGACATTTCTCTCGACCACCAGAGGTTTTTGACTTGGCCACCACAAGACTTTTTTTTTTTTCCTACTGACAAAAATATTACGCTCACCACAACAATACGCTTCCCACTTCCTTTTCACACTTCTCCGCCACTCAAGCAATTAACCAAAGATCATAAGTGGCTTTGAGGGTTTCGTGACGCCATTTCCTTGCGATTTATTCTGAAAATTACACGCCAATATCCATTGTACGTAGCTGATGCATACCATGTAGAAATTAAAGCGAGAAAAATAGCACACGAGAATGTTAACTTGAAAAATGGAACATACATCGCCAAGGAGAAGGGTGTAAGAGGCCACAGGTGATATTATATAATACCGCCCTCGAACTCCTCCACCAGACTGTCGTCATCATCTCCACCTCTAGTCCTCCAAATCTAACTTGGCTGTCAGATCTAAGTCTGATCACTCTATGCTTTCCTCCTTTTTCTCATCCCTGTTTATCTCCCTCACCCTTAGTCCTCTCATCCCCATCCTGACCTACCTCAGTTCCACCTGACCTGAGAACACACACACACACACACACACACACACACACAAAATCTCTCTCTCTCTCTCTCTCTCTCGTTACCACCTGCACCTTGCACAATACTACACATCCTTATCTGATCACTCAATATAACCCTTCTATCACAAGCCCCTATCTCTCTTTTTCACCTTTCCTTTGTATCTCTACTTGCTGTCTCTATCCCCCACCTTACCGTGCTTATCTCTATGTGCATCTGTTACCTCTCATTCCCGGGTCCTTCTATCTTGGGCTATCTCTTGGGCTATCTCTGGCTATCTTTTCCCGTATTTTTTGCTGTCTTGTACAGGTAAAGGGAGTGTTAGTGTGATTCATCGGGGTGCAATGAGTAGGTGAGAAGGAAGGGAGGTAGGGAAGGAGGTAGGTAAGTAGGCAGGAAGGTGCAAGGTGGAACACGTGAGGTACAGAAAAGTGGAACTTAACGTATTAGTGTGTGTGTGTGGGGGGGGTATTTATGGTCAACCTCAGATGATCCCCTGCTGTTACCAACTTTGCAAATATCCTAAACCAGTGTTGCAAATAGCACACACTTGAAAAGAAAAAAAAACAGCCATTAATCAAAAGTACAAAAGAAGCAAACACACACACACACACACACACACACACACACACACACACACACACACACACACACACACACACAATACGTATGCAGAGAGAGAGAGAGAGAGAGAGAGAGAGAGACAGAGAGAGAGAGAGAGAGAGAGAGAGAGAGAGAGAGAGACAGACAGACAGACAGACAGAGAGAGACAGAGAGAGACAGAGAGAGAGTAGGACTCTGAGTCAATATCGGGTAAGATGAGAGTGTGTAATGTCTAGCCCTAAAGCTTAGAATCCGTTGCTGGGGGCGGTCCAATTATTCTGGCTGAGTAAGCACGTTTACCAGACAAGGGCGTTGCTGAAACTATTCCGGTTCATTATTTCCTGGCACATGGAGAAATTTGCAAAAGTACTTCGGACGGATGACAAAGATAAGCGAATTAGTAAATAAGTAAAAATGACACCGAAATTAAGGGGATGACCATTTGTAACACTAAATTTACGAGAAACTGATAACTGAAATGAACAAAGGAGAAAAAATAATATAAACGGTTTCTCACTTTAATTAAAAGAAAAAAAAAAAGGTAAACGAGATGCTATCGAGGAAGGACGACAGAAATTGTGAAGGACTTTAATCCTAAATTAATATAGATCATCATCTTCATCATCATCATCATCATCATCATCACCTGGAGATGTGAAAAATAATACACCGTAATACTAAAGATTAATACGTAATCACTGTGACTCTTTTAACGAATAATCTATTTAACTTTTCCAGTTAAAGAGTCTTTCCAAAACCTGAATAAAATCATCTAAAAATAGGAACAACAAAGCAAAGGAAAACAAAAGAGGTTGGAAATGCCGGTTAGACTCTCCTCATTATAAAGCATGATGATGATGATGATGACCAAAACTGTATGGCCTGGAGATGACAGGTAGACATACATATACATAAAGTTAAGAATAATGACAGAAAATATTAGTCATCTTCCTAACTACCAGTAGTAAATTCTGCTGATAATTTTCCTTTCAAAAGATCTCCTTTTGCCATTTCTGGATTCCATTTACACCAGTTCTTAGAGGAAGTAGGATCAGGGATAATAATGATAATGATGATGAAGATTGTAATAACTGACACATGGATACATACATGCATAAATAGACATACATACATACATGAATATATACATTGAAACACTTATTTAAAATTTTTTTGACTTCCCAGAAAACATCCGTCGACCTTTAAGTTCCCTTGATGTAATACACTCAGGGTCCTTCATATACGTTACACAGCAAATAAACTACGAAACAATTTATCTCATTTTTTTTTTTTTGCCCTCTAAGATCAGTCGACTAACCCTTGGATCACGACTTATCTATATTTGCTGCTTAGGAAGATAAGATTTTTCTCATTGCTGGGTAACTTCCTGAAGCCTGATGGAGAAGTACAACGTGACTCAAGTATCTCAGAAAGAGTGTCCTGATTTTGGTAAAATCCCCTTGCTTTGAGGAGTAGGGACCCAAGGCTGGGCTGCCGTAGTCCATTACATGTAAAGGCAGAAGATCGGCCTACTTTCTTTGGTGGCATTATATCGAAAAACACTGTCATTTCACGGAGGTCGAACGCCTCTGTCTGGGGTACTGTAACCACTTGAGCACCAACGACATTTCTTTAGTTGAGACAACTTTTCCAGACTTTCAGCCTTTGGTTCCTTTTCTCTGTTAAAAAGATAAAGGTAAATGTATAAACATTACGTAAATTCCAGCTCTACCAGAAGAAATGGGTAACCATCTAAATTGTCATGATTTATACAGATGTCGATACTGAACATCACCCAGGGGAAGTCAGGCAAATCCAGTGTGGGCAGACCTACATTTATCACAGAGTTGGAAGACCTGTGTTCACCTCGTTCAGTATTTCCCCCTCCCCACATCCCTCTCCAACTACTTTCACCCAGTCTCTTCCTCTAGCTTCCCTTCTCTCTCTCACCCTGCTACTTCTCAATTTCCTTTACCTTCCTGAATCCGACTTAGATTCTCAGGCAGGTCAAATTCTTGGATCAAGTCCATCTTCTCATTGTTCCCTCAGCACCAGGCTGTAACTAGGGACCTGCATATAACATCGACCATTCCGTGTCGTACTCTAGTGGAAGACTGGAACCAACAAGTCTATCTGACTTAATGACCCTCGTTACTTTGGCAGCTATTAGTCAGATTTCATCTTCCCTTCTCACTTCTCAGTCTCATCCTTACTTCCCCTTCCGCTCCCCTCCCCTCACTACCTCCTCTATTGCTTCCCCCCCTCTTCCATTTCTGTTCCCTGATCCCTCCTTCACTTTCCTCCACATTCTACCTCCCTCCTCTTACTCCCTCGTCTACCCCCTTTACCCTCACTTATCACCATCTTATCATTCCCTCTCCCACACAAACTCATTACCCCTCTTTCCTCCAATCCCCTTCCCACTCAGTCACATACTCTACCCTACACCTACCTTCCCACAGTCCCTAACACTCACCATCCCCTTCTCTCTAACGCCCTTACTCAGTTCCACCATTCCGTTTCTCCAGATCCACTTCCCTTTGCCCATTCCCATTCTAACTCCTGCTCCTACTTCAATACCTACACTCTCCTATATCTGTTTCACACTCCCTCACTCCCCCAACTCAATCCCAATCTCCCACACTTTCCACACCCACAGCCCAGGTCCCAAGAAACCCGGCAAACAAGACCCCAGCTCCCGACGCTTTCCCCCGACATTTATGCCCATGTGGTCGGGGTGAAGAGTTATATGCATAATTGCCTTCCATTCCCGGACTCTGCCGGTCTGATAACTACTGAACGAGGCTTAATTTCTGACTTCTGGCTTAACAGGACACAACGCCTTGTCGATTAAGTCATAACTATAAGGTAATTAAGACGTTGGAACAGTCGATTCAGAGTGGTGGCGTTGTTTTAGTAAGGGGAGCTTGGCTGGGTATGATATTTTCTTACTCTCCTAGCCTCTTACTTCACCTCACCACACCCACACTCATACTGTACTTTCTTCAATTTTATCGAGTCGAGGATACCTCTTCCATGATGGGGTATAAGACAATCGATAGATATATCGTATCACACCCCTCCACCACAACACATAACATTACAACACCAATTAACACACCACCACACTCTGCCCACTGTTGCCTGGATACTTCATTTCTGTTACTCATCAACACCACAGCTCACCCCAACCAAACCACAAATTTCCCCATCACACAATCACATTATCATACCACCACACACTGCCTACTGTAGTCTGCACCTCTCATTTCTGCCACTCATCATCAGCGCACCACACCACCACCACACCACTATCACATCACACTACACCTTCACTACACACCCCTTAATTACATCTCCATCACAACTTCATTATCATACAACCACTACATCCTTCCCTCATCTTGCGCCCATCATATCTCCCACACACCACTACCACACCTCACATTCTTGACCACACCACATCACATCCCACACCTCAACCACAGCACCACATTATCATACCACCACCACCACACCCTGCTCTTGCTGTGCACCCTTCATTTCTGCCACTCATCCGAGCCACAGGATACTTTACTCCCTTCCCTTATTTCTCCACGCACATTTCAACTCCCCTTCCACGCCCACCGGTTCACTTCGCGGAGCTACAATTGCACTGCGTTAATTACGCCATCCTCACATCGCACCCTCGCCACAAAAAGTCATCCCAACGTATGGGCACTTCTGTAAGAAACCATTACAACTTTAAAAACATTTTTTCCTATTCCCGAAAATCCAAAAACGTTATTTTCACTTTATTCTGTCTAACACCCAGACGATCTGATTTAGTTTTGGAGAGACTTCTGAAAATGGAGAGGTTAGATAAAGCCTTCATTATCACCTTCACTACCAAATATCTCCCTCGAACAGAAAAAGAATAAATAAACAGATAGACAGATAGATACCCGGTAAATAAAGTAAATATATAAAATCAATAAATAAAACAAATAAATAAATAAATGTCTGGAGGTGGCAAGAATAAGACGAAAAAACATTCTCGGGTTAAAGGGGTCACATTCACCTCACTGACTGGAGATAACTTTTTCAATACGAGGGGTCTCTCTTAAACAGCTGTAATTATAAGACGGCTCGAAGAAGAATATAAAACAGGTGCCTTTAGGTGACGGGATTAAGGGAAGAAGTTTTTAATCTCTTCAATACAATGACATCCTTATTTTTTTATGGGGAAAAACCTCTCGTAGTGAACAAAGAAGGGGTGGGTAGGGAGGGTTTGAAAAACGTGTAGAATAATTGTTGCACTAATGGGTTTTACATTTGCTATATTTAGATTATTTTCAACTGCGGAGCACCCCTGTGATTTTCAGGGTAAAAAACATTCATTATTTAGACCGTCGTTCCCGCCACTACTGCTGATATTAATACATCATAATACTAGCACATCAAAGACTCACCAACATATCAACATCTGATGTCTATGTTTATTTCCTGTTACTAAACATGGGGACACACACACACACACACACACACACACACACACACACACACACACACACACACACACACACACACACACACACACACACACACACACACACACACACTCATCAAAGTGGGAGAACTGTCATTAGAGTGCCCAGTGAAAATCGGACACACCTTCCACTCATCACTCCGACTTTCGATGTCCGTAGCTCAGCACCAGAGTAAGTCAGCACACTACACCACCAAGCCTACCACAATCCCACGTATTTCCACGTCCTTCACCACCCCACCAACAACAGCCACCATACCCACACCATCCACCACACCACACAATCACTTTTCCAACACCACACCACCAACATCCCCACACAACACCACATTCCCGAACCACCCTACTACAGCCCCACCGGCACACTATCACCACTCCCACACCACGCCACTTCCTCTACACTAGTCCATTACAACACCTCCCCCACTCCGTATCAACAACTTTTCTACACTACACCACCATTACCCTCACACCACACCATCACAACACACATTAACTACAAAGCACTCAGAGAACGCATACCACCGCCTATTCCATTGTCATAAAATGGATCCGGATCCGGATCCGCCCCCAAAATGAATCAATTCTTTTTTCGCCCATGGCCCGCCTTTCCACAAACTTTCATTGAAATTCATTGTGAGCTTTTGGAGATATTGTGCGAGTACTCCAGATCAGGACCCGGATCCGCCCCAATTTAATCATTTCTTCCTTAGCCCATGGCCCACCCTTTCCTAAAATTTAATCAAAATCCATTCATAACTTTTTAAGTAATCCCGGATCCGGATCCGCCCCCAAATTTAATCAATTCTTTCATGGTCCATGGCCTATGTTTTCACAAAATTTCATTGAAATTTATTGAGAACTTTTGGAGATATTGTGCGGGATACTCTGGATCGGGATCCGGATCTGCCACAATCTTTAATCATTTCTTCCTTGGCCCATGGACCACCCTTCCACAAAATTTCATCAAAATCCGTTCATAGCTTTTTTGAGTAATCCTGCTAACAGACAGGCAAACAACCAAACAAACAAACGAGCAAACGCTGGCAAAAGCAACCTCCTTGGCGGAGGTAATAACCCACAACACAACCTCATCTCCCTCACACACTATCTCCATTCCCACACCACACAACCAGTAAAACTCTCCATCATTCTCACACCACCCATGCACTACCACATCACTCCCACGTGACCCCACTACTTCCACACACCACTCGCACTACCATCACACTACTCCCTCTTCGTGACGTGGACTGCAGCAACGCCACGGAGATGGGAAACGCGATTACGCAGGTAGAGAGGTTGTACGGGAGACAGACAGGCAGACAGAGTGGGTGGAGGATGAAAAGATTTCAGAAAAGACCACAGCAAGCTCGTGAAAGAAAAAAAAGGGGCTACACTTCTTTGTACAATCGCGTGAATAGAGGTACGGGCTGCTGTTGCTTTTGTTGTTGCTGCTTTTGTGGTCCCAGGTTCATCTGAAACGTAAATGCGGTAGACTTTTAAGCTGCCTTTCCCCTGCACTCTACCATCCTTTGGGGGTTACGGATGTAATGAGGGACGGTTTTATTACTAGGCAGTTGAGTCACCTGGTTATATCGATGCCACCACAAGTAGGCGTCCCTCTCTAGCACCACAAATACGGGCAAGTGAAAGATATACTCAGGTTCTGGTAGAGACCTCAGACAAAGAAACGCAGAAAAAGTGGCTATGCATACAAAGACGGCGAAAATCACACCCAACCAAGGACACCAAGCAGTCAACATTTTTACAGACAGATTTAACCATCACACACACACACACACACACACACACACACACACACACACACACACACACACACACACACACAAAAGTGCATCATTACATATTTATAGATCTGACAAAGATCAAAACCAGCGAAGGAAGCAAAGGGAAATTATGAAACATTATACAAACACGCAAACAGGCGTGTGGGTAGACATGACAAAAATGAGATGTGTGGATTGTTTACTGAATGAGAATTACGAAAAGAAACAATTATATCTATCTATCTTTTGCCAGACGCCTCAATCCCGTTTGGGGTGGCCACAAACAAAAATCGCCTCCAAGTCGCCCCTGTCCCCCGCCATTTCACTGCCCCTGCTCCCAACTCACACCCCCTCTCTCTCATGTATACCTCTCCACCCCATCCCATCACATCTCATCCTCGGCCTCCCCCTCCCTCTTCCCCCCTCCACCTCACTCACATACACTCTCTTCGTCAGTCTTTCACCCTCAATCCTCTCCACATGGCCAAACCACCTTAGTGTGTTCCTCATAACGCTTCCTATCATCCACATCAACACCACAACGCTCTTTTATATCCTCATTCGTCAGCCTGTCTCTCCATGTGACTCCACAGGCTCCCTCTTAAATAACTCATTTCCCACTGCTCTCCTGCTCTTGACTTGTGTCCTTCCAACAACGTCCAAGCTTCACTTCCGTACACGTTAGAGTTGGCATCACAATACTGTCATGTAGTAACTTTTTCACTTCCATGCTCGCTTCCCTGTTTCTTATCACTGCTTTCAAAGAACCAGCAACCTTTCTTCCCTGCTGTACCCTTCCAAACGCACTTCACCCTCCAAACCTCCATCCTTACTCATCACACTACCCAAGTACTTAAACGTACTCACAATTTCCAATTCCTCACCATCCAAACTCGCTGTACATTCACTGACTCTGCACCTCTCTCAAAGACCATCACTTTACTCTTCCCTACATTCACCTTTTAGATTTCGTTTCTTACACACACTCTCAAACTCATCCACCAAGCCTTGCAGCTCCCCTTCGTCTTCACTCCAACAACACAGTATCATCTGCAAACAACAGGTACAGGGAGTTTCCAAACACTATCCTCTCTCACCAGGGCCACTCCAACATCCACTACCCTACCTTGTACCTCTTTTATTACCCTATCCATGAACAGATACTCAACAACACAGTATCATCTGCAAACAACAGTACAGGGAGATTTCCAAACAGTATCCTCTCTCACCAGGGCCACTCCAACATCCACTACCCTACCTTGTACCTCTTTTATTACCCTATCCATGAACAGATTTGAACAATCATGGAGACAATGACACATCCCTGTTTCAACCCTACCTCCAAAGAGAAAAATTCATTTAGTTCACCATCCACCAACGCACTGCAGCCTTAGCACCATCATACATACTCTTCCACAGCATTCTAACAACTTTCCATCTACTCCATATATTCTTAATACTTTCCACAATCCTTGTCTATCCACCCTGTCATATGCTTTCTCCAAATCCATGAAAGCCGCATACAACTTCTTTCCCTTCTCCACAGAAACTTTTCCACTAAAGATCTAAGAATGAATATCTGATCTACACAACCTCTTCCACTTCCTAAAGCCTCCCTGTTCTTCTCCAACTAATTTCTCAGTTTTTTCTCTAACTCTGTCAATAAGTATCCTGCCATACACTTTTCCTATTATACTAAGAAGACAAATGTCCCTATGATTACTACACTTCTTTTTCCCCTTTTCCTTTGTACAAGGGAATAATTATACCTGACTTCCAATCCTCCGGGACTCTACCTTCCTCCCAGGCCAATCTGCACATCTTCCACATGCATTCTACTGCTATCTCTCTCCCATGCTTCAGCATTTCACCACACACTCCATCAATTCCTGGGGCTTTCCTCAATTTTCTTCATTGCTTCCACAACTTCAATCCTACTGATTTCTTCCAGTCTTCTCACCTCCCTCCTTCTCCCATTCATTCCCCAGCCACTTATACTCGCATTACTTCCATCCTCGATGTTCAACAATTCCTTAAAGTGTTCTCTCCATCTGCCTACTTTTTCTCCCTTTTCCACTAGTAATCTAGCATTTTTATCTTTCACTCCCCTGCTAACTTCACTTCCACCCTGTTTTACTCTTTTCACCTCTCTCCAGAACATTTTATTACAGTCCCTCCACTTTACACTCAAATTCCTTCCAAATTCCTCATCCACTCTCTTCTTACTCTCTCTTACTAATCTTTTCACTTCTCTCTTTCTTTCTACATATAACTCTCTCCTCCGCCTCTGAACTTCTTCCACGCTCCTATTTCTCATCCATTCATTGTATCCTTTCTTCTTTTGTGCCACAGCCTGTCTCACCTCTTCAGTCCACCACGCTGTTCCTTGCACCCCCTCCGTCTTCTCTTCCTTCCACACCACATCACATGCTGCACATATTTCTTCTGTAAATATCCTACACACACACCTTCTAAGTCTCCCATCTGCTCCAATTCATATTTGCCCAATCGTTCCTCCACTTCTCTCTTATACTCTGCCTTTTTCTCATCCTCCAACCTTTCCACTTGCCATGATTAAATGATGGACAAGTGAGTATGTGATGAAGGATTTCACTGTTAAGGCATTCTCACGGTAAAATAAAACCGTCTAGCATTAACCAGACCTAAATAAGTAAAGGGTTAAGGGGACTCTGTCGCATCTCTTCCTGTAGTTTTCATATTATATTTTCATAGCTTCGTGTCTGTTGTTTATGTCTTTTTGATGTTGATATTACGTTGAATAAATAATGCACAATGTAATAATACTTTAAAAAAAAAAAAAAAAACATGGAAGAACAAGCGTATTTAATCCTCAAGCAAGAAATAAACCAGTGAAGGAAGATTGATTAGTTACCTTTACACTCGAGTACATGACCCTCAAAGGAATGTATGAGAGAGAGAGAGAGAGAGAGAGAGAGAGAGAGACAGAAAGTAGCTCCTAATCGTATTATACCTTCACGGGCTACTTAATCCTCCAACATTACGATCCAAGTCCCATACGGTCATGAACCGATTCTGGCCTAGCATCAGTCTCAATTCTCTGATAGAGCTTGATTTCCCTGTGGTATTTTTTGTTCTCAGAAGATGTTTTGAGTTCCCGTAAGATATTTTTAGTTCCCAAGGGATATTTTGACTACCCGTACGATATAGAACCGTAAGACATATTTTGTTCCCGCAGGAAATATTTTGTTCCCGTAGGATAAATATAGTCCGTCTGAGACCGAAGGATGTTCATTTCCTTCACTACGATGATGCATTAGTTTAGTTTCTTCTTGCTACTTCCAGACGATTTTAGTCAACTTAAGAAAAGCCCTCTACTGCTGAAGGGGTTAATAAAGGTAATATCTAATTCTATCAGTGAAAAAAAAAAGACTCTAAGATGAAGAAAATCGTCTGGTGGTGGCTTGGAAAATAAATATGTTCCATCTTTCTGAAGCGGATTATTTCCTCCGACAGATCTTGAATTCCCCTGAAAACATTCTGATGTATGTGTGTGTGTGTGTGTGTGTGTGTGTGTGTGTGTGTGTGTGTGTGACGACCGGTACACTTCTGCAGTTTATTCTTGCTGCTTCCAGACTATTTTCTTCAACTTGCAAGAGCCCACTAGTAGTTCAGAGGGTTGATGAAGGCTCTAATCTAAACATCAGCTTAGTAAAACCGTCTAGCAATGACAAGAAGTAAACAACAGCGACGTTCTCAAGTTGGAGTTAGGAAGGAAAGATAGATTATTTACAAATATGAAGATCAGAGCAAGATCGAACTCCTTCCTTCGACCCCCTCCTTCCGTCCCTACTGCCTTCTTTCCTCGTTCATTCTTCTCTTATTCCTTTCATCCTGTCTTTTTATTTTCTTCTTCCTTCCTTCCTTCCATTTTCTTTCATTCTTCCTCCTTTCCTTTCTACCTTCTTTATTCTTTCTTTCTTTCTTCCTTTCTTTGTCGTTTTTCTCCTTCTTTCTCCCTTCCTTCCTTCACTATTTGCTTTGTGATCTCGTCCCACTTCTCTTCTCTCCTCTCATCTTTTTTCGCTTTCCTTTATTCCTTCAGTCTCTCATTTTCCCTTCGCGAGAATACTTCAGAACTATGTAATTGGCCCTTACAAGCAGAAAGACGTGGTTGAATTCAGAGAGACCAGTTGAGCTTTTTTACGTTATTCCCAAAATCGCGTTATTTTATAAACTCGGCGTCTTTGGTACACAATTTTGGGTTCTAAATTATATAGTTTTTTTTTTTTTTTTTTTTTTCCGAGGTCCGCCCAATCATGTGCGTGGTGAGTAAAGCGTAACCTGAGCAGTATTAAAAACTAAGGACTCTCTTCCATCAAGGCTAAAAAAGGCGTGAAATACATGAATTTCATCTAAAATGACAACACACACACACACACACACACACACACACACACACACACACGATAGGTATGAAGCCCCTCTAAATTACCCACTTTAGTTCTAGTTATTTTTAGTTACATTTCTGTGGGATTATCATAACTTGTAGGTTATAAATAGTACACATTTAACACCAATCCACAATATGGCAGAATGGAGACTGCCTCTTACCTCTTCATTATAGATCGATAAAAATCGTCCGGCGGCTGAATAAGTAAAACAAACCCTTCCAGCAAGACGATTTTATTTTTCCTGCACTGCTGCCAGACCATTTCATCCAACTAAGAGAGAAGCTTCTTAGTAAGAGTGAAAGTGATAAAAACAATTCACACCAGGACAATGAAGTTATATGTATATTCTTTGAAACGTCCCTCCGGTGGAATGTCGTTAGTGTGATGGAGATGTCTGTAGGTGGAGGAGGAAAGGAGACATTAGGGGATGAGAGAATAGGACGAAAAAGGAAAAAAAATTATTAGTTCGAAGGTGAGGTTACGTCGCTTAAATGATGTTTAGTTAACCGTTTATTCTTGCTTTTTCCAGACGATTTTATTAAGCTTAAGATGGTGCACTACAGTATACAAAGGGTTAATGGCTGCATCTAACCCCTCCAGTTCGAAAACTCTATCCTGAGCTGAAGAAAATCGTCTGGAGATAGCAAGAATAAAAACAAACGCGTCATCGAGTTGAAAAGGTTAACCCCTTATCTGATGATTTTTTTTTCTTCTTTCGGTTTTACTAACCACAGGATACACCTCATACAGTTGAAAGTTCTTTATTTACCCCACTTCTAGACGGTTTTATTATGTATTGGGCGTGAAAAAGCGAAGGGAGAAAGATGTAAAAGTTGCAAGAGAACTATATTAAAAATTTATTATAAAATAAGGGATGTTAAATGCCAGATAATTATTTAAAAAAAATGTAACAATACAGAAGAAAGTGAAGTTACAAGAGAAT
>NC_136977.1:48604345-48782354 GCF_032717465.1 Coenobita brevimanus | reverse complement strand
TTACGTCTAACCCCGCTAATGGTGGCTGAGGAGGTATGTGTGTGCTGGGGTCATGCTTCACTTCTCTGACGGTGACTGTGTGTTCATGATGTAGAGAATGCAGGAGAAAAGGTAAGAGAAATATATGAATCAGGTATGTGCGAAGCCTGTATAAGATAACAGATGATTAAGATGATAAAACTATATGTAATTATATTCTCTGTTTGTGTAAATGGGAGCATGCGTAAAAAAAAGAGAAGAGAAAAGGACAAAGGATACATTTAAAATAGCACGGGAAATGAAAAAGAAAAAATGTCTCAAGCAGCAAAATGAATAAATAGATAAACAAGTACAGAAATGTTGCATATACTGGCATATCTCTCTATTGTGCTTTCGCGTTGAAACGTTCACAAGTGAAAAGGAAAGAGAGCAAGACAGTCTAATGAAAAAGAGGGGGAATACATGAATGAGGCAAAAGGAAGGGAAAAAAAAAAAAAAAAGACATGTTATATTCACACACTCTTATCAGTCTCTGTTTCTGTGTGTGCATGCGTGAAAAAGCGAAGAGGAAAGAAAACATGACGTAAAAAAAAAAAAAAGAAGAAGAAGGGAGGAGAAAACTTTCCTTGAATACGTAAAGATGCTATGAATATTTACATGTTTATTTCCGTAATCTGTATCATGCGTGAATATGCGACGACAAAAAAATAAATAAAAGAGAGACAACTAGCTAAATGTGTGAAGAGTACCAAGAAAAATAAAGGTCTTACAAGTACTGAAGAAATTAAATCTTTTTTTCTTTTGTGAACTCGTACGCTGAGAATAATAATTATCATCATCATTATAATCATCATTGATCACCATTATTATCATCATCATCATCATCAAAAATGGTAGTACTGGGAGCAGGAAAGTGAAAACATCCATTGCCCAGTCCTCCAAAATTTTTAGCTCTATTCCACAAACTAAGAATAAGAGAAATGAATAAAACGACTGAAAAGAAGAAGAAAGAAAATACGGAGAGGGAAGAGGAATAAGCACGGAAGAGAAGGACAAGATTGGCGCAAAAAGTAAGCAAATAAAGAGAGGGAAAGGAAGACAGACGACAAGCAAGGAAAAGTGCAAAACAACAAGATGACTGAAAGGTTATGAGCAAAAAGTGTAAAAATAAATAAAAAAAATCAATGAAAAATAGGAGACACTAAATGAAAGTAAAAAAGAGGCTACGGGAAAAATGGTGAATAGGAAGAGGAAAGAAAGTAAATCAAAACTGTGAAAGGAGGACAGATTACGAGCGAGATGTAAGAAATTAAAGACAGAGAAGAAAGCATGGCACAGAATGGAAGAGAAATTGATTATGGTCGCGTAAGAAAGAGAGAGAGAGAGAGAGAGAGAGAGAGAGAGAAGGGGGGGGGGGAAGAGTGCCTGAAACGAGATGATGCACTCCGGCGTGTCAACAGTACGCTCTGTTTCGTCGTGGGTACATGCATAAAGACGAAAAGAAGAAGGGAGGAAATGAGAGAAAACTGGGGAAAGAATTAATGGATAGAGAAAACAGAAATGAAAAATATATATATAATGAAATATTGCCTTGTTGTGGATGTGTAGGAGCCAGACGAGGAAGGAAGAGGATAAAATATATTGGCATAAAAGTAAGGGAATAATGAAGAGGATGAATAAAATTAATAAAAATGAATGGAAAGGAAAGACAATGCATGCAAGGGAAGGAAAGTTGAGGAAAATATGATAAACAGGAATAATAAACTTTTAGAAGGGATGGCAGACGGTGATTGTGGGGAGAAGATAAAAACAATAAAGTATTTAATAGCTTGAGCACTTCGAGAGAGAAGGAGAGGGGGGGCACTATCCCCCTTTTGACCTTGACCTTTGACCTTGTTTACCCAAAGTTTGACCTCGTTTTCCTCTGATTTTTCTAAATTAGTATTCCAAATTCTGCACTATTTCATCCAATAGTTTCCCCGTAATAATACCATATGACAGAAAAATTGAGAAAAAAAATAACAAAAAATAAAATAAAATAAATAAAGCAGCTTGGCAGAGGTAAAGAGAGAGGCGATAAACGGAAGGCATATTTTTCCCTTTTACACGCGCATATAATTCAGTGAAGAAGGAGAAAGCCAGGAAGAGAAAATAAAATTGAAAAAGAAACAGTGGAAATGGAAGACAGATCATGAACATAAAAAGATGTAGAATAAAATTATAAAATACTTCCTTTCGCCTGCTGTGCATACGTAAGGGAAGTACGTGGAAAATACGAGGGGAGAAAAAGAAGACAAGGCAGACTCTGAACGTATGAGGAGGCAGCAAGAAACCTGATATTATTTGTTTGTGCAACTTTCATTTTCTCGTAAGAATGCAGAGACAAAAAAAAAAATTAAATAAAAAAAAATAAGATTATTAACGTGTTAGAAGGGAAGAGCATGTATTCAAGGTGTTATCTGTACTTTGTGTCTTTGCTATATTATATGCAGAAAGGAAAAACTATGAAAACTAAGGTAAAGAAGAAGAAATGTGAGAAGACATACATGAGCGTGTGAGGGAGGTACACGAAAAAAGACAGTATTTGTTCTATCTACTTTCTGGTGATGTTCGTAGGCCCATGCACGAGAAGGAAATTTATATATATATATATATATATATATATATATATATATATATATATATATATATATATATATATATACCGGGTATTATAAATATACCAGAAAAGGGAGATTTAATTTTGTGTGGAAACTGGAGTGGGATAACCTTGACACCTGTAGTTGCAAAAGTCTTTTCCAAAATCCCGTTAAGCAGAATAGAGCCAGTAATTGATAAAATTTTAAGAGAAGAACAAAGCGCGATTTAAAAGGGTCGAGGCTGTAATGATCAACTTTTTATTGTAAGACGTCTAATGCAACAAGCTAATGAGATGATAATGCCACTTAGTATGTGTTTTGTGGATTTTGAAAAGGCGTTTGATAGTGTTTCACGTGGAGTTATGTTGAAAATTATGAGACTCTATGGTATACCAGAAAAGTTTGTAAATATTATTAGAAGCCTGCATGAAGGTACATTTTGTAAGGTAATTGTGGGTGGTTCTTTGAGTAATCCATTTGAAGTTAGGTCAGGAGTGATTCAAGGAGGAGTTCTTTCGCCAATGTTGTTTGTTTTGGTTATGGATTATGTTATGAAAAAGGTTGTAATGAGAACAGGTGCAGGAATTAACTGGAAAGAAAATAAGAAGCTGATGGATTTGGACTATGCTGATGATATTGTACTGATTTGCGGAAGTATTTACGAGATGCAGAGGGTGCTTGATTGTCTGGTGGAGGAAGGAGAAAAAGTGGGATTGGTAATAAATTGTGTAAAGACTGAAATTATTAATATGAATGTGGAGAACCAAATCGATTGTGTAATTGGGAATAATATGGTGAAGAATGTAGAAAATTTTAAATATCTGGGAACGATTGTATCATCTAATGGATCATTAAACAATGAAATTGAGGAGAGGATTAGACAGGCTTGGCGAGCTGTTGGAATGTTGAAATCTGTTTGGAATAATAATATGCTTTCGGTGCATACTAAAGTAAAAATTTACAAGTCCATGGTTAGACCAATTTTAATTTATGGGCGTGAGTCATGGTACCGTACAATTGCAACTGATCAAAAAGTATTAGGATTTGTGAATAAAATACTGAGAAGGATTCTTGGGGTAAAGTGGCAAGACAGAGTTACAAATGAAAGAGTAAGGGATATTACGAGAGTGGAACCAGTTGATGAATATGTGAGACTGTCTCGCTGGAAATGGCTGGGGCACATATATAGAAAAGAAGGCAGTTTAATACAGGATGTGCCAGAGTGGACTGCTAGAGGAAGAAGAGGAAGAGGTAGGTCGAGGGAAACCTGGTTGAGGACAATGGAAAGAGAAGCGGGAGAGGAGTGTTGGTGGGACCTGAAGGAGATGGCAAGAGACAAATGTTGGTGGAGATAGTTCATCGAGGGCTTATGCATCCCGTGGGGTGCCACAGGAAATGATTGATTGATTGATTGATTGATTGATTGGTATATATGTATATGTATATATACATGTATATATGCATAACGAGAATCAAGGAATGTGTGAAAAAGATACAGGATGCCAAATGATACATTTATATTCCTTGCGCTGAGTTGCTTGTCCATGTTGAAAAAAAGTAGAATAAGGGAAAATATTGAAGAAATATTAATAATAAGAAGAGACAGACGATGAAATGTGAAGAAACGCAAGAAGCCAGAAAACATATATTCTTACTTGTTTGTTCGTGTTTCTTTCCCTCGCTTTCATATTTCAGTGTAAGAAATAACAGAAAAACGAAAACTTACAGAAAATAAGAAAGGGAGAAAGGACGCCATGCCATAAAAATATTATGGGGGGAAATAAATAATGATATTTCTGTTTGTATCTTTCTCACTTTTGCTTATGTTTCTAGGCTCAAATTAAAAGAAAAGTAGAATTAAAACAGACAAAATAATAAAGGAAGACAGGATGCGAAGACAAAGCCTGAGCGTCTAAAGATGGTAGAAGACATTTACCCGAAACACTAATTATTTATTTATTTATTTATTTACTCTTTGTGCGTCAATGTTAAAATATAGAAAATGTAGAAAAAAATTAAAATAATAAAAGCAAAGAGAAGAGAAGGTAGGACAGTCTATGAAAATGTGAAGAGACTACATGAAACCCGATAATAAGTGGATGAGAAAAAAAAAATAAATAAAAGGAAACAAGAAAACATGCGTGAAAATATAAGAACAGGAAGGCACAACATGAAGGGTTGAAGCAGGAGCAAGAAGCCAGATAAAGTACAGGTGTAATCAGCCCCAGACATCCTCCAAGAGTCTATTAACTTGTAGGGTGCGACCACAAAAAAAAAAAAAAAAAAAAAAAAAAAAGGTTCCCCTAGTAAAGACATTCCGGAGTCGCCGCAGGAGCGACCTGAGATGACCAATTATCTTCGGTTAATAGTTTGCATGCCGGGATGATCTGGGGTATTAACACTTGTAGAGAGGAGGAGGAGGAGGATTAGGATGATACTGACGATGAGTAGTAACAGTAGCAGTATTAGAAGTTGCAATAATGATTGGAGCAGTACAGTAGTGCTAACAGTAGTAGTTGTAGAAATAACATAACTAATAGCAGTGGATAATAAAAGTATCCCTATAGTAACAACACCAATACAGTTACTACACACATTATCACCATCATCACCAGTACCATTAATACCATAACCGCCTACACCTCCCCCTCTGGAAACCATATCAAGTGGCCCCAATCTAACGCTTAATGACCCTCCCACAATAATTTCGTCCAATTTAATGGCTAAGTATAGGGTAAAGGACGGTGTTCCTAGGCAATCAAATATTAAATAATACACTTTTGTCATCTCATATTCCTAACTGTCCCCTCGGTCGTTAAGCAAGGGTGGTTTGGAGTGATTTAGCTGGAGAAATGATGATGGGGGATTATGATAATTTTTAACGAGACTGTGATGATCATTAATGGGGTTAAATAAAAACTAGAATGACTAGTTTAAGTGTCTGAGTGTGTCTGTGCTCGCTCGCGCGTGCGTGTGTGTGTGTGTGTGTGTGTGTGTGTGTGTGTGTGTGTGTGTGTGTGTGTGTGTGTGAGAGAGAGAGAGAGAGAGAGAGAGAGAGAGAGAGAGTTAATATATAAAATATAATGGCTAACGTAACCATAACAACAGCATTACGATCATCATTAACCCTTACCATCATCATCATCATCAATCACTACTTCCATCACCATATAAGCACACCATGTACAACACATCAGACCACAGCACATCACACCAAACCACACACACACACACACACACACACACACACACACACACACACACACACACAAGCAGTTTATACTTTATAAACACACCAACACCATCACATCACATTAAATATTACCAAATCAAGTCATCACACCATATCGCCACATCAAACCATAATCTACAGTCTACACCATATCAAAACACCCCACGACACCAAACCACCAAACTAACCACATTCCTCTTCACACCACCATACCAACACCACACCACATCACGCCACACCAACCCAGCAGTTACTAATGACACGGGTAGGTAGGAACGCGAACACCCGAGCATCCGGAAAAACACACCTTCCCCCGTAACCTGAAACTGTGGAATAAAAAAAAAATCAGTTCACCGAAGTGAAATTACGATGGAGATGTTAGAGTTAGGGGAAGGGGAGGGGGAGGGGAGGAGAAGGGGAAGGGAGGGGGAAAGGGAGAGGTGGATGAGAAGAGGCAGAACAACAAAAACTGAGATAAACGGAAAGAAGAAAATGAGAATAACAATGACAAGAGAGAGAGAGAGAGAGAGAGAGAGAGAGAGAGAGAGAGCCCCTTCAGAACGCATTCTCCATCGAACAAGGGATGGAGGTGATTATTTTACCATTCGTCAAGCCAGAAAATAAATAAATAAATAACAACAAGTGAATGAAGTATTGCCATGCAATCCAATGTCCCCTACCGGATGATAACCAAATATATGCACTGTTTATATAATGTGGGTATGACAGAAGGAAGTATGTGGCGTATATACTGTGTACAATATACAAAATATGGATATGTAAAGACCTTTTGACCTTGGGAGTAGATGACTGGTCGTTGTGCTCAACACACCGTCATGGTATGGGGAACAATTATGTAAAGTTATATACAGATCTGTCCATGGATGTGGAAGTTACAGAGCGGATACGAAGTTGCGGACACACTGGCGGACGGACGAACATACTGACGGAACCGCGCAGACCTACTGTATAGTCCCCGACTGGTTTGACGGGTAGCGGACTAATAGAATAAAGTATTCGTCCTTCCTGAACTCCACACCTCTTAATTCATTCTCCCAGGGCACCTTTTTTTTTGTGTTCATTTTCTCTGTCTCCTGATGATTTTATTTAATTTAGGATAACATTTTCAGTCACCAGGAGACATTTTTCTGTTTGTAGTGTAAACACGTCACGGCTTTTTTTTTTTTTTTTTTTTACCACCAGCTAAGGACAGCGCTTGAAAACTACATGGGATAGGTATAAACTAAGTAAACATAATAAATATAAAAATGAAAGACCTATTACGTTAAAAAAAAAAAAAAAAAAAGTGGTACCAGCAAGGTTATGCTAAAAGAAAATGCCTCCTGGATTCAAAGGGATAATTCATTCACCTCTAGGACTTTTTTGTTTTACTTGATTCTTGCTTTCTCCTAACTATTTTTATTTCGTTAAGTACAGACTTTACAAACTGTAGGATTAAACACGGCCTTTCCTTTGGCTGAACAAAATCGACTGACAAGAATAAAAAGAAAAAGAAAGAAGATAAAGAAGAAGAAGAAGAAGAAGGAAGAAAACGGGAGAAGAAGAAGAAGAAGAAGAAGAAGAAAAAAAAGGGAAGT
Organism: Coenobita brevimanus; assembly: GCF_032717465.1. Lineage (NCBI taxonomy): Eukaryota > Metazoa > Arthropoda > Malacostraca > Decapoda > Coenobitidae > Coenobita > Coenobita brevimanus. The sequence goes on along the minus strand of NC_136977.1, from coordinate 48,774,906 downwards.
AAAGGGAGAAGAAGATGATGAAGAAAAATTCGTGTCCAGTGAACTCTCAATGTCTTAATCTGGGTAACACGTGAGGCAGGAGAGGCTAATCAGGTACTAACCAGCAGGTATCCGGACTCCGTCTCCTATAATTTCTATTTAACCATTTTTGGCATCAGGCCTCTTCTGTTCTTCTTACACAGTTACAAAGAATGATTTTCGCCTTACGCCTTTGATTGGGGATACGTCTCCTAAGGTGAATAAAATCGTCCTGCGTTAGCCAGACTAGGAAGAACGACGTCGACGAACGGAATAAAAAAAAAAAAAAAAAAACGTCATCACACCAACCCAATTACCGCAGTGCCTCCTTTAAAAGCATCCCGTTGCTCGAAAGAAAAGCAGGAGAGGACTGTCATTGACTACTTCTTTAGGAGAACTAATGCAAGCAGGTGATCTGACAGACTGCTCCTGTGGTAGGAGGGTGAATCAATGGTTCTATGGAACAGACGGGAGGCCTTGGTTCTGGATAGAGGCCCGATTAGTTCTGCCCGTCACAATTCCTTCATCACTTTATAAAGAGTCCGTAGTCGAGAGTTGCCAGTTCATGGTGACATTTTTTGTACACCTGGCGGTTTTTCACTATCAAATGAATTAGTGTTGTGATGAGAAAAGGTAAACTGAGATGGTCTGGGCATGTGGGGAGGATGCAGGACAACTTGGTGCAGAGGCGAGAGGTGTGAATGTTGAGGGAACAGTTGCGAGTGACAGACCGAAAAAAAACTTGGGACAAGGTCAAAGAGTGTGACCTCAGTGATAAGGGACTGAACAGAGAGGCGGTTAGAGGTCGAGCAGCGTGGACAGCCGTCATTAGATGACCAAAGCCGACGCATGCAAGCATGTCGGACCCTTTATAAATGAACGAAACGAAACTAAAGGACAATAATTTAGGGCAAGCATTCCAAAGTCGGGGGTTGCCAGTCTTGGGAGTTCACCTTCCAGTTCTCCTTCAGTGAGTCATCGCGATACATTACGCAACAATAAAATGTCAAGTGAGGGTACAGCTGCCCTCTGATGGCCAACAAACTTCTGTGAAAAAAACGGCACCTTATATCTCATTTACCATTAGAGTGAATTTTTAAAATCTTCCACCAGGTGATTTTCTTGCAACCACCATTCATTTTTTGCCACTACCAAATGTCTTCTACTTTTAAAGGCTTTCTGCTCTCGTCAGACACTTTTTGCTTTTAGACTTTTTCACTATCAGACCCTACTGCCCTAATATCTCCCTCAGTTCACAATGCTAACATTTTTTTTTTTCCTTCGTACACTTATAAAGTACTGTATTTTTCTTTTGTATAAAGTATACTCCATGAGCTTACGAGTATTTTGCATTCCAGTATGACACCAAGAAGTACATCGTTAAACTGTAAATTGTTTAATCAGCTAAATGCTGCATGGAGCGCAAAACTCCAAAGAGATTTCTACACTGTTTAGAAAGTGATCAAACACTCCATACGTTCCGTTTGTTGTGTATACATTTTTTTTCTTCAACGTTATTTCAATCTACTATTGATCATAAAAAGAAATATATGTTCAATTCACGATAAATGCAGATCTTTTTATTCCCAGTCTGAATTTATGTTAATGAAAAGCAAGGAATTAACATGAATTTAATTACAGAATAAAAAATAGACGAATAAAGCCAGTATGTCTTCAGGGCAGAGTAATTTTTCGCTTTAAATGACAAATATCAGAAGTAACCATGAATGTCACTACATTTATAAACCATGAAACTGAAATTTAATACGTCCGAATTTTATGTACTCGTATTTACAGTATAGGCACAATCGTATCCAAGAAATTATCATGTGATCGTAAACTTAATCAAGAATATTACCGTGAAATTGTAGTTGTATCGTTTATATGATTTCTTCATCCAGCGTCTTAAGTTTGCGAGAGCTTCTTCTCCTCCCCTTTCGTCTTTTTCTTCATTTTTTTTTTTCATTTTCTTTCCTAATCCTCCTCCCCCTCCTCCTCCTTCTCCTCCTCTTCCTTCTCTTCTTCTTCCTCCTTCTTCTTCAAATGGTAATGTATTTTTTGTCACTAAATACATTGTTGCCGCCTGAACCATCTGGCCACTGGTACAATCGGTCTGTTTTCACCGGACGGGACTGGATCACTGCTTCAAAATTGAACACTAAGGCTGGTATGTTCGTCGGTCAGGGAAGCTCACTAACACCTCTTCCTTACCTATATATTTTTGGATATGGCTGGTTAACATCCTTCTGTTCGTTATTTATGCAGAGTATGGCGATATTGGAAGGATTTATGTAACACAGAAGAGGACAGTAAGGAGTAATACACAAAATTATTCGCTTAGGTAAAGGTGCTTGAGAGAATATATGCCTTAGTCGTGGTTGCATGAAAATCGACGCGCCAATGTTATGAGGCAGGAATGAGTCTTGTTGTAGCCAAATGGACGCCCTGATCTGACAACATTTGGCCATCAACAGCTGAAAGTGGCTGCCGATCTTTATCTGGTTGGGGAAAAAACGCGCTATAGATTTTTTTCTTTTCTTTTCTTTCCTTTTCTCTCTCTCTCTTTTTTTTTTTTTTTTTTTTTTTTTTTTTTTTTTTTTTTTGGCACAGCCAGACATTGTTTTAAACTATCAATATTCTATTTTTCATATAGAAGTTTGTCTGTTACCGCTAGATACACTGTTTTTTTTTCTTTTTCTTTTCTTCTTCCGTACATATTTTTCTGCTACCACTTGAGGTTTAATCTGAGTATCACCTGACATTTTATCACGATCCAATAATATCATTAGTAATAGTAGTAGTAGCAGTAGTAGTAGTAGCAGAAGTAGCACTAGCTGCAGCAGCAGCAGCAGCAGTAGCAGCAGTAGTATTTAATTTTTATTATTATCACAGACATTTCTCTCGACCACCAGAGGTTTTTGACTTGGCCACCACAAGACTTTTTTTTTTTTTCAACTGACAAAAATATTACGCTCACCACAACAATACGCTTCCCACTTCCTTTTCACACTTCTCCGCCACTCAAGCAATTAACCAAAGATCATAAGTGGCTTTGAGGGTTTCGTGACGCCATTTCTTTGCGATTTATTTTGAAAATTACACGCCAATATCCATTGTACGTAGCTGATGCAAACCATGTAGAAATTAAAGCGAGAGAAATAGCACACGAGAATGTTAACTTGAAAAATGGAACATACATCGCCAAGGAGAAGGGTGTAAGAGGCCACAGGTGATATTATATAATACCGCCCTCGAACTCCTCCACCAGACTGTGTCATCATCTCCACCTCTAGTCCTCCAAATCTAACTTGGCTGTCAGATCTAAGTCTGATCACTCTCTGCTTTCCTCCTTTTTCTCATCCCTGTTTATCTCCCTCACCCTTCGTCCTCTCATCCCCATCCTGACCTACCTCAGTTCCACCTGACCTGAAAACACACACACACACACACACACACACACACACACACACACACACACACACACACACGCACACACACACACACACACACACACACACACACAAACTCTCTCTCTCTCTCTCTCGTTACCACCTGCACCCTGCACAATACCACACATCCTTATCTGATCACTCAATATAACCCCTCTATCACAAGACCCTATCTCTCTTTTTCACCTTTCCTTTGTATCTCCACTTGCTGTCTCTATCCCCCACCTTACCGTGCTTATCTCTATGTGCAACTGTTACCTCTCATTCCCGGGTCCTTCTATCTTGGGCTATCTCTTGGGCTATCTCTGGCTATCTTTTCCCGTATTTTTTGCTGTCTTGTACAGGTAAAGGGAGTGTTAGTGTGATTCATCGGGGTGCAATGAGTAGGTGAGAAGGAAGGGAGGTAGGGAAGGAGGTAGGTAAGTAGGCAGGAAGGTGCAAGGTGGAACACGTGAGGTACAGAAAAGTGGAACTTAACGTATTAGTGTGTGTGTGTGGGGGGGGTATTTATGGTCAACCTCAGATGATCCCCTGCTGTTACCAACTTTGCAAATATCCTAAACCAGTGTTGCAAATAGCACACACTTGAAAAGAAAAAAAAACAGCCATTAATCAAAAGTACAAAAGAAGCAAACACACACACACACACACACACACACACACACACACACACACACACACACACACACACACACACACACATTCCGTATGCAAAGAGAGAGAGAGAGAGAGAGAGAGAGAGAGAGAGAGAGAGAGAGAGAGAGAGAGAGAGAGAGAGAGAGAGACAGACAGACAGACAGACAGACAGACAGACAGACAGACAGAGGAGGACTCTGAGTCAATATCGGGTAAGATGAGAGTGTGTAATCTCTAGCCCTAAAGCTTAGAATACGTGGATGGGGTCGGTCCAATTATGCTGGCTGAGTAAGCACGTTTGCCAGACAAGGGCGTTGCTGAAACTATTCCGGTTCATTATTTCCTGACACATGGAGAAATTTGCAAAAGTACTTCGGACGGATGACAAAGATAAGCGAATTAGTAAATAAGTAAAAATGACACCGAAATTAAGGGGATGACCATTTGTAACACTAAATTTACGAGAAACTGATAACTGAAATGAACAAAGGAGAAAAAATAATATAAACGGTTTCTCACTTTAATTAAAAGAAAAAAAAAAAGGTAAATGAGATGCTATCGAGGAAGGACGACAGAAATTGTGAAGGACTTTAATCCTAAATTAATATAGATCATCATCTTCATCATTATTATCATCATCATCATCATCATCATCACCTGAAGATGTGAAAAATAATACACCGTAATCCTAAAGATTAATACGTAATCACTGTGACTCTTTTAACGAATAGTCTATTTAACTTTTCCAGTTAAAGAGTCTTTCCAAAACCTGAATAAAATCATTAAAAAAAAAAAAAGGAACAGCAAAGCAAAGGAAAACAAAAGAGGTTGGAAATGCCGGTTAGACTGTCCTCATTATAAAGCATGATGATGATGATGATGATGACGACCAAAACTGTATGGCCTGGAGATGACAGGTAGACATACATATACATAAAGTTAAGAATAATGACAGAAAATATTAGTCATCTTCCTAACTACCAGTAGTGAATTCTGCTGATAATTTTCCTTTTATACGATCTCCTTTTGCCATTTCTGGATTCCACTTACACCAGTTCTTAAAGGAAGAAGGATCAGGGGTAATAATGATAATGATGATGAAGATTGTAATTACTGACACATGGATACATACATGCATAAATAGACATACATACATACATACATGAATATATACATTGAAACACTTATTTAAAATTTTTTTGACATCCCAGAAAACATCCGTCGACCTTTAAGTTCCCTTGATGTAATACACTCAGGGTCCTTCATATACGTTACACAGCAAATAAACTACGAAACAATTTATCTCATTTTTTTTTTTTTTTTTTGCCCTCTAAGATCAGTCGACTAACCCTTGGAGCACGACTTATCTATATTTGTTGCTTAGGAAGATAAGATTTTTCTCATTGCTGGGTAACTTCCTGAAGCCTGATGGAGAAGTACAACGTGACTCAAGTATCTCAGAAAGAGTGTCCTGATTTTGGTAAAATCCCCTTGCTTTGAGGAGTAGGGACCCAAGGCTGGGCTGCCGTAGTCCATTACATGTAAAGGCTGAAGATCGGCCTACTTTCTTTGGTGGCATTATATCGAAAACACTGTCATTTCACGGAGGTCGAACGCCTCTGACTGGGGTACTGTAACCACTTGAGCACCAACCGCATTTCTTTAGTTGAGATAACTTCCAGACTTTCAGCCTTTGGTTCACCTTTCTCTGTTAAAAAGATAAAGGGAAATGTGTAAACATTACGTAAATTCCAGCTCTACCAGAAGAAATGGGTGACCATCAAAATTGTCATGATTTATACAGATGTCGATACTAAACATCACCCAGGGGAAGTCAGGCAAATCCAGTGTGGGCAGACCTACATTTATCACACACACACATTTGCATTTTAAGAGTGTGTGTGCCTCGTCTCCTCTGTCAGAGAGTTGAAAGACCTGTGTTCACCTCGTTCAGTATTTCCCCCTCCCCACATCCCTCTCCAACTACTTTCACTCAGTTTCTTCCCCTAGCTTCCCTTCTCTCTCACCCTGCTACTTCTCAATTCCCTTTACCTTCCTGAATCCGACTTAGATTCTCAGGCAGGTCAAATTCTTGGATCAAGTCCATCTTCTCACTGTTCCCTCAGCACCAGGCTGTAACTAGGGACCTGCATATATCGTCGACCATTCCGTGTCGTACTCTAGTGGAAGACTGGAACCAACAAGTCTATCTGACTTAATGACCCTCGTTACTTTGGCAGCTATTAGTCAGATTTCATCTTCCCTTCTCACTTCTCAGTCTCATCCTTACTTCCCCTTCCGCTCCCCTCCCCTCACTACCTCCTCTATTGCTTCCCCCCCTCTTCCATTTCTATTCCCTGATCCTTCCTTCACTTTCCTCCACATTCTACCTCCCTCCTCTTACTCCCTCGTCTACCCCCTTTACCCTCACTTATCACCATCTTATCATTCCCTCTCCCACACAAACTCATTACCCCTCTTTCCTCCAATCCCCTTCCCACTCAGTCACATACTCTACCCTACACCTACCTTCCCACAGTCCCTAACACTCACCATCCCCTTCTCTCTAACGCCCTTACTCAGTTCCACCATTCCGTTTCTCCAGATCCACTTCCCTTTGCCCATTCCCATTCTAACTCCTGCTCCTACTTCAATACCTACACTCTCCTATATCTGTTTCACACTCCCTCACTCCCCCAACTCAATCCCAATCTCCCACACTTTCCACACCCACAGCCCAGGTCCCAAGAAACCCGGCAAACAAGACCCCAGCTCCCGACGCTTTCCCCCGACATTTATGCCCATGTGGTCGGGGTGAAGAGTTATATGCATAATTGCCTTCCATTCCCGGACTCTGCCGGTCTGATAACTACTGAACGAGGCTTAATTTCTGACTTCTGGCTTAACAGGACACAACGCCTTGTCGATTAAGTCATAACTATAAGGTAATTAAGACGTTGGAACAGTCGATTCAGAGTGGTGGCGTTGTTTTAGTAAGGGGAGCTTGGCTGGGTATGATATTTTCTTACTCTCCTAGCCTCTTACTTCACCTCACCACACCCACATTCATACTGTACTTTCTTCAATTTTATCGAGTCGAGGATACCTCTTCCATGATGTGGTATAAGACAATCGATAGATATATCGTATCACACCCCTCCACCACAACACATAACATTACAACACCAATTAACACACCACCACACTCTGCCCACTGTTGCCTGGATACTTCATTTCTGTTACTCATCAACACCACAGCTCACCCCAACCAAACCACAAATTTCCCCATCACACAATCACATTATCATACCACCACACACTGCCTACTGTAGTCTGCACCTCTCATTTCTGCCACTCATCATCAGCGCACCACACCACCACCACACCACTATCACATCACACTACACCTTCACTACACACCCCTTAATTACATCTCCATCATAACTTCATTATCATACAACCACTACATCCTTCCCTCATCTTGCACCCATCATATCTCCCACACACCACTACCACACCTCACATTCTTGACCACACCACATCACATCCCACACCTCCACCACAGCACCACATTATCATACCACCACCACCACACCCTGCTCTTGCTGTGCACCCTTCATTTCTGCCACTCATCCGAGCCACAGGATACTTTACTCCCTTCCCTTATTTCTCCACGCACATTTCAACTCCCCTTCCACGCCCACCGGTTCACTTCGCGGAGCTACAATTGCACTGCGTTAATTACGCCATCCTCACATCGCACCCTCGCCACAAAAAGTCATCCCAACGTATGGGCACTTCTGTAAGAAACCATTACAACTTTAAAAACATTTTTTCCTATTCCCGAAAATCCAAAAACGTTATTTTCACTTTATTCTGTCTAACACCCAGACGATCTGATTTAGTTTTGGAGAGACTTCTGAAAATGGAGAGGTTAGATAAAGCCTTCATTATCACCTTCACTACCAAATATCTCCCTCGAACAGAAAAAGAATAAATAAACAGATAGACAGATAGATACCCGGTAAATAAGTAAATATATAAAATCAATAAATAAAACAAATAAATAAATAAATGTCTGGAGGTGGCAAGAATAAGACGAAAAAACATTCTCGGGTTAAAGGGGTCACATTCACCTCACTGACTGGAGATAACTTTTTCAATACGAGGGGTCTCTCTTAAACAGCTGTAATTATAAGACGGCTCGAAGAAGAATATAAAACAGGTGCCTTTAGGTGACGGGATTAAGGGAAGAAGTTTTTAATCTCTTCAATACAATGACATCCTTATTTTTTTATGGGTAAAAACCTCTGTTATTTAACAAATATGGGGGGGGTTGGGCGGGTTTGAAAAACGTGTAGAATAATTGTTGCACTAATGGGTTTTACATTTGCTATATTTAGATTATTTTCAACTGCGGAGCACCCTGTGATTTTCACGGTAAAAAAAAATCATTATTTAGACCATCGTTCCCGCCACTACTGCTGATATTAATACATCATAATACTAGCACACCAAAGACTCACCAACATATCAAGATCTGATGTCTATGTTTATTTCCTGTTACTAAACATGGGGACACACACACACACACACACACACACACACACACACACACATACACACACACACACACACACACACACACACACACACACACACACACACACACACACACTCATCAAAGTGGGAGAACTGTCATTAGAGTGCCAAGTGAAAATCGGACACACCTTCCACTCATCACTCCGACTTTCGATGTCTGTAGCTCAGCACCAGAGTAAGTCAGCACACTACACCACCAAGCCTACCACAATACCACGTATTTCCACGTCCTTCACCACCCCACCAACAACAGCCACCATACCCACACCATCCACCACACCACACAATCACTTTTCCAACACCACACCACCAACATCCCCACACAACACCACATTCCCGAACCACCCTACTACAGCCCCACCGGCACACTATCACCACTCCCACACCACGCCACTTCCTCTACACCAGTCCATTACAACACCTCCCCCACTCCGTATCAACAACTTTTCCACACTACACCACCATTACCCTCACACCACACCATCACAACACACATTAACTACAAAGCGCTCAGAGAACGCATACCACCGCCTATTCCATTATCATAAAATGGATCCGGATTCGGATCCGCCCCAAAATTGAATCAATTCTTTTTTCGCCAATGACCCGCCTTTCCACAAACTTTCATTGAAATTCATTGTGAGCTTTTGGAGATATTGTGCGAGTACTCCAGATCAGGACCCGGATCCGCCCCAAATTTAATCATTTCTTCCTTAGCCCATGGCCCACCCTTTCCTAAAATTTAATCAAAATCCATTCATAACTTTTTAAGTAATCCCGGATCCGGATCCGCCCCCAAATTTAATCAATTCTTTCATGGTCCATGGCCTATGTTTTCACAAAATTTCATTGAAATTTATTGAGAACTTTTGGAGATATTGTGCGGGATACTCTGGATCGGGATCCGGATCTGCCACAATCTTTAATCATTTCTTCCTTGGCCCATGGACCACCCTTCCACAAAATTTCATCAAAATCCGTTCATAGCGTTTTTGAGTAATCCTGCTAACAGACAGACAGACAAGCAAACAAACAAACGAGCAAACGCTGGCAAAAACAACCTCCTTGGCGGAGGTAATAACCCACAACACAACCTCACCTCCCTCACACACTATCTCCATTCCCACACCACACAACCAGTAAAACTCTCCATCATTCTCACACCACCCAAGCACTACCACATCACTCCCACGTGACCCCACTACTCCACACACCACTCGCACTACCATCACACTACTCCCTCTTCGTGACGTGGACTGCAGCAACGCCACGGAGATGGGAAACGCGATTACGCAGGTAGAGAGGTTGTACGGGAGACAGACAGGCAGACAGACTGGGTGGAGGATGTAAAGATTTCAGAAAAGACCACAGCAAGCTCGTGAAAGAAAAAAAAGGGGCTACACTTCTTTATACAATCGCGTGAATAGAGGTACGGGCTGCTGTTGCTTTTGTTGTTGCTGCTGTTGTGGTCCCAGGTTCATCTGAAACGTGAATGCGGTAGACTTTTAAACTGCCTTTCCCCTGCAGTCTACCATCCTTTGGGGGTTAGGGATGTAATGAGGGACGGTTTTATTACTAGGCAGTTGAGTCACCTGGTTATATCGATGCCACCACAAGTAGGCGTCCCTCTCTAGCACCACAAATACGGGCAAGTGAAAGATATACTCAGGTTCTGGTAGAGACCTCAGACAAAGAAACGCAGAAAAAGTGGCTATGCATACAAAGACGGCGAAAATCACACCCAACCAAGGACACCAAGCAGTCAACATTTTTACAGAGATAGATTTAAGCATCACACACACACACACACACACACACACACACACACACACACACACACACACACACACAAAAAAGTGCATCATTACATATTTATAGATTTAAAAAAGATCAAAACCAGCGAAGGAAACAAAGGGAAATTATGAAACATTATACAAACACGCAAACAGGCGTGTGGGTAGACATGACAAAAATGAGATGTGTGGATTGTTTACTGAATGAGAATTACGAAAAGAAACACTTCTATCTATCTATCTATTGCCAGACGCCTCAATCCCGTTTGGGGTGGCCACAAACAAATCGCCTCCAAGTCGCCCTGTCCCCCGGTATTTCACTGCCCTGCTCCCAACTCATATACCTCTCCACCCCATCCCTCCATCTCATCCTCGGCCTCCCCCTCCCTCTTCCCCCCTCCACCTCACTCACATACACTCTCTTCGTCAGTCTTTCACCCTCAATCCTCTCCACATGGCCAAACCACCTTAGTGTGTTCCTCATAACGCTTCCTATCACATCCACATCAACACCACAACGCTCTTTTATATCCTCATTCGTCAGCCTGTCTCTCCATGTGACTCCACAGGCTCCTCTTAAATAACTCATTTCCACTGCTCTCACTCTTGACTTGTGTCCTTCCAACAACGTCCAAGCTTCACTTCCGTACGTTAGAGTTGGCATCACAATACTGTCATGTAGTAACTTTTTCACTTCCATGCTCGCTTCCCTGTTTCTTATCACTGCTTTCAAAGAACCAGCAACCTTTCTTCCCTGCTGTACCCTTCCAAGCACTTCACCCTCCAAACCTCCATCCTTACTCATCACACTACCCAAGTACTTAAACGTACTCACAATTTCCAATTCCTCACCATCCAAACTCGCTGTACATTCACTGACTTCACCTCTCTCAAAGACCATCACTTTACTCTTCCCTACATTCACCTTTAGATTTCGTTTCTTACACACACTCTCAAACTCATCCACCAAGCCTTGCAGCTCCCCTTCGTCTTCACTCAACAACACAGTATCATCTGCAAACAACAGTACAGGGAGTTTCCAAACACTATCCTCTCTCACCAGGGCCACTCCAACATCCACTACCCTACCTTGTACCTCTTTTATTACCCTATCCATGAACAGATACTCAACAACACAGTATCATCTGCAAACAACAGTACAGGGAGTTTCCAAACAGTATCCTCTCTCACCAGGGCCACTCCAACATCCACTACCCTACCTTGTACCTCTTTTATTACCCTATCCATGAACAGATTGAACAATCATGGAGACATGACACATCCCTGTTTCAACCCTACCTCCAAAGAGAAAAATTCATTTAGTTCACCATCCACACGCACTGCAGCCTTAGCACCATCATACATACTCTTCACAGCATTCAACAACTTTCCATCTACTCCATATATTCTTAATACTTTCCACAATCCTTGTCTATCCACCCTGTCATATGCTTTCTCCAAATCCATGAAAGCCGCATACAACTTCTTTCCCTTCTCTAGAAACTTTTCCACTAAAGATCTAAGAATGAATATCTGATCTACACAACCTCTTCCCTTCCTAAAGCCTCCCTGTTCTTCTCCAACTAATTTCTCTGTTCTTTCTCTAACTCTGTCAATAAGTATCCTGCCATACACTTTTCCTATTATACTAAGAAGACAAATGCCCCTATGATTACCACACTTCTTTTTCCCCTTTTCCTTTGTACAAGGGAATAATTATACCTGACTTCCAATCCTCTGGGACTCTACCTTCCTCCCAGGCCAATCTGCACATCTTCCACATCCATTCTACTACTATCTCTCCCCCATGCTTCAGCATTTCACCACACACTCCATCAATTCCTGGGGCTTTCCCCGATTTAACTTTCTTCATTGCTTCCACAACTTCCATCCTACTGATTTCTTCCCGTCTTCTCACCTCCCTCCTTCTCCCAGCCATTCCTCAGCCACTTATACTCGCATTACTTCCATCCTCTACGTTCAACAATTCCTTAAAGTGTTCTCTCCATCTGCTCACTTTTTCTCCCTTCTCCACTAGTAATCTACCATTTTTATCTTTCACTCCCCTGCTAACTTCACTTCCACCCTGTCTTACTCTTTTCACCTCTCTCCAGAACATTTTCTTACAGTCCCTCCACTTTACACTCAAATTCCTTCCAAATTCCTCATCCACTCTCTTCTTACTCTCTCTTACTAATCTTTTCACCTCTCTCTTTCTTTCTACATATAACTCTCTCTTCCGCCTCTCAACTTCTTCCACGCTCCTATTTCTCATCCATTCATTGTATGCTTTCTTCTTTTGTGCCACAGCCTGTCTCACCTCTTCAGTCCACCACGCTGTTCCTTGCACCCCCCTCCGTCTTCTCTTCCTTCCACACACCACATCACATGCTGCACATATTTCTTCTGTAAATATCCTACACACACCTTCCACGTCTCCCATCTGCTCCAATTCATATTTGCCCAATCGTTCCTCCACTTCTCTCTTATACTCTGCCTTTTTCTCATCCTCTTGTAACCTTTCCACTTGCCATGATTAAATGATGGACAAGTGAGTATGTGATGAAGGATTTCACTGTTAAGGCATTCTCACGGTAAAATAAAACCGTCTAGCATTAACCAGACCTAAATAAGTAAACGGTTAAGGGGGCTCTGTCGCATCTCTTCCTGTAGTTTTTATATTATATTTTCATAGCTTCGTGTCTGTTGTTTATGTCTTTTTGATGTTGATATTACGTTGAATAAATAATGCACAATGTAATAATATGCAAAAAAAAAAAAAAAAAACATGGAAGAACAAGCGTATTTAATCCTCAAGCAAGAAATAAACCAGTGAAGGAAGATTGATTAGTTACCTTTACACTCGAGTACATGACCCTCAAAGGAATGTATGAGAGAGAGAGAGAGAGAGAGAGAGAGAGAGAGAGAGAGAAAGTAGCTCCTAATCGTATTATACCTTCACGGGCTACTTAATCCTCCAACATTACGATCCAAGTCCCCGCCGGTCATGAACCGATTCTGGCCTAGCATCAGTCTCGTTCCTCTGATAGAGCTTGATTTCCCTGTGGTATTTTTGTTCTCAGAAGATGTTTTGAGTTCCCGTAAGATATTTTTAGTTCCCAAGGGATATTTTGACTACCCGTACGATATAGAACCGTAAGACATATTTTGTTCCCGCAGGAAATATTTTGTTCCCGTAGGATAAATATAGTCCGTCTGAGACCGAAGGACGTTCATTTCCTTCACTACGATGATGCATTAGTTTAGTTTCTTCTTGCTACTTCCAGACGATTTTAGTCAACTTAAGAAAAGCCTTCTACTGCTGAAGGGGTTAATAAAGGTAATATCTAATTCTATCAGTGAAAAAAAAAATGACTCTAAGATGAAGAAAATCGTCTGGTGGTGGCTTGGAAAATAAATATGTTCCATCTTTCTGAAGCGGATTATTTCCTCCGACAGATCTTGAATTCCCCTGAAAACATTCCGATGTGTGTGTGTGTGTGTGTGTGTGTGTGTGTGTGTGTGTGTGTGTGTGTGACGACCGGTACACTTCTGCAGTTTATTCTTGCTGCTTCCAGACTATTTTCTTCAACTTGCAAGAGCCCACTAGTAGTTCAGAGGGTTGATGAAGGCTCTAATCTAAACATCAGCAGTGCCAGGTCAATTCTAAGCTTAGTAAAACCGTCTAGCAATGACAAGAAGTAAACAACAGCGACGTTCTCAAGCTGGAGTTAGGAAGGAGATATAGATTATTTACAAATATGAAGATCAGAGCAAGATCGAACTCCTTCCTTCGACCCCCTCCTTCCTTCCCTACTGCCTTCTTTCCTCGTTCATTCTTCTCTTATTCCTTTCATCCTGTCTTTTTATTTTCTTCTTCCTTCCTTCCTTCCATTTTCTTTCATTCTTCCTCCTTTCCTTTCTACCTTCTTTATTCTTTCTTTCTTTCTTTCTTTCTTTGTCGTTTTTCTCCTTCTTTCTCCCTTCCTTCCTTCACTATTTGCTTTGTGATCTCGTCCCACTTCTCTTCTCTCCTCTCATCTTTTTTCGCTTTCCTTTATTCCTTCAGTCTCTCATTTTCCCTTCGCGAGAATACTTCAGAACTATGTAATTGGCCCTTACAAGCAGAAAGACGTGGTTGAGTCCAGAGAGATTCAGTTGAGCTTTTTTTACGTTAGTCCCAAAATCGCGTTATGATCTAAACTCGGCGTCTTTGATACACAAGTTTGGGTTCGAAATTATATAGTTTTTTTTTTTTTTTTTTTTTCCGAGTCCGCCCAATCATGCGTGGTGAGTAAGCGTAACCTGAGCAGTATTAAAAACTAAGGACTCTCTTCTATCAAAACTAAAAAAGGCGATAAATGTGAATTTCATCTAAAATGACAACACACACACACACACACACACACACACACACACACACACACGATAGGTATGAAGCCCCTCTAAATTACCCACTTTAGTTCTAGTTATTTGTAGTTACATTTCGGTGGGATTATCATAACTTGTCGGTTCTACATAGGCCACAATTAACACCAATCCACAATATGGGGGAATGGAGACTGCCTCTTACCTCTTCATTATGAATCGTCCAAAATCGTCCGGCGGCTGAATAAGTAAAACAAACCCTTCCAGCAAGACGATTTTATTTTTCCTGCTGCTGCCAGACCATTTCATCCAACTAAAGAGAGAAGCTTCTTAGTAAAGGTGAAAGTGATAAAAACAATTCACACCAGGACAATGAAGTTATATGTATCGTGCTTTGGCTCCCTCCGGTGGAATGTCGTTAGTGTGATGGAGATGTCTGTAGGTGGAGGAGGAAAGGAGACATTAGGGGATGAGAAATAGGACGAAAAAAGGAAAAAAATTATTAGTTCGAAGGTGAGGTTACGTCGCTTAAATGATGTTTAGTTAACCGTTTATTCTTGCTTTTTCCAGACGATTTTATTCAGCTTAAGATGGTGCACTACAGTATACAAAGGGTTAATGGCTGCATCTAACCCCTCCAGTTTGAAAATCTTACCTGAGCTGAAGAAAATCGTCTGGAGATAGCAAGAATAAAAACAAACGCGTCATCGAGTTGAAAAGGTTAACCCCTTATCTGATGATTTTTTTTTTCTTTTTTCGGTTTTACTAACCACAGGATACACCTCATACAGTTGAAAGTTCTTTATTTACCCCACTTCTAGACGGTTTTATTATGTATTGGGCGTGAAAAAGCGAAGGGAGAAAGATGTAAAAGTTGCAAGAGAACTATATTAAAAATTTATTATAAAATAAGGGATGTTAAATGCCAGATAATTATTTAAAAAAAATGTAACAATACAGAAGAAAGTGAAGTTACAAGAGAATTATTTAAAGCTGATATGTAATGCAGAACAATGTAAAATTACTTAAACATATCATACAACCCAGAAGAAAGTAAAAGTTTGTAAGAATTCAGTTCAAATGTAATTCTCTTGTATCTCGGGAAAAATTTAATTCAGTTCCGTGGCAATAAAACTAGTACAGTTGTGGCGGTCATGGCGACAAGGGCTGACAACACGCGAGCATGACGCAGGACTTGATGGTGTGAGGGCGTGTGGGGATGAGGGGGGGAGAGGAGTGTGGGGGAGTGTGGGTGGTTGGAGAGGGAGAGAGAGAAGTGTAGGGAAATGCAGGGAAGAGGGGGGGTGTAAGAGAGAGTGGAAGAATAGGTGCATGTGGGTGTGTGTAAGGATGTGGGAAAGCATGAGAGGGTGTGGGAAGAAGTGAGAGGGGTACTGTAGGATAGAGTGAGGGGTTGTGTGAGCGTGCAAGGAAGCAAAATGGGCAAGGAGGATGTAGGAGGGTAGGGAGGGTAGTGTGTAGTTGTGTGGGGGAGGAAAGAGATGTAGAAGAGGAGGTGTATGGATAAGTGTACGAACTAAAGGGATGAAGTGTGGGCATTGTAAAGTTAGGTGTGTGAAAAAGCGGAGTGTGTTTAGTCTACTGGGGTGGAGGGTGTGGGGATGAGGAGAGTGTGAGAGAGAGGGGAATGTAGGATGTGGGGGGGAGGACGGTGTGGGGTAGTGTCAGGAAAGGAGTGGCAATGTGTGGGGTTGCTTTGGGAGTTGAACGGGGAGGAAGTGTGAGGTTGATTAGTGTTTAGAGGAGGGAGGAGTGTACGGTTGCATGGGTTGCTGGGAAGGGTGGGAAGGAGGGAGGGTGGTAGGGAAAGTGGAGTTAAATAGTGCTTAGTGTAAGTAGGGGTGCTGGACTGTGTAATATCTGGGAGGGAGGGGTGTGGGGATGTGTGTGGGGAAGGTGCAGGGGTGAGTACTTCTTCATACTCTACTTAAAATATGGTGCACGGAAGGACTCCATATAATTAACACTCTAGTAATACAAGTCTCTTAACCTTTCTGCCTATCATCTACCTGACTGCAATATGTCCCATCTCATCTCTGTTTCTCTTATCATCTATACATCTATCTACGGTACTTATCTATTTCGTTCCATGTATCTGACTCTCTACCAGCCTATCCACCTGTGTGTGTTCTATCAATCTACATTTATTTATCTATTTATTTTTCTATTGCTGTAGTTACCAGTCCTTCCATCCACCAACCTATCAATCTATCTACCAGTCTATGTCTCTCTATATGCATCTTTCTGTCTCCCTCTCTTTCTATGTTTTTAATTATAACTATCAAGCTACGGTATTTATAATTAGTAAATCACTTGTCAAATTGCAGTGATTAAGACGCAAGTATTTCCTGAAGGTGAGGGACGGGGAGTGGCTCTGACCTAGACACGAGACAAGGTTGAGGAGTGGGGAGAGAGAGGAGGAGAGGAGAGAATAGGTAAGAAAGAGGGGAGGGAGAGAGAGATAGATAGATAGATAGATAGATAGAGAGAGAGAGAGAGAAAGAGAGAGAGAGAGAGAGAGAGAGAGAGAGAGAGAGAGAGAGGAGGAGGAGGGGAGAGAGAAGGTGAGAAAGAGGGGAGGGAGAGGTGGTGAGGAGAGATGAGGAGAACCGCTGGAGGGAGACGGAGGAGGAGACGGAGGAGGAGGGGGAGGAGGAGGACCAGGAGAGTGAGAAGGTGAAAGGAGGAGAGGGAGAAGAGGAGGAGGAAAGGAAGGAAAAGCAAAACTGAATACATGAGAGAGAAGGTATGAAGCGGAGATAAGGAAGAAAAGTAGGAGGAGATGAGGAAGGATATGAAGAACAAGGGAGGGAAAAAATGACAAATGGAAGAGAAAGAGAAAAGGGAGAAAACTTGACAAGGGAGGGTGTGGTGTGGCAGGAGAGAAGAGGGGGAGAGGAAAAAAAAAAAAAAGAGTAGAGGAGGGGAGAGAGAATGAGGGACGGAATAAGCAGTGAAGGAAAAAAAAAAAGTGACGCAGGGAAGTGTGTGAAGTGTCAGGGCTTGAGGTTATGCGGGGTTGCAGGATATGGAATAGGATGGTGTGGGGCGGCAGGGTGTGGGGTAGCAAAGTGTGGAGTAGTAGAGTATAGAAAGAAAGTGAAGCTCTACTGAAAACACACACACACACACACACACACACACACACACACACACACACACACACACACACACACACACACACACACAACTTCCCAATTCCTCCAATCAAATCAAAGAATATGGAATTTATGACTGAGTGAAGTAGGGGAGAGAGATGAAATTTTAGCAGCAGATTCTCTTCAGTGCGATGGCGTCCGTTCTAATTTAATGTCGGTGTTACCGGCCTGATAATCTGATGCACGTTAGGACAGACTCCCCGCAGAGAATGGCGTAAGACACATGGTACAATGAAGGACTGGAGAGTAGATTATATCATAATTTAGTGGATTATAGCACGATCTACTATATCATATACACTGATTACCTATACACTAGTAATATTGTCATACTGCATTAGTGTGATACTAAAACATTATAACGACGGTGATAACAAGGATCCAAAATATATACCGTACCACTCTCTAACTCGTAAAACATTGCAGCGTAAATGATGTCTGGCAACATTACGAGAGACTTAAGTACTATAAATATGGGTATAGGGAAATATATACCGATATTAAATTTAAACTGGGATATATAACCGTTAGAACCTAGAACACAAATTATAGATTTAGCAATACAATGAGTGAAAAGACTAATGAATTATAAACATGGAAGGGGACA
This sequence comes from Coenobita brevimanus, assembly GCF_032717465.1. Lineage (NCBI taxonomy): Eukaryota > Metazoa > Arthropoda > Malacostraca > Decapoda > Coenobitidae > Coenobita > Coenobita brevimanus. Next base: position 48,756,254 of record NC_136977.1, on the reverse strand, counting down.
AGTAAGCTATTTTTGGGTCATATATTGAGAGGAGAGAATTAAGAATTATAAACAACGATTCAATCTACGTTAAGATATACCGTAAGAGAGTAAGTGTGTTGCTTGGAGATAACTTGAGTACAAAAACAAGACAGGCCGAAGATATGATGCTGAATATACCGTAAACCATTTAATACGAACTGATACTGCGACTGGGCCAGGGGAGTGCACGATGTTCTATGGGGCAATATTAACAACAAAGCACGGTGTTAGGACGATGCGGGGACCTTCGAGGATGCCGCGTGAACATGATAAGCAAGGCGTGTAATTAGATAGTGAGAAGCATTTAAAGAAGACAGTAATGGCAACGTACATCCACTCAGGTAGAAGGCCATGCTGGGAGATAACGCCAGAGTAGATGCCAAAGGTGAGGACCAAGAGGAGACAAACGGGCTCCTAGAGGTGTAGGATGAGGTGGGTCTTGTGGGTACGCTCTGAGTGAAGGAGACAAGCCAGAGTTATAGTAACTATTGTATAAATAAATCCTAAAATCTGTGTCTGTGTGTACGTGTACAATCAATCCTGGTAAAACTACAAAGCCAACTACCATCAAACTGGCACACAAATACCATTTTCTGTTCCTACGCCTGAATCTCCCAATGTGCCGGTCTGTCTCCTACAATAATGGATTATTTGTCTCCATCGCTGGCAAAACAACCAAGCTTCATCTTCTGGTACATATGGCCTTCTTTACTTTTGAGGTTCTGAGCATCTGTGCATGCAGTTGTCTATCTATCTATCTATATACCTAGGCAGCTTCCCCCAAGGAAAGGGAGGTAGCCGAGACAGGACGACACACTCCCCATTTACTCATCCATTCAAACACATTCATTCGCATCTTAGCCCCAAAGGGCAGAACGGACAGATCCTCACCTCACCACACCGCACAAAGGTCAACTGCGCAATGCAATCAGTGACATCCGCAGCAGGGCCCGACCTCAGAACTGGTTTACCCCTGCCACATCATAACAGACCCATCCCCTTACCCGCACCTGACCTGACTAGCTGATCAGACCAAATGCGGGGGAATATCCCCTCAGGGCTGCGTCATCACTTATTCATTCACAGTTTCATTCCATTTATTTCTGTCACGCACAGCCACTCTTCCTTGCTCAAGAGACATCCCTCTCGCATCCAGCGCTCTCTTCACACTGTCCATCCATCCTATTCGTGGTCTTCCTCTCAGCCTTACACCTCTCACATCAGATCTAGTTATCTTTTTCACCAATCGCTCATTATCCATTCTCTCCATATGCCCAAACCATCGCAACACCCTCTGCTCAACTCTACCAGCCATCTCCCGAACAACTCCAGTTCTCCTTCGCACTTCATCATTTCGCACCCGATCCATACGCGTCACTCCACACATACTCCTCAGACACCTCATCTCCATTACATTCAAACTTTTCCTCTCTGCTACACCCATATTCCATGTTTCAGCCCCATATAATGCAGTCGGTACCACAACACCCTCATACAGCCTTCTCTTTACATCCATTCTAAGCGAACGACATTTAAACACTTTTTTCATTCCTCCCAGCACCTTTCCTACTTCATTTATTCTAAACTTCACTTCTGCATCTATTCTTCCATCCACAGCAACATGTGACCCTAGATATTTAAAACAATCTACTTCCTCAAGCAACTCACCATTCAAAACTATATTCATCCCCCTACCATCTATCCACCTCGTACACTTCATCACTTTACTCTTATTCTCATTTACTTTCAATTTCCTCCTTTCACACACCCTTCCAAACTCCTCTACCAACTGTCTCAATCTCTCCTCTGAATCAGTCACCAGCGCAGTATCATCTGCAAACAGCAGCTGCTTCAGATTCCACTCTCCACCAAATTAATTTACCAGTCAAGTCCAAACTCCTTGGACATTTTATTTTTATGTATCTGGCAATAAATGTGGACAAAACAGTCCATTCCCTGAGACTCAGTTCTTCCATGCCACAAGTTGACACGAGAAGAGAACTGGACCTCCTGCTGAATATAAGGTGTGTGTGTGTGTGTGTGTGTGTGTGTGTGTGTGTGTGTGTGTGTGTGTGTGTGTGTGTGTGTGTGTGTGTGTGTGTGTGTGTGTGTGTGTGTGTGTGTGTGTGTGTGTGTGTGTGTGTGTGTGTGTGTGTGTGTGTGTGTGTTCTGAAATTTTGAAGGCACATTATACACGTACATAAGTCTCCCCATCATTACAGTCACCTGCCATCTGAGTCCATAAAAATTATATAAACCAGACATGTTCTCCTGGTGAAGATAAAATACTTAGTTTGGACTTCTGGCCCCATACCTGCGTATGGGCAAAACTCTTTCTCTACGTTACTGAGCCAGTTACCACCAAACTTGTCCCATCAACCAAACTGTATAGTCTGGTGAACATGAATTACTTGTTTCGGTACTTCTGTGTGCGCAAAACTGTTCTAACTCCTTTGAGGAAACTACTACTTAGCTGAAAATATTTATCGGACAGTGAAGCAAAAAACAATGGAAAGAAAAAGAAAAATGAAGAAAGACAAAAAAGGAAAAAAAAGAAGAAAGAAAAAAAGAAACACGTCTTGAAAGGGTTATTCCTTTAACCTGATACTCACAAATGTAATAATCATGACAGCTGAGGATGTGGTAGTGGAAATGATGAAAGTAGTAGAAGTGAGGTTAGTGAAAATGGTGTTAGACATTAAAAAAAATGTTAAGTCTTGTCCTGCACGTCTTAATAAGTGAAGAGTATGTGATGTATGGTGTTAACCTTCTTCACCTCAGTAAATACTTCTCTCGTTTCCCGTACACCATCAAAGTACTTTTAGGATAGGGAAACTCTGGAAGCCTTACTTATTTTTGCTACTGACAGACGAAGTATTTTAGAAGTGGCTTGTCTCCTTATATATACTGTATATATATATATATATATATATATATATATATATATATAAAGGAGTAATCCAGGGAGCATGACATTTTAACTATAGTATTTTGTTCTTGCTTCCGCCTGACGCTTTTATTCGGCCTAGGATTAAAAAGAAGAGAAAAAAATCCACTAATCTCAGTATGTGTAAATCTCCTACTCTTTCATTCTTCCTTCCACTAGATGCTCAAAGTCTCCCCAGCAGCAGCCTCTCGCAGTCTTGGGGCTAAACATTGTTGGTCAGTAAAGAGCTAGGTCGCAGGGACTGGTTCACCTGATGTCCTCTCTGACCCACACTCTCTATCTCTTCACTACAAGAGGTGTTCCATAAGTTGAATAAAATCATCTGGTTAAAATAATAATAATTATAATGGTGATGATGTTGATGATGATGATGATGATGATGAACGATGAAAATACTAATAATAATAAAAGAAAAGCGACGTCATCGAGCTAAAAGGTTAACTACAACTGCGTTTGACCCTTTCAATAGCAAAGGACTCCTCAACGCAGAATAGAATCTTCCAGTGACAGCATGAACACAGGAAAAATAATATTCAGAGAACTACTATATCAGAGCAAACGGCTAGCTTCTAATTCTAATTCGACTGAAATCATCTACTTTCTGCCCTTGAGCAAGAATGAAATATAATACTAATATATATATATATATATATATATATATATATATATATATATATATATATATATATATATATGTGTGTGTGTGTGTGTGTGTGTGTGTTGGAGGACAAGACCATGTTTCTGAATCGATCGTCTTCATCCACATCAAGTACACCCGCGAACCAAAGTTTCGGTACCCCCCTCGATGGAAGGAAGTGGAAGTCAGGGTTAGAGAGAGGGCAGGTGAACGGACAACCGTGAATGGTACTTTGGAACTGAGCTACGAGGCGAATAGTGAGAAGCCTAATGACACTGGATTCGAAACATTTCCATGCTATTCACCTGCAAAACATTATGTGTTCGTAACATACATACTGTAACATATAATATAGACTACTGTGTTATCATGGTGTCCTGTGATACTGACCCATCTTTTTCGGATCCTCATCACAAAAATAAAGCACCGAGCCAGTTGTATATAAGTTGTTGCAACTTGTCATTATAACTGCAGTCATAATTTATGTGAATGATGTCCCTGGATTGTCTATAGATATAATAATAATGATTGTGAATTTAATGTTGATTTTCGCAGTAGTTGTGCGGATGGTTATATATGTGGCAATTATTTTATGTGGACGACTAAACCACATTGTGATGGACAGCGGAGAGCATTCGCCAATAATTTACTATAACCAGATGAAATTAGATGCAAACAACACAAAATATTATGAGACAACGAAGACACAGCCGTGGTATCCTGCTCCGCCTTGTTATCAAGGCCTTCACTGGGGCTTCACCTCATACGTGCATTATTTTCCTTTAGTCTCTGCCTCTTTTATTACTCTTACTTCCCGGTATCCTCTTACTGCGAGTCGTCATATTCCTTGGAGGGTTTCTTGTCGTCCGGTCCTATAACCCCTACTGAATTACATTATTCCTCGCATCATCACTCCCAAACAAAGAATGTTAGCCCAAGACTGCTGAATCTGTTAATACCATTATTGCCACTGCCACAACTATTCCCTCTTCCCCATTGTGTCTACTGCAATTCCCCTCACAGTACTACTACTGCTACTCCTATTACTACTCCACTATAAATCTGTATAATAATTCATATGATTGTCCTTATGTCTGTGTATCTGTTAATAATATTGTCCCTGTCCCACCGTCGACAACTCGTCACTTACCCCGTACCGCTACCCCAGTTGCACCCCACCCCCCTCTCTCCCACCCGCCATGAGCTCTATTCCTCCCCCACTCCCAACCATTTTACCCCTCACCTCCTTCTTGGGCCACCAGGCCTGTTGTTCACCTTTTACCAGTGAATATACGTGGCATGCATTAATAAGAATAATTATAAAACTGACAGCAACAACATACATCTGCAGTATTCCGAACATTATATACATAAATATAAAAGTCGCAGACCCAAACGCGCCTATATTACGGAGCTTTGATATATTAACCACAGAACCGACCACAGACCGTTCCTATCATTGCCACTGGACCTTACCTGTAGCACTTCACCATAATAATACAACCCACTGAAGTCCTTTGTGGAATCACTACACATGTTTGGGAAAAATAACAGCGCACAACATGCCTACAACCCATTAAAATACACCTGTGACGTTTCACTGACATCCATTAAATTGCCTAGAAGTTAGCGGACAAACACACGGCTGGACATAGACTGAGGCCGAATGTCTCGCATCGGTATATGACAACCTGACAACACTATTGCGATCCTGCTTTGTAGGTGTCATCATAGTTATAATAATAATAATAATAATAATAATATAATAATAATAACAATATTAATAATAATAATAATAATAATAATAATAATCGTAGTAGTAGTAGTAGCAGCAGTAGTAGTAGTAATAGTAGTAGTAGTAGTAGTAGTAATCACATGTTAATATCCATGATACAGAGGAGGACAAACACCATAATTTCCCTGATAAAACAAGTGAAAACAGCTGTGACATATAAAACCAAACAGTGCCATAATATGCTGTAATGGTAGGGTTATAGTAATACTAAATTAATGTTTGACCGCAACCCAACCTTCTGTCATGGCAAACAGATTCTGCATTGCGTCGACACATGCTATTCCAGTGTGTGTCCTTCTCAGTATCGTGCCTAATAACATGTGATTAATCATTATTATTATTATTATTATTATTATTATTATTATTATTATTACTGTGATGACACGTGCAAAGCATGATCACAAGAGTTTTGTTGGTCGTTACATACCGACGCGAGACAATCTGGTTCTGTCTGTCTGTGTCCAGTCGTTTGTTTGTTTGTCCACTAACTTCTCCTAGGCTATTTGATGGATGTCAGTGAAACATCATATGCTTATTTTAGTGGTTTGTAGGTATGTTGTGCTCTGTTATTTTTCCCAAACACGTGTAGCGATCTCACAGAGGACTACAGTGGGTTGTATTACCATGGTGAAGTGCTTTAGGGAACGTGCAGTGGTAATGATAAGAACGGTCTGTGGTCGGTTTTATGGTCAATATATCAGTGCTCCGTAATATAAGCACGTTTGGGTCTGCAGTTATTAAGTGTAATGTTAGGAACACTACAGTACACATCTACGATGATGTTATTATTATATTATTATCGCCTACCTGTAGAAGGCTGAGCGATCATGTTTTTAACTGCATCTGTGTGTGTGTGTGTGTGTGTGTGTGTGTGTGTGTGTGTGTGTGTGTGTGTGTGTGTGTGTGTGTGTGTGTGTGTGTGTGTGTGTGTGTGTGTGTGTGTGTGTGTGTGTGTGTGTGTGTGTGTGTGTGTGTGTGTGTGTGTGTGTGTGTGTGTGTGTGTGTGTGTGTGTGTGCCATTCTCATGAACGGCTTGAGCTATCAACATGAAGCCTCCAGCGTATCAAGATATGGCCAAAATCTTGGAGGAGTTCGAAAATGGCAACTCAGGGTCAGAGTCAAGGTCACCAAACTAACTACTAAAGGTCAACTAGTTTTTATTGCCTGCCTTTAGCACCATTAAATCTCATGAATGGCTTGAGCTATCAACATAAAACCTTCATGGTATAAAAATATGGCCTAAAGTTTGGACTTGGCAAACAGAGTATATTAGAGGGCGATTACCGTTTAGCTCTCAAATGCCTTCTTTTTTATTATTAATGCATGCCACGTATATTCACCGGTATAGGGTGAACAACAGGCCTTCTGGCCCAAGGATGAGGTGAAGGGTAAAGTGGTGTCGGAGTGGGGGAGGAGTAGAATCCATGGTGCGTGGGAACTGGAGTAGCGGTGCCGGGTCAATGACGAGTTGTCGACGGTGGGACAGGGACAATAATTATGATTAACAGATACACAGACATAAGAACAATCATATTTATCATTATACAGATTTATAGTGGAGTAGCAATAGGGGCAGCAGTAGTAGTACTGTGAGGGAAATTAGAAACAATTGGAAAAGGTGGATTACAGTAGTAGTGGCAGTGGCAATAATGGTATTAACAGATTCAGCAGTCTTGGGCTAACGTTATTTGTTTGAGAGTGATGATGCGAGGAATAATGTAATTCAGTAGGGGTGATAGGACCGGACGACAAGAAACCCTCCAAGGAATATGACGACTCGCAGTAAGAGGATACCGGGAAGTAAGAGTAATAAAAGAGGCAGAGACTAAAGGAAAATAATGCACGTATGAGGTGAAGCCCCAGTGAAGGCCTTGATAACAAGGCGGAGCAGGATACCACGGTTGTGTCTTCGTTGTCTCATAATATTTTGTGTTGTTTGCATCTAATTTCATCTGGTTATAGTAAATTATTGGCGAATGCTCTCCGCTGTCCATCACAATGTGGTTTAGTCGTCCACATAAAATAATTGCCACATATATAACCATCCGCACAACTACTGCGAAAATCAACATTAAATTCACAATCATTATTATTATATCTATAGACAATCCAGGGACAACATTCACATAAATTATGACTGCAGTTATAATGACAAGTTGCAACAACTTATATACAACTGGCTCGGTGCTTTATTTTTGTGATGAGGATCCGAAAAAGATGTGTCAGTATCACAGGACACCATGATAACACAGTAGTCTATATTATATGTTACAGTATGTATGTTACGAACACATAATGTTTTGCAGGTGAATAGCATGGAAATGTTTCGAATCCAGTGTCATTAGGCTTCTCACTATTCGCCTCGTAGCTCAGTTCCAAAGTACCATTCACGGTTGTCCGTTCACCTGCCCTCTCTCTAACCCTAACTTCCACTTCCTTCCATCGAGGGGGGTACCGAAACTTTGGTTCGCGGGTGTACCCTCAGTGAATATAATCGTTCCCTCTGCCCCCCCCCAAAAAAAATGTCCTTTGGTAGCTACAGGAAAAAAAAAAAAAAATGAAAACGTTATAGCAGAGAAAAAATAAATATGTCAGAACGGAATGCATGGTTCCTGATTTGACCTCCATTATCCGGACCTACAACCCCTTTACTAAGAGACCGTCCTCAAGCTGAATAAAATCGTCTGGTTGTAGCAAGAAATAAAGACGTTACCGCGTTGACAGGCTAAAGAAGATCATTTTAATCCCCCTTCACTACAAGAGGTATGACATTTTTTCTGGCAGCAGCAAGAGAGAGAGAGAGAGAGAGAGAGAGAGAAAGAATAAAACAGAAAGGAATAAGAAAAACGAAAATACAAAAGAAAATATAAAAATATATACTGTATATACCAATCTTCCCACCCCGCCTTACCTTATACAAAGAGAAATATCCCCAAAATTGGACAAGATCACCTGACAACGCCAAGAATTTAATAAACCATCTTCCCCTCCATCACTCCACTTTAGGAAACTTGTGTCTGTAACATTTTTTTTTTTTGTAACTTTGACATATGGCTTTTTTATTTCATTTACTGTTTTCTATTTTTGTTACTGGGAGTGGATGTGCTATCTGTACGTGAGATCGCATTCCATCTTCGTGTCATGTTTGTGTGTGTGTGTGTGTGTGTGTGTGTGTGTGTGTGTGTGTGTGTGTGTGAAGGTGCATGAGGAAGCTAAGGGTTAACCATTTCAGTACCATGACCTCTTTCCTGTATTATTTTTACTTCTTTCAAACTGTACTATACCTGCGAGAGATTTTTGAAGTGAAGAGCTTAGACACAGACATAATTAAGACTTGCAATACTAGACATGTAGTTAGTAAAAACGTCTCTCACGTCCACTAACTTCATTCTTACCTCACGCACCCAGACCTCGCTCAAATATTCTCACTTTTACTTCAAGCATGAATCACACCTTCCTCACATTATGTACTCCCTCTTTCCCTCCTTCTTCTTCTTCTTCTTCCTTCACTTTCCTTACTGTACATCCCTCTCTTAACCTCAGTGTTCTCACCTTTTTCTCTCTCTCTTTTACTCCATTGTAATTTATCTCTCTCCTTGCCTCACCCTTCTTGACTCATTTTACGTACCTAACTCTAATTCCATCCACCATATTTTACACACACACACACACACACACACACACACACACACACACACACACACAAAACATAACTGTCTGCTGTCATGCACTCCCTTTCACCCTGTCGTGCACTCTCCTCAGATTCATAAATAAACACAGATACCCCTCCTCTTCCTCCTCCTCCTCCTCCCCCTCTTCTTGGCACTTTCCCCTCACCCTTGTTTGCATGACTGTCGCATAGTCACTCTCCGCATCTGTGCCTCCTCTTTGGGTCTCGTTCTTTAAGTTACGTTATCTCGCAGTTACATGAAATTAACTACATATTTATATATATATATTTTTTTATGTGTCCGACTCTGGGCATAGGCTTCACAGCCTGCTAGCAAGGCCCAGCAGTCCTCCTACATACCATACACCTCTACATGTCACCACTTCAGCGCTAACACCCACCGTCCATATTGAATACATGCTAGGGCTGTCTCATACAGGACTGGTGTATTGGTATTAGCGGGGGTATTTTTACGACATGTCGGCGGGTCTTCTGGTAGATCAGTGAAGCCTGATTTAATGAAATTCAAATCCTTAAACTGTTCCCTGCCCCAGCCGGGATTCGAACCTGGGTCCGTTAGGACTGCAGGCCACCTCTCTAACGATTGAGCCACCGCCTATAATTGTATTGTGTTATGTATTTTATTACTCCTAACCTTCTTGTTCTTCTTCTTCTTCTTCTTCTTCGTGATTATATTTAACACTCTTAACTTAAGAAATCCCCGTAACTAAATGGCTGAGACCTGTGCTACTCAGTTATCTCTTGGGTATACCAATTTCTTCCTTATTTTTTCTGTTCCCTGTTTTTTGGACAGAAGATGAACAGAGGAAGGAAAAACAAATAAAAAAATCCATACATATCCATACATACAAAGACCCATGCCCTACCCTACCATATTTTCAACTCAAAAAAAAAAAGAAAAAAAAAAGAAAGAAAAACAGACAACTACATTAAGCTAAGGTGGGACTTGTTTGACAAAAAGCATTTACCTCTTAAGTAACCCTGGCCATTTATATTTTATTACGGATGGGACCCGGAGATTGGAAAAAGGAAACTGTAAAAGTAGGAAATCTATTTAATCATCAAAATATCCAGGAAAAAGGTTAACATATTCCTCCACCCACCACTCAAGCAATCGAAATTCCCGGCTCCCTCTCACAGGTGAAAAGCATCCACACAATTTCATTTTCTTCGTAACTATACCAAGAGACGAAGGGCTAAACCTACACGCGATTCACTTTTCCTTCCATTCGTCCTCTTTCCATGCTCTGTTCGTTTATACCCTGGTCACGTTGGGTCCCATGAATCAGTCTTGCTCTCTCGTGATCCTCCCAAATTTATCTCCTCCACCCTTCCTTGCCTTCCTTCGGTCATCGAGGTTCGTATTCTCGTTGACTTTGGGGTCAGTATGATATTTTAAATTTATCTTTGGTACCTCCAGAAGATGTGACTTGACTAAGAGATTTATCGACCTGCAGGGGCGAGATATAGCCTTCAATCTGTCTATCTATCTAGCTATCTCTCTGCCTATCTATCTACCTATCATTCTATATATATGTATGTATCTATCTGTCTATACACCTCTCTGTCTATCTACCATCAGAATGTTTTTCTATGTCACCATAAATCACATAAATAACAGAGAAGAGAGTAAACATGCTATATGCAGAAAATTAACTGAAAGCAAGAGATGCCTGAGACCTTCCTAAGTTGATAAGGGTACGACCTCAAGGACCTTCTGACCCCAAAACATCCTTCCTACCGACTTTTCTTCAGTCAAGCACATTTCCTTTCACTTCTTTCTAAACTTAGCTTCTCTTCTTTCACAGTATCATATTTTCCCAGGTACCCTTTCACTTTCTTATCTTTTGGCTGTTTGAGTGTTCCTCTCAGTTACATAAAAAACCCGTATCCTCGTCGGTTAAGAAAGCTCCCTAGTTTCTTATCCTAAGTGATTTATTTTGCTTATTATTCCTTACTTTTGTGTGTCATTTAAATCATACAAATACCAACATACCCAGATTAAATAACGTACAAACTGATACTGACTAGCCTTATCCAAAAGTAAATCGCTAAGGAGAAGGTACTAGAGAGCTTCTTTAACTGACGAGACTACGGACCAAAGTCGTACTGGAATACCATAAAGAAAATGTGTTGCCATATTCTAGCTAACAAAAGACGTCTTGGTTAAATCTTCAAATATCCCAACAGTCAAATGGCCGAAAAAACTATTATTTGGACCCATTTTGGTATTTCATGTAGGTGAACACACAGACGATTTTATTCAGCGAAGTGAAACTGTTAGGGTTAAATATTTAGAAGCTTTCCTAAAATCGTTCGTTGCTGCTGACTCACCTGGATTTTCTGTTCAGACTCATACCTGACGATTTTGTTTACCTGAGGGCAGTTGCAGAAATCAAGGAATTCAAACCAATCTCTTTTAGGTTCTTAGGTGTAATGGAGGCTCTAACATATTTTATTCAAAGTAATATCACACAATTTTGCTTAAATGTGAGAAATCCGACTATAGTTCATTCATTCCGACTTGATCCAGATTTTCGTCCTTTTGCAGCTTATTTCACGTGGGTCAGTGGTAGAAAAAGACAATACTGTGGCTCTACATCCTTTCCATGGTATTTCGTCGTGGCTAGCATCAAATTATAGCGTTCAATATTGCTATAACTCAGTACTCAAGATGGAGGGATGGCAATTTTAGGCTAAGGTAAAGTGAAGATCAAACGGTTCAGAGCGAAGTATTTACATCACTTCTTATTTTTATTATTATTAGGATTTTATTATACAGTTATTATTAATGAGCTTCTACAATGAATCTATAAGAGCAAAATTAGGCCATAAAAGTTGCATCTACATTAAAGTAACGTTATGAAAAGGTTTTAAGCAAAATGACGTCATACACTTAAGAAACGCCAAGACATCAAGCGGAAAAAAAGAAAAATATAGGAAAAAAGAAAAGCAGTAAAGCAGAAAATAATTGAGGGTGAAATGGGGAACTGGACAAGAGAGTGTGACCATTGCAATGGTCCAATAACCACAGAGAATCATAACAGACTCGTGGCCAAAAATACCTGTAAAAAAGTCACTGTAATTTTCTTCCCATTAAGATGAGAGAGAGAGAGAGAGAGAGAGAGAGAGAGAGAGAGAGAGAGAGAGAATATAAATAGATAGCCGGAAAACATATTAATTAGTATAAGGTGAAGGGCATGGTTTTGGAAGATTTTTTTGTGCAAACCTGTTTCCTTTCAGTATAGTCAGAAGATATAAAAATATATATGAAAGTTCTCCCTCTTTACCCACGTCGACCCCGGAGAGAAACCGGAAGACATATCATTAATAGTGTGCATGCAAACTGGCCCGTAAAGGAGAACGAAAACTTGCAAGAGACTGGGGGAAAAAAGGCAAAATCAATTAGAGAGAGAGAGAGAGAGAGAGAGAGAGACGGTATTACGCACTGATGCAAATGGATACATGAAGAAATAAATACAGATAAAAAAAGAAGATAGATAAAATCAAAAATAATATGATATGGAGAAACACACACACACACGCACGCACGCACACACACACACACACACACACACACACACACACACACACACACACACACACACACACACACACACACACACACACACACAGAAATTTAAAGACAATATTATGCACCGGGGCGAAACTAACGACACAAGAAATGTCATAAAATGTTAAAACACCTGCTCCAAGAGTGAGGTCATGTAGTGATAACCTTTCCCTGGGGTCAAGAAGGGGGGTCAGTAGGGGGGGTCAAGCATAGTCGCAGAGTCATTAGTGTCCAAGAGAAAAGGGTCTGCATTCTCGTGGATTCAGAAAGTTCCCTAACACCTTTTCTTAAGCTATTTGTTTTGTTTGTTACACCTTACTGTCCTCTTCTGTGTTATGTAAGTCCTTTCAATATAATGATACTCTGCGTAAATAATGTTGAAAAAGATATTAACCACCCATATTCATTCATAAATCGTTAAGGAAATGGTGTCAGGGAGCTTCCTTAACCGACGAGAATACAAGCCTGAGAATCAGGCTATTGGTGTGTGTGTGTGTGTGTGTGTGTGTGTGTGTGTGTGTGTGTGTGTGTGTGTGTGTGTGGACTATGCATAACAAAAAGCAGTGCATAAACATAGTCTCTCTCTCTCTCTCTCTCTCTCTCTCTCTCTCTCTCTCCTTCCTTCAGAGTACCACCAAATGCTTTTACTTGGCTCGTGTTACTCCTCGGACTGAAATGGATATCTCTTTCAGTGCAACAGAAATCATGCCAACTTATTTTCACTGATTTAACATCGTCTTTACCCAGGTGAGGAATAACCTTTCCTCACCCAGGGTTAATTAGTTTACTGAGCCAGGGGAAGGAAAGTATGACATGCTTTTCAACTTTTATCTTCCATTTCACTCGCACCCAGCTGTCTCTCCTGAACGTATCTCAGTCTTATCTATATTACTCATAAGTCCTGATGCACGAACTCCTCCCCTCCATATCGTATATTCTTTTCTTGCATTTTTATCTTTCCCACTCCCCACTCTCCTTATCTCTCCCACTCCCCACTCCCCAGATATACTCCCCAAATTATCCATGCAACCTTTCCCCACTCACCTATTTACTGAAATCCTGCCCACATTCCATGCTATTTCACGTACTCCTTTGTCATCCCCAAGTCCCATCCCAGGCAAACACCCTTCCCTACCCTCTCCTTCCTTCCTACTCACCCATTCCTTCCTTCCCCACCTATACACATCATTCCCACCTACACCACCCCTCTCCCCACCCACTGGTCCCCCCTCCTATGCACAATATCATCCTTCAACTCAGTTATTCTGTAAACCTTTTTCTAACACACGAGGTTTCTCATTATGCCATTATATCTAACCAAACAACCCTTCTCCCATACACTTCTAAGATTCAAATGCAAAACATTGCTTTCCTCTTCTTAAATACTCCACTCAATACACAGAAACCTTCCCATTCTCATGCTCTTCTATACATCCTTCTCCAGTCCCACACCAATTTCTAATATCAAATTTCTCCTTTTTTCAAAACTTTTCCAGTTTAACATTCCTTCCCATTAATATATAATTCTTTATTCATTCATTTTCTTCCCCTTTATACACTTTTCTAATCCACGCACATCATTTACATCAACCCATTCGTTCTCACTCACACTCTCTATCCCAGCCAAAATATCAATAAGACTTTCCCACCCATGTGTCCCTCCCCACTCACACATCTTTCAGCCAAAGACTCATCCCTCCCCATCCACACACACTTTCTATCCAGCCATTTAGGATCTTTCATACTCAGTTAATACACCCACACGGACACACACTCTTCCCACACCCACACGAACACACACTCTTCCCACATCCACACCAACACACACTTTTCCCACACCCACACGAACACACACTCTCCCTATTTCCCATCCACACTTCCTTACCAACCCAAACATACACACACTTTCCCCCAAACAGTCATCCTTCCTTATTTACGCACTTTTCCTTCCCATCCATCCACAGCTACAAACGCACATTGTCAGCACACACACACACACACACACACACACACACACACACACACACACACACACACTTCATACCTACACATCCACCCTCATCCACACTGTCTTAACACTGAGTCACAACCACACACACCCTCTTTCCCTCTTTCCTCATCCACACCTTGCCACGCACCCACGCTCATCGATAGTAAACTTATCTACATCTTATATTATTTTCAAAAGCATCCTTAGCCTGACAAGAGAGGTGATAAGGACGGGAGGAAAGTGGAATTAATTTTAAGTAAGAGATGATAAGAAACGGAAGACGACGCAGGGGTCAGAGAGATAAGGAGAGAGAGTGGGGGGAGATGAAGGTAGTGTGAGGACAGTGGGAGGAGCTGGCGAAAACAAATATTAGATCTAACTCTAACTCTCTCTCTCTCTCTCTCTCTCTCTCTCTCTCTCTCTCTCTCTCTCTCTCTCTCTCTCTCTTTCTCTCTCCTGATTACCTTGATTTTCCTTGATTTTTTTTGTCACCTTTCCGCTTCCCGCAATCTTTCCCTCTTCATTCCCCGCTCCTGAGGATGTGGTATCTATATTTCCATCTGTCTATCTATCTGTCTAACTGTTTACTTATCTGTCTCTCTATCTATCTATCATTACGCGTATTAATCTACCTATGTTTTTTAGGATTTTATTTTCGTACTTTTTCATTTTCAACTTTTTTTTTCTATTCCATTCATACATCAACGTGTTAACTTTTCAATCTATCTCCTCCTTTAACTACCTTACTTTCCAGTTTTACTTCTTCCTGCACTACCTTTTCCACTCTCCATGCAGCAGGGGGTCCTTTTTTTTTTTTTTTTTTTTTTTTTTACAGGCGATGAACAAAGGAAGGAAAGAAAAATTAAAGAAAAAATATATATCTCCTTATCTATTTATCTTCATCTGTCATTCCTTCCATCTCCTTTGAATATCTTTCTTTCAAGTTTTCCCCTTTCCCTGGCTACCTTTTCCCCACCCCGCTCTCTCTTCCAGCAGCAGCAGCGGGGGGTTGTGTCACGCACTGGAACGGCCCCCCGCTGTTCCAACCCCCCAAATCGTGGCTGCTTTCCCTACCTAATATTCCCTTTGGCCCTCTCGCTCATTACACGCCTCCCAATCACCCACACCCAAGCACACAGACGCCATTACACGCTTTCTAAACACCAGGACAGAACGTAGTTAAACGGAAGATACATACTGACTGTTTCTGTGTCTTGAGTGGGAGTAAGGTCATTATTTTTGCGTCCTGAGTGGGGGAACGTGATTATTTTTGCGACTTGAGTAGGGGAACGTGATTATTTTTGCGTCTTCAATGGGGGTACGTGATTAATTTTGCGACTTGAATGGGGGAACTTGATTATTTTGGCGTCTTGAATGGGGGAACATGATTATTTTTTGCTTCTTAAATGGGGGACGTGATTATTTTTGTGTCTTAAATGGCGGGCGTGATTATTTTGGCGTCTTGAATGGAGGAACGTGATTATTTTGGCGTCTTGAATGGGGGACCGTGATTATTTTGGCGTTTTGAATGGGGGAACGTGATTATTTTTGTGTCTTAAATGGGGGAACGTGATTATTTTTGCGTCTTAAATGGGGGAACGTGGTTATTTTTGCGTCTTCAATGGGGCACCGTGATTATTTTTGCGTCCTGAATGAGGGAACGTGATTATTTTTGCGTCTTCAATGGGGGAACATGATTATTTTTGCGTCTTGAATGGAGGACCGTGATTATTTTTGCGTCTTGAATTAGGGACCGTGATTGTTTTTGAGTCTTGAATGGGGGAACGTGATTACTTTGGCGTCTTCAAAGGGGGAATGTGATTATTTTGGCGTCCTGGATGGGGAAAGTGATTATTTTGGCGTCCTGGATGGGGAAAGTGATTATTTTGGCGTCTTGAATGGAGGAACGTGATTATTTTTGCGTCTGGAATGGGGGAACGTGAATATTTTTGCGTCTTGAATGGGGGAACGTGATTATTTTGACGTCTTGAATGGAGGAACGTGACTGAATATCTCCAGGCGATTTCACTCATAACTGTAAAAAAAAAAAAAAAAAAAACTGGAGCGTGCCTGGGAGGAGATAATTATAAAACAACTATCTTTTTGTCTTGAACGTCGTCTGGAGCATGCAGGGGGGGAGGAAGTGTTTAATTCTGGCCATCACCTTAAGATTTTCTTCAAGATCATACACTACCCAGACTCAAGGCAGAGCGACGGTACACAGCAACTATCTCTCTGTGTCTTGGAAGTCGCCTATGGTGCAGGGGAAAGCCGGATTCCTTTTTTTTTTTTTTTTTTTTTTTTTTTTAATACCAATTTTCCCACTAAGATGCCATTTTTAAATCATATTCTGGTCACCTACGGATAATTTCAGTCATAATTATACGCTTTCCAAACACAGTAATTGTATAGATCTCGGTCGTCGCCCCTAGTACAGAAGTGTGATTATACGGATTTCGAATATTATAGACTTTCGAGTGCTTGGGGAAAAATGTTAGTTTTATATCACCCACAGGAAAAAAAAAAAAACACACATAATGAGGAGAAAAATAAACCACGACAAAGTGACTTGGACCTTGAAAAATAATAATAATAATAATAATAATAATAATAATAATAATAATAATAACAATAGTAGTAGTAGTAGTAGTTATAATAATAATATTAATGATAATAATAATAATAATAATAATAATAATAACAATAGTAGTAGTAGTAGTAGTAGTATTAGCAGTAGTAGTAGTAGTAGTAATAATAATAATAATAATAATAATAATAATATTAATAATAATAATAATATTAATAATACTTCTGAGGACAGGAGTAACTCTTATAATGTTAGCTTGGTTCACTTCAACTTATAAAGGAAATACACATTAGGTTTGCTGTAACAGCTTTATATAAATATTAGCTTACACTTGAAAAAAACGAACACACACACACACACACACACACACACACACACACACACACACACACACACACTAAGACACATATACATTAAGACATACACACGCACGCGCATACGCACCCACATACACAGGCACACACACACACACACACACACACACACACACACACACACACACACACACACACACACACACACACACACGCACGCACGCACGCACGCACGCACACACACACATGCAGAAACTCACCACGAGGCTGTGAAGTAGCAACAAATAACCCGACCTGACTTTCCAAAAAAATAATAATAATAAAATAAAAATACGATACAAGTCACACACATTTATGCAAAGTAAGAGGAGACCCCTTTTTGGACTTTCTCAAAATTATTCATCAGGGCTAGACGAAGGATATAATGAGCTGGCTTGACCTTTCTCAGAAGTTAAAAAATATATTCATGAAGGTAAATCTCAAGAAAATCCATAAAGGTAAAGCTGAATGACGTGAGTTAGGGTTTGCTCTCTCTCTCTCTCTCTCACACACACACACACACACACACACACACACACACACACACACACACACACACAAATAATAGTTGTACGAACATGTAAGGTAGATGTACTTAACCACCAAAAAAGGAAAAAAAAGAAAAAAAAAAACATACCTCTGGCCGGATGAAACAGCTGCTCTTGAAGAATCAGACAAGGATAGCAACCACAGCTCTGGAAATCTGATTTATGGGAGACGAATCAGGTGAAGAACAAGATGATTTTATTTCACTTATAAAAAAAAACAAAAAATACACCTGTACTACTACTATTACTAGTAGTAGTAGTAGTAGTAGTAGTAGTAGTAGTAGTAGTAATAACAATAACAATAATAATAATAATAATAATAATAATAATAATCTATCTATCTATCTATAGCCCGACGCCCTAATCCCGCAAAGGGTGGCCGCAGACAAAACGCCTCCAAGTCACTCTGTCACCCACCATTTGACTCCCCTCCCCCCAACTCACCCCCCCTCCCTCATATACCTCTCAACTCCATCCCTCCACCTCATCCTCGGTCTACCCCTCCCTCTCCCTCCCTCCACCTCACCTACATACACCCTCTTAGTCAGTCTTTCATCCTCCATTCTCTCCACATGTCCAAACCACCTCAGTGTATTTCTCCTAATCTTTTCAACCACATCCACATCTACCCCACAACGTTCCTTCACTTCTTCATTCGTCAACCTGTCCCTCCACGTCACTCCACATGCTCCTCTCAAGTAACTCATTTCCACTGCTCTCACTCTTGACTTGTTCCCCTCTTGCAAGGTCCACGCCTCGCTTCCATACGTCAGGGTAGGGATCACAATACCATCATGCAGTGACTTCTTAACTTCCATACTCACCTCCCTATTTCTCATCACTGCTTTCAGTGTACCAACAACCTTTCTTCCCTGCTGTACCCTTTCACGTACTTCATCCCCCAAAGTTCCATCCTTACTCATCACACTACCCAAGTACTTGAATGCACTCACATTCTCCATATCCTCACCATCCAACCTCACTGCACACTCTGTGACTTCATTCCTCTCAAACACCATAACTTTACTTTTGTTTACATTAACTTTCAGCTTCCTCCTCCTACACACTGTCCCAAATTCATTCACCAATAATAATAATAATAATAATAATAATAACAATAATAATAATAATGAAAATTTTAATCGCTATTGGTATGGCTAGACACAAAAGTATTACGATAGTTTCTGAAGCACTTGACGAAGATGAAATACGTGTGACCTCCATATAACATTGTTGACTGCGCTTTGTAATGATGGGTAATGGCTGGTTAAAAATACAGAGACATCAAGAGTCCTCTTGTTATCTCCAGCTTTTCTCTCTACGAATGTAAAAAATAAATAAGTAAATAAAAGGAATGTTAGGTGAATGAGTTGGGAAGGCTCGAGAGGTGAGGGAGCTAGGAGGGAATGAGAGGTGAGGGAGTTAGGAAGGAATGAGAGGTGAGGGGATGTTTGAAAAGGATGAGAATCGCAAGAGCAGCAAAAATATGAAGGGTGAGAAAGGGAGGGGTGAAGACAATGTTAAAAAGGGGTGAGGGGACAAGTAATAGAGAAGAGTAGGGTACAAAAAAGGAGCAAAGGGGGGGGGGAGCAGGAAACAAGCAGAGGGGAAGACGAGGGGAAGGGGGGATAGTAGGGGACAAGCAGAGGGGTAAGAGAAAGGGGGGGGGAGCAGTGGACAGTAACCAAGGGGTGTGGGGGTGGGGAGGGGACAGCAGAAGTTGGTGGATGTACTTCGGGAGAGTAGAACCAGTTGAGATTCGATTCAGATAACACCCCCCCTGTCGAAGGTATTACACTGAGGGCCCCAGGCTTCACCACGCCAGTACCTTCCGACGTGTTTGCTCCACTGGCTCGACACTCCTCAAGGGTATATAGCAATCCCTTCAAGACGACGACGCCACGTGTCACTTGATTCTTGCTACTTTCAGGCGCTTTTATTCTATTTAGTGAAGTACTCTTGTGCTAAACCCGATGAGAGGCGATGTTTATATTCCTGGTATTAAAATGTGTGTCCCATAAAACTGAAGGAAATAGAGTAACACCTGTAAGACTGAACTACACAAAAAGATGTCGTAGTTGTCAAGGAGTTAATGGCAAGCTGAATAAAATCGTCTGGTGGCAGCATGAAAAAAAAAAAAATTGCATAAAGACATCATCGCATTGATAAGGGTTAACGGGATGTGACAGCCACGACCCTCGGTGTACAGTACCGGTATTTTCTCGTGTGGGAACTGGAGCACACTTTATACAAGGGTTAGTTCTTTATCATGAGGGAAACTTTCTTGCTTTGCTATCCTTATCTTCACCTTATAGACATGGACATCACAGCCACAGTCTTCTCCGTAACAGCCTAGAAAGGACCATGAATACTCTTTGTTTGCTTTTCTTAGTACTCCTATTTATTCCTTTGTACTCCCTCTGTAAGCACGAGTACCCAGAGCCGTAACCATCCGCCACTGTACCCGACATTCCACGGCGGATAGGTAAGTACGGGTATAATGAAGCCTGGTCAGGTGGGTACCTTTATCACTGAGGCCTGATGGTACTGTACGTACCGTCTGATCCCCAGGTGTCACCGTCCTGGGGGGAGGGAGGGGAGGGAGAGAGGGAGGAGAGAGGGGAGAGGAGCGGGGGACAGGGGCTAGGAGTGGGAGGGGAGAAGAGACGGCAGTAGAGACTCTAGAGAGGACAACAGCAGAGGCGAAAGGGCAGCGAGAGAAGAAGAGGTGTGAAATGGAAGGGAAGAAGTTCGAGAGGGGGCAGGTGTACAATGAGAGGCAGAGGAGAGAGAGGTAGGGAAGTAAGAGAGAAGGGAAATGAGATGTGGCGAGAGGGCATGGAGGAAGAAGGGAGAGGAGTAAGAGCTATGAAAGAAGGCAAGTGTGAGAGGTAAAGGAAGGGTGAGAGGAAAAGGAGAGAAAGCTAAAACAGAAGGGGATGAGCGAGAGAGATGGGAGACAAGCGGAGAGATATGACGGAAGAAACAGTTGGAGAAGAGATCTACGGGAAATGACTGAGAGATTCAGAGAGGTGAAAGAGACGTGAGAAAGAAAGACTGTGAGAAGGTTTAAGAGAGAGATGATGGAGAAATGTGTGACAAAAAGGGAGAATAACTACATGAAAAACAGATGACTAAGTAAGAAACAGATACGTAAGAAAGAAAGCTGAAAAAAGTAAACTGGAACGAAGCTAGGTACTCTTGCACCATATTGTTCACCCATCCCTCAACTTTCACCCTCACTGTTCGCAAACGCACTAGCCACTCCAGTCCTAAATATAATACGTTTCTGTGGGGAGGACAAGGAAGGTAGACAAGTAGAATCTTCACATGTCTATTTCTTTTCCTGGCGAACGAGAGGGATAATATCGTAAATCAGTCTGTGAATCTGCCAGTAGCGTCTGTCCAAACAATCATTCCACCTTAGTCACACCATCCATAAACCAAAATCACAAAGATTCAAGACATAATATCAACCGGGCTCTTAAGTTCTTCCTGACGATCAAAATGAACAATCATTCCACCTTAGTCACACCATCTGTAAACCAAAACCACAAAGATTCAGGACATATTATCAACCGGCCTCTTAAATTCTTCCTTACGATATTCCATTTGTACTTGGGTTATTAGATGATTTTAGGTAGATTATGAAAGATCTTCCTTAAATAGGAAGTAAAAACAAATTTTCTCTCTTAACCCCCTTACTCTCTCGAGGATGCAAGAATAAGCTATTAGAATATATATATATATATATATATATATATATATATATATATATATATATATATATATATATATATATATATATATATATATATATTTTGCTCAATGATGTCTTTTGAACGAATGGAAATTGTCTGTCGCTTGCAAAAAATACATTATAAAAGACTTCAACGTAAAATAGGACTTAATGGAGACGGTTTCTAAATCTTTCACTAAGAAGGGCTTAACTAAGGTATTAAAAATTATCGTCTAAGCCAAAAAAATCTCTAAATCCAGTCACTGCAAGAGGTCTCCCCTAAGCTAAACAAAACCATCTCCCGGTACCGTCCATAAAATCGCCTGTCTGTATCATAGCAAAAATAAAATCGTCTGGCACCTCCTGGACATTAACTGCAGCGCGTTAAAGATGACCTTATAAGATTCCTAATTTCTAGCACAGCACCACCGAGGCAAAATACGAGAACACAAAGGAATAATAAGGAAAAAAAAATATTCGCTCCCCACCACAGTGTCAAAGGAAGGTAGCAGAAAACAGGGAGCCAATTTTTACGGGTTATGAAATAGGACCCGGACCAGACCCTGTCCCTACTTGGCGCCAATTAGTAACTACAGGTGGGTGGCCGGGGTGTCAGGGACTTGGACTGATGCCATAGTTCACGCCAGGCAGAGAGGGGAGGGTGGGGGAGAGGGGAAGGTGAGAGAAAGGGCATGGTGGGTAAGAGGGAGAGGATGGCAGAGAGGAGAGGGGGCGAGAGAGGGGGTGAGAGAAGACAGTGGAGAGGAAGGGGAGAGGTAATGGACAGGAAGAAGGAAGGGACAGGAATGGAAGGGAATGGAAGAGTGAAGAGAGAGGAGAGAAAAGGGATGGAAGAGGCAATGGAGAGGTAGAAGAGGCGGAAAGATAGGGGAGGAGAGGGAGCGAGAGAGAGAAGCAGAGGTGAAGGAGAGGGAAAGATAGGGAAGAAGGGGAGATAACGGAGGAGGGAGAGAGAGAGCGGCAAGGAAGGGAAACGTAGAGGAAGGGGTAGGAATGAGAAGAGGAAGAGGCCGGGGATGGAAATAAGAGAGTGGAGAGGCGGGGTGAAAAAGAGGGACAGAAGAAAGGAAAGAGAAAGCATAGCTCGGATAAAGAGATTGAAAGAGGCAGTGGTAAGGTAATGTAAGACGAAAGAGGAGGAAGAGGCAGGGGAAAGAAGAGAAGAGAACGTCTAAGAAGACTGATGGGACGAATAAGATAGAAGAGGATAGAAGAATGAAGACACAGTAGCTTGGGAGCTGGGGTATAATAAGAGTTGAGGAAGAGGAGACGGTGAAATGGAAAGGAAGAAGTAAGAGGGAAGAGGGGTGGGGAGAGGAAAAAGGAGAGAAGCAAGGTAAAGGAAGAGAACGGGGAGTAAAGAGGAGAGGCGGGGTGAATGAGAGGAGGAAGGACTGGAGAAGGTAGAGATTAAGGAGAACGGCGAAACAGGATGGTGGACAGGGAGAAGAGGTAGAGGAGAAGAGAGGAAAAAGAGAGAGAGAGAAATTTTGGAGAGGAAATGCAGAAAGAAGAGGCAGAAAACAGGAGAAAAGAAAGGTTGAGGATGGGGAAGGAGTGTAGTGATGTGAGATATATTCTAGAAAAAAATGTGTGTGTGTGTGTGTGTGTGTGTGTGTGTGTGTGTGTGTGTGTGTGTGTGTGTGTGCTAAGTACCAGTAAGACATATGTGTGTGTTTTGTCCATTTATCTGAACGTGTCAGACATCCAAGTGTTTATGTATCGGTATGTATGTATGAGATCGTGGTATACATGTGTGCGCATACTGCCGACATGACTGGTGGTGCACTTACATTCCGCTGAAGTTAATGAAGCCACATATTTATTACGACAGATATACTGCCACTGTGTCAGGTTTGAGTACTGTAATGGGTCGGATGGTCGTTTAAAGCTGCGTGTGTGTGTGTGTGTGTGTGTGTGTGTGTGTGTGTGTGTGTGTGTGTGTGTGTGTGTGTGTGTGTGTGTGTGTGTGTGTGTGTGTGTGTGTGTGTGTGTGTGTGTGTGTGTGTGTGTTTCTTGACATGACTGGTGTTGCATTTACATTCCCTTAAATTCAAAAAATCCAAATATTTATTACGACAGATATACTGTTACTCGCATCAGATGTGTGGGGTCATAACTGCCGGGATTATATATATATATATATATATATATATATATATATATATATATATATACAGAGAGAGAGAGAGAGAGAGAGAGAGAGAGAGAGAGACATACAGATAATCATAAATAGATAAACCGATTAATTTGTCAGACAAAAATATCAGTGAAAGACAAGGATATCCGTATATAAGGTAAAATAAATATACTCTAGAGAGACAGACACTGAAAGACAATGTGGAAAGAAAAAATGCTGGAGAATAATTCCAGTGAACAGACAAACAACTGAACAGACAGACCAAAGACTGATTAATAAATAGGCTAGTAAACAGAGATATAATACAGAAACACAGGCCAAGTTACAAGGATACAGCTAAACAGACACGAGAAATGAGAAACCTGAACACAGGAAGAAAGAGAAATTAGACAGACAGACAAACAGAGTAGGGAAAAGAAGCGACACATAAATTACCAAGATTTAACTCCTGGTATGAAAGTCGGAAAAATTACGACGAAAATAAGTAAGCAAAATTAAGAATAAGAAAAATGGCGTCTCTAATTTGTCTGGAAATTTCCTCCTATTAGACAGGCACGTGAGAGAGAGAGAGAGAGAGAGAGAGAGAGAGAAATCGAAACGAGTTAACCACAATATAATACGCAAATAAAGGAGATTATATTCAACCATCCAACTCCTTAAGGTTTTACTCTGTTAAATAAAGTACTCTGAGGTTCATAAAAATAAAACAACCGAAGCTCCATCAACACAGGCAGAAAAACATAAAATTCCATACCCTCTTCGCTGAATAAAATCATCTGGGATCAGTGAGAATAAAATACAGCAGTGAAAGGAGGTGAATACAGCCAGCGATATTTCTTGTGTCTGGCTGCTTGGAATCCACAACATTTTGCATATTTCGTTCCCCTTCGTTGCTTCCTTCTTGTCTCCAGTCTTTCTCTTTTGTCTTAATTTTTTGGTCTTTATTCTCTGATTTTTCGTGTTTTAATTTTCTTGCAATGAGTCTTGTTTTCCCTCGCTTGGTTTTTATATTATCTTTTAATCTGTACTATTTTTTTTCTTTTACTGAGAGTTGGGAGACCTACCTTGCCCTCATCGACCATACGGCTAACTTCAGGTTACTCTACACTGAGTGACAACCCAAGACCCGTATTCTTGTCGGTTAAGGAAGCTCCCTAACACCTTTTCGCAAGCGACTTGTTTTGCTTATTATACATTACTGTCCTCGTGTTACACAAATCATTCCTATATCGCCATGTTCTTCATAAATAATTTTCAACAGGAGATTAACCAGGCCATATCCAAAAATAAATAGCTAAGGAAGAGGTGCTAGGGAGCCTCCTCAACCTACGAGAATACGTGTCCAAAAGATGCCCTGTGCCTCAGGAAAACACTCCCTTAAGTGGTAACCATTTAAGGGCGCCTTGTTATCTAATGGGCTAAGGGGCTATAACTGATGTGGCCAATTAGGGGTCAAGTGCAATTAGAGTTAATGAAAGGGGTTTATCGCTGACCTAATGCCGCTCTAAATTACCTAATTAAAAGCTCCTGCGCTCCTAATGAGGCGACTTTCTTGAATAAGCTTTTGTTGATTTCACAGTTTTGGGTTTCATATTTCTCTCCATTTTAAAATAATCGTTTTCTGATTAGGTAGCCTTTTTTTTTTTTTTTTTTGCTGTGTTGGTTCTCTGGCTTTCCTTTTCCATTTCCTCCAGCATCCCAGTATCAACTCTTCCCTGTTCCCTCCTGTCACCCCCTTTCTTCTACCACTTCTTCTTCATCTTCTTGTCCTCCTTCCCCCCCCCCTCTCTCTCTCTCTCTCTCTCCCCCCTTTCTATTTTTCATTTTCCCTTCCACTCACTCCCTTTCTTGTCCTTTTCTTCTCCTTCGCATCCCCAACATTCTCCTCTTCCCTTTCTCTTATTTCCTTTCGTTATCCCTTCTTCCTCCACACTCCTCCATCTCCTGTCTTGTGTTCTCTTTCAGCCTTCCATCTTGGATTCCCCTTCACCGTCTTCTTCGACTTCGTTTTCCGTCTATTATTGCTCCTCTCCTCTCTCATTTCTCACTTTCTCTTTCCCCCTAGTCCCCTCTCTCTCCCCTTCCCCTCCCTCCCTCTCTCTCTCTCTCTCTCTCTCTCTCTCTCTCTCATCGTCACCAATCCAGAAGCACGCTCAGCACAGCACACACAAAAAAAACATCAAGGTGCCACAACTCACTGAGAGGTGTTGTGGTGCGGTTTTACACGACGCGGCTAACTACCTCCCTCATCAGTGGTCCTTGTCATCTAGGCGGCCGGCTTCTGAAGGTGGGGTGGGTGGGGGTGGGTGGGGGAATGAGGTGGGGAAGAAGGAATGGGGTGGGGAGGAACGAAGGGGACTGGGGAGGGGGAGAGGGGGGAAGGCTGGAGTGATAAGCTAAATGTTTACATGAGTGGAGGGGATGAGTTGGGGTTGGGGTGTTAGATGTATGAGACGGGTAGGGGGAGGTGGTGAAGAGGTAGGAAAAGGGGAGATTATAGAAAACACTGGAATAATATCAGTTATAAGATGACCTGAAGGGATGCTACTGGTGTGTGTGGACGGTGGTGCTGGGAATATGGGTGTAGGAAGAGAAATACAGTATTGCACGTGAGAAGCTAAGAGTTGGAGAGGTGAGGAGAGGGAACAATCTG
This sequence comes from Coenobita brevimanus, assembly GCF_032717465.1. NCBI lineage: Eukaryota > Metazoa > Arthropoda > Malacostraca > Decapoda > Coenobitidae > Coenobita > Coenobita brevimanus. The sequence continues at coordinate 48,729,558 of NC_136977.1, read as the reverse complement.
AGGATGGGTTTGACTGGTTGGGGACATGGGCTGGGGAGGAATTATTGGACCTAAAGCAAGAGATGGTAGTGAAGTGGGATCAGGGAATTAGGGAAGGTAATGGAATGATGGTAAATGAAGACTGATGTGTATAGAGGGGAGAGGAGGGACGGGCAGGGGAGAGACTAGGGCGGAAAGGATGGGGAGCACCAGTAAGTGTGAGAGAAGGGAACGGGGAAGCATGGCTAATGTGGGAGCGAGAAAGGGAGGGAGATCTGATCTAGGGTGAGGGAGAAAGGCTGGAAGAAGGAGGAGATCAGTCTGAAAGAGAGAGATAATGAAGTTATCTGTAGCATAGAGAAAGGTGGATGCGAGAGGATAAGGGCGGGTGGAAAAGTGTGGAAGAGATGGATGAGGGTGGGGAAGGTAGGGTGAGAGGGAGAAAATGAAGTGGAGTGGAGATGAACTTGTTTGGTTAGGAAAGAATATGAACGAAATATGGTATGGAGTGAGGTGGGTGAGTTTAGAGGGAAAGTGAAAGTGAAGGGGGGGGGAAACAAGAATTGGGAAGGAGAGAAGGGGGCATATCTGGAGACGAGGGAATGTTGTTTTGATTATATAGAAAAAAAAAAAGTGGATGAGGGTAATGGACATGGGTGAGGAAGAGTGGGGGAAAGTCTGAAAGGGTATCTTGGATGAGGGGGGGGGTAAAGACAGGGGAAGAGTGGAGATGAAAAGAGGTGACTTTGGAAGGACAGCAAAGATGAGTGACAGAACTAGGGAAAGAAAATCAAGGGTTAAATTTATAGGGGAGGAGGTGAGATGGGGGTGAGCAGAACACGGGTAGATGGAGGTGGTGACGATAGGGTGAGCTGAAGTAAGAACAAAGGTGGGTAGGGTGAAACCATGAAGGAAAGGGAGGGGGGAAAGAAATGTGACATTAGGAAAGGCCGTGTGGAAGGGAGGGAAACCACTAATTCACTAGTTAAAAATGAAAAATATTGCAAAATGAAGCAGAAATACATCCAATAAAAGAAATTAAGAGTAAACGGAAACAATTGAAGTTAAAACCAAAACTAAAATCATCTGCATCCATGAAAGAAAAAAAAGGGGGGGGCAAAAAAGATAATGGGTTGCAGTCTCGTGAACCTACAAGGCTCTCTGACGCCTGTTCCGAGATTGCCTGTTTTCCATATTACACCGAACTTTTCCTGCAACACGTTATCTACCAAGTTTTAAAGGCGACACTTATTCACAGACAAAATATAAAAAAACATCAAAGTGCTGAATGAAAAAAAAAAAATCCCTTATCACTCATTCAAACTCCCTCCTCAGTTTCTCTCTTCCCTCATCCCTTCCCCATTTCTTGCTCCTCTATCTCCCTCCCATTCCTCTTTTCTCTCCCCTCTTCCTCTTCCTTCTCTTCTCTCCACCATCTCACCTTTTCCCATTCTTTCAGTTTCTCTCTTCCCTTCTTCGCTTTTCTTTCCCCCTCTCACTCCCATTCCCCTTTTCTCTCCCCCTTCCGCTTCCTTCTTTCCTCTCTTTATAGAACGCGTCTCAAAAAGTGCTACAGCTGTTGATTCACGCCATAAGCACCTCCTGACGTCCCCTACATTTCTTACACTAAATGACATCCACTGAGACATCACGGCATCACTCCGTCCACTCGTAAATGTAATGACTGGGAAAATTCTATTATAGCTGTTTCCCTTTGTTTTTTGTTGTTGTTGTTTTGTGGACGGTTTAGTCTGTGGGATGGAGTTCAGGGTTCCAAGGGCTTGAATGATGAGTGAATAGTGAATGGATGCATAGCTCATTTCACTGACGGTTCCTTAACTTGGAATCTATTCTATAATGAGAGAGAGAGAGAGAGAGAGAGAGAGAGAGAGAGAGAGAGAGAGAGAGAGAGAGAGAGAGAGAATTATACAGTATATACAAAACAGGATACCTTCAGACAGTCCTCCTCCTTAATGAGTGGCAAAGCACGTCATAGGTGTCACAAGTAATCTTGACTAGCGTAGACAGGAGCCATTTCACAGTTCCCCCCCCCACACCCACACCCACACACACCCACACCCACACTCCCCCCAAACACACACTGGAGGGTGGAATCTGTAATCTGTATGTGTGTGAACGACGGAGCTGCTCGTGTTGTATATACCGTGCTTCATCATGAGGCTTCGAGATAGATGAGTCGAGTTCCATCACTGTTCACTTATCTACCATATCTATCTATCTACGTTTGTTTGTATGTATGCGTATGTATGTATGTATATATGCGTATGTTTGTATGTATGTATCTCTGTTTGTCTGTCTGCCTCTGTTCAGTTCTTCATCAGGAAGCCTCGACACAGGTGAGTCAAGTTCGGGCACAACAGATGGAAACTGATAGCTAAGATGAAGCCTGATATGGTAAAGCTAGATTTTAAGGAAGATAAAGTTTTGATTTCTCCCATTCCTGACTATTTCCCTTATATCTTTTCTTGTTTTTGGAGAAGGCAATGCATTCTTGTTATCACTGTGTTCCCCGATGTAGTTATCCACTTTCTTTCCGGTTGTTTTTGTCCTTCTTTCCCGCATATAAGCCGAATATTACTGAATTCCACCCAGACCTAGCTAAACCAAGACCTAACCATGGCATAAATGTTCTGGTTTCCGATGAAGTTATGTTCTCTTAGCTGTAAATGTGGGAATTCTGGCACACCACAGTTCCCCGCTCTCATCCTTTCCCCGCTCCCTAACTCCCTTCCTCTCATCCCTCTCTCCCCCCTCTTTCACTCCCTCCATCTCATCTGCCTGCCTCCCTCCCTCCCTCTCCTCCACCCCCAACCCTCCCTCCCACGGTCTCACTGAAAGCATCTCAGGTTTGTGAAGCTGTTGAAACATCGGCTTGTATTTCACTTCACCGCTTAATATCAGTGGCAATTTGTGATTTAAGTTACGGCCTAATATACTGCATTACATTATTAAATTCAATATTCTGCTATTCTACATTCGCCATTCCATACATAGTTATCGTAATGACAGGGTTTGGGTAGGTACAGTAGCATGACTCGGTGGATCCAGATAACCTTACTGAAGCAGCTTTTCAGAACCTGATTTTCAGAAAACTGATCTATCATCTGACGACCCCAGGTTCATTTCCCGGGAAGTACTGATATATCTATCTCTCTATCTATCTCTTGCCAGACGCCATAATCCCGTACGGGGTGGCCACAAACAAATCGCCTCTACGTCGCCGCCCCCAGCCATTTCACTGCCCTGCTCCCAACTCACACACCCCTCTCTCATATACCTCTCCACTCCATCCATCCATCTCATCCTCGGCCTTCCCCTCCCTCTCCCCCCCTCCACCTCATTCACATACACTCTCCTCGTCAGTCTCTCACTGACATAACTTGAGATAATTCACGCAGGATATTGTATGTTATTTGAATCACTCGATAACATTACCAGTTTCACAAGACCTGTCACTTTCACCCATTCTGTACGATGACATTTTTCTCAATCTTGCAACCGTCAGATGATCTTATTCAACACAGAGAAAGAAACTGGGCTGTAAAGGGGTATTGAAAACAGTTCGTAAGCCCGTCACTACGAATGGTCTCTAAAACATAAGAAATCGTCTGGAGGTAGCAAGAAAGATGACATCCACGAGCGGAAGAGGTTAATTTGGGCCAGAAAACTTGAATGGCATGACCCAAGAAGTATGTCCCTGTAGACGGTCTGTGTGGCAAAATCTGGGTCACTTAAACTGAGTGGGCTGGTTGGCCTGACACACCTGGATGATGTGGTGTAAATGAACCTGGACGTGAGAGGCAGGTGGTCGGGGTAGATCTCTAGAACATAAAAGATTAACACGGTCTCTTGGATCACATCTTCAGGGGACGTGTGCTCGAGGGCTTAGGAGGCTCAGTACCACCTCTTTCTTATCAGTATACATCGGCATGAGCCACGTTACCCTACTCTTGTATATGCTAGTTATGTCCATCGTAACTTTTCTTCTTTTTTCTCCACGCTAACGTTTGACTTATTTCAGTGCGATGGCGATTTTACTTCTCGTTAATTCTGACCAGACATATATATATAACTTTACTTAGCGCTGGTGAGAGACGTACTCGTACTGAACGAATTTAAACTATCTCCACTGTCCATTATTGATGAAAGTTTTCATTTCATTTTGTTCGCCTATAAACAATTTTGCACAGGTATGGAGAGACGTGTCGAACTAGAGGGGTGAAAAAGATATTTAACACAGACTACAAGACAATACATGATGCAACAGGGAAATTAAATCACCAGGGCAGAGGTGCTTGTACTATATGTTTTCTAAGCTTCACACGAGGCTACTGTCAGTCATATGAGGAGATATATTTCCAGCAGAGCCCGAGGTGTCCCCCCCTCCCCTCCTCCCGCACATCCCTTTCTCTCTCTCCACCCACCCACCCCAGCCATCCCCTCACCCTTCCTCGCCATCCTCTTTCTCCCCTCCTCACGTCTCCCTCCTTGCTCCCTCCTCTGATGCATTCCTTCCGTCTCCCTCTTCACCACATTTCTTTCCCCTCTTTCCTTAACTCTTTCTGTCCTCACCCTCTCCTCCCATCATCCCTATCCTCTTCACCTCCATGCCTTTCTTTCCCGTTATCCCCCACCTCTTCTCGTCCCCCTTCCCTGTTTCCCTCCCCCTTGCCCTCCTCTCCATCTCCACCTATCCCTCCCCCCCAAGCCATCCCCATGTCCTCCCGATTTCCTCCTAGCACCTATTTCTTTCTCTTCTCCCTCTGTCATACCACCTATTCTCTTACTCTATCTCTTCCCTCCTCTCTCTTCTTCCCACCCCCGTTTCGTTTCCCCTGCCCGCTGATCCCCATTCTCCCCTGCCTTCTCTCCCCTCCCCTCGTGTCCAACCACCCCTTTCTCTTCTCCTACCCTCTCTTCTTCTTTGCTCTCCTTCTCCTATTCGAAAGACTTAGTCAAACTCTTGTACAAGTTTCTAACGTTGTGTTGTGTTGAAATATTCGCCCCTCACTTGTTGGGACACGGGCAAACAGAAGAGCCTGTCAGGGAAAAAGCAGGAACAAGCTCTCCAATTAGAGCATAGCGGGGACAGCAAACTGGCGAAAGAGGGAAAGGCAGCAGAGGCAGGGAAAGGTGCGATGGTTGGCGGTGAGATCGGCTGCCCGATGATCGACAAGTCAGGGCGGGGCTTGACGGTAGATGGTGAGGCCGGAAGCACGATGGTCTAGACGAGGGCAGGGTGGGACGAGAGCCGGGTAGACAGCGCGGCGCCGATGGAGGAGGCGCCGACAAGTTCAGGTAGAAACCGCCCCGACGTCGCCCTCAACCCCCACGCCCCTGATGGAAAGGGCGATAAAGACTCGCCCAGCTCTCCAGCAGCGGCAGGTGGATGCACAGAGGGGAGGCCGGTCGTGGTCGTCACAGATGGCACAGCCCCGGTCCTGGTCGTGGCGCAGGGAGGGTCGTCGGCCGGGTAGTCTAGGGCGGAGGAGCCTCGACCTCCTGGTGGGCAGACCAGGGCACTCCCTCAGATAGAAACGACGGGCCCGTCCCTCGGCTGATACGGCTGCTGTGGAGAGCTGGTCCGGCCGGGAGGTCTTGCCGCGACGAGAGATGGATTGCGAGTGAGTTTCTAACACGGGCTAACTGGTCTACTGCAGTTAGCCTCTCCTCTTATGTTCTTTTGCATATTTTCACTCTCTCACCTCTCTCCTCACCCCGATCCATCTTCCTCCACTCCCCCCCTCCGCCTCAGGTGTGGGGAGGTGGGGAGGAGGAAATGAGGTAATCATTCCCAAGGCCATCGTTATTATTACCCCACCACTTTTTATCCGTCTGCAGAATCAATGTTCGTTTCAATCCGGCTTCTGTTCTGCCTGATATGCTTATTCTACTGATGGTGAATAGGAATTATCTGCACTCTGAGTATCATATGTTACAAGTCTGAGGCGGCTGTTACAAAGATTTCTAATATCTTACATGGCATTCTGTACCTCAAGATAAAATCGGAGCTACAAGGCAGGTCATTCAACACAGTACAACATTACACCTCCCTTTCCACCAGCCACTCTCTCTAAAACAATTACTCCCCCTGAGCCCGACCCCTGTGGCGAGTCGTCTCCACCCTTATCTTTCCCTCCCTCTGTTACCTATCTCTTTTTCCCTCTTATATTTCTCCCTTCCTCCATGTTACCTATCTCTTCCTCAATCTGTCTCTCCTATCTTGCGCCCCATCTCCCTCCTCTCCTCTATCCTATCTTTCCTCTCCCTCACTTCCCACTTCAGTCTTTCCTTTCTTCCATTAACTCTCATATTTCCCTTCTCTCTCCTCTTCTCCTCACTTTCTCTCTCCCTGTATTACCCCTCACCTCTCTCTTCTCTCCTCCTCAGTCTCTCGCTCCCTCCATTACCTATCCCCCAACTATAAATAAAAATAAACATACCCTGAGCTCCCCCTGCAGCGTCTGTCTGTCTGTCTGTCTGTCTGTCTCTCTTTCGCTCGCTCAAAAACAATAACACTCTCTGACCTCCCCCCCCCGTCCAACCGGGGGACACAATGGGTGTAACCGCGACGAAGAGAGTCATCGCCATCCCTCCACCTCGTAATGACCGTTACTGGCCAATTGGGTGGTTAAATGGATGGCTAGGGTACGCTGAAGGTTGGATTGCAAGATAAAGCAGATGGAGAGGCGCATGGCTTGGGTGAGGTTGTTTGCTGAACGGAAGGAGAGAGAGAAAATGGATATACAAATGGAAGGCTAGTTGAATTTATCGATGGCCTGGTGGATGGGTGGTAGAAATGAAGGATGGATGGATGGATGGATGGATGGATGGATGGTCTCCCCTATCTTTCATTTACCCTCCTCTCCTTCAAACTTTATTTGCCCGTCTACTCTTCTTTTTTCTCTCCCCCATCACCATCAGACTCTCTCTCTCTCTCTCTCTCTCTCTCTCTCGTGTCCCTTTTAATTTTTCTCTTTCCTTCCTCTTTCGTTCTCTTGTTTCTCTTTATTCCTCTTGGTTTCTCTCCTTCCTCTCTTTTTTCCTCTTGGTTTCTCTTTTTCTTCATTCAACGTTCTTCTTGGTTTTTCTTCTTCCTCACTCAATGTTCCTCTTGGTTTCTCTTCATCCTCACTCAATATCCCTCTTGGTTTCTCTCCATCCTCACTTTATTCCTCTTGGTTTCTCTCCTTTATTCCTTTTTCGCCATTTCCCTTATTCTCCTCGGCCTATATATCTTCTTTCTCCGTCTTTCCACTTCTGTATTAAAGCTTTCTCCTCTTCTCATTCACACACGTCTCTATCATTCTCTTTATCTTTTCCTCTCCTTACACCTCCTTCACTTTACTCCCTCTCCTTGCTCTCACTTCACCCACACCCAAAACTCTCCACCCTCCCATCTCCTCGCACCTCTCCCCCTCCCATTTACTCTCCCTTCTCCTAAATGCAATCTCTCCCCGCTCCAATATTCTCTCTCTATTAAAAATCAATTTACTTCCTAAGTCATCTCCTTTCACCCATTTCATACCCCCCCCCCTCTCTTATTCGGTCCACACACCTCAAACTCACCCCCCCCCCTCCTTTCCCAAATCTCCCCATCTTCTTCTTTCCTCCTTTTTCTCTCTTCTTGTCCTCAGTCATTTTTTTTCCCTCTTCTCACCCCTTTTACTACCCCCTCCCTACACCCTGATTCCATTCCAGCCTCTCCCTACCTCCTTTAAGCCTCTTTACTTTCATTCTCCTTCTTCTGTACTCTTCCTTTCTCTTCCTTTAATTGTTCTCTTGCCCTTCTCCTCTGCTCTCTTCACCTTAATCCTCCCTCTCTCTTTGCCCTCATTCCATCCACAAAGCTTCTACCCTCTCCCTTCACAATCACCCGCACCCTTCTCCGCCCCACCCTACATTCCCTCTCCTTTCCCAGACCCACCTTCGTCATCATCACTGTAATAACTCACGCTTGCTCGGGGGGGAGAGGGGGGTAGAAGTGAGCTAGATCCCGTCCACCTGCTCTCTGCTCGCTCCGTGGCTTCTTAGTGTTTTCCTCGCAACTCCATAATATTCCTGTACTTGATTTTGATTCCCCTCAAATATCTCCTTTCATGATTCACACCAGACACGTACAAGCCGTATTACAGAATCTATCAGCAGACAAAGCCACTGGTCCAGATGAAATTCCTTCAGTAGTACTTAAAAATTGCTCCTCAGTGTTGGCTCCCATTTTAGCAAAATTTTTCCGCTTATGCATCCGTACCTCAATTTTTCCAGCCTCTTGGAAAGAAGCAAATATCCATCCTGTTCCTAAAAAGGGGGCAACTTCTGATCCATCAGACTATCGACCAATTGCAATAACTTCCATTCTCGGTAAAGTTTTTGAGACACTAATTAACAAACACATAGTCAAGCATCTAAAAATCAATAAATTGATCAATGATCGGCAGTATGGATTTAGACAGGAACGTTCAACTGTAGATATTCTTTGCCTTCTTACTCATCAGATTAACAAAACAATAGACCAACATGGTGAAACACACACAGTAGCACTTTGATATATCAAAAGCATTTGACAGAGTATGGCACCAGGCCTTATTGTCTAAGATGTCACACTATGGCCTTGCATCACTGGTCCCTCTAATTTCTTCTTACCTTCATAGTAGAAAAATACGGGTCATGGTAGATGGAATTTATTCTCAGTTTCATTCCATAAATGCTTGCGTACCTCAGGGATCAGTTTTGGCGCCAACCCTCTTTCTCATACATATAAATGACCTATCTGTCACTCACAACCCAATACACTCTTATGCTGATGACACGACCCTTCATAGTTCTTTCAAATTTAGTACCTCCTTTACACAATTTGATATTATAAATTCCCAAATAAACACAGCTATTTCTCTGAACCAGGACCTCTCTAAAATAAATCAATGGGGACAAAAAAATCTGGTCTCATTTAATGCTCAGAAAACTAAATACATCAATTTCTCCAATAGGAAAAATCCCTCAGACTCTTACATAATTTTAAATGATGTTAGTATTCCCGTATCCACTACAGTTGATATCCTAGGTGTTACTCTAAACCCCAACCTAAGCTGGACAGCTTATGTTAAATCCCTTGCTAAATATGCTTCTAAAAAACAGGGACTTATGTACTGAGTTCGTGAGTTCTTCACTGACGAGCAGATGGCCACAATATACAAAAGTCATGTGCGTTCTCAGATCGAATACTGTTCACCATTGTGGAGTGGATGTGGAGCGGTTGCATTGAGGCAGTTGGACAAAATTCAAAATAAAGCCATTAGATTAATCAATAATCCTGCCATAACGCAGGACCTTCCTACGTTATCAGTACGTAGAGATGTTGCTTCTTTAGCACTATTTTATCGATATTTTTACCGTAAGTGCTCAAACGAACTGGCTTCAATTGTGCCTCCCCTTCACATTTTCTCCCGAAATACTCGGGCAGCTGGGAGCGCTCATGAACTCACACTCTCTCCCCCACAATACAGAACCTCTGGTTATCAAAATTCATTTATCCCCAGAACTACTACTCTCTGGAATTCACTTCCTGGGAGTTGCTTCCCACACATTTAATCCTTTCAATTTTAAATCCAATTGTTATAAGTATTTTATGAATGGAGGATGCCTTGAGGCACATGGACTTATTTTTTTTTCCTTTGTTTTTCCTTCCTCCATTCATTAAATATATATATATATATATATATATATATATATATATATATATATATATATATAAAATAGCAATGTGAAGATGTCTGAGTTCCACGGTTTTTGTTATCCACGTTAAACTAGTATTATCTTCTACGGGTAATTATGCGCTGATCAACCAACGCTCCATCATGTCCCCCATCCTTGGCCCCGTATCTTGAACACAACCTCAGAGTTACCATTATCATTTCAGTGCGTAGATTCATGCAGGGGTAATTGTACAGCTTTTCCTCTAACTTGGCCTAAAATTGCCATCTCCCCAATTTGAGCACTGAGCTGTAACGATTATTTAAGACTATATTACGAGGCTTGTTACGAAGAAGTGCTAAGGAAATAATATAGAGCCATACCACTGTCTTTCGCCGTCAGTGACCTACGTGACACAAGCTACGAAAGGATGAAACCTGGGCCAAGTTAAAGTGAAACACCTTTAGTATATGTTCTGACTTCCATTTACGTTTTACATTATTTACCTGCCTGCTCTGTAATTCAATGCCATACATTTTTGAAGTCTGTAGCAGTTGGACATACTAGGAGCAAACATACTAGGAGATCTGTATGTGGCATGTACCCGTACGTATACAATTATTGGCATTGATGGGGATTTGTACTGCGGAACTATACAGGCTTTAAAATCACCGAAAATGTGCCAGAAATCCTCCTAAGACACAAGAATGTACTAGAAAGTCTCCTAAGCACGCCAGTTATGTGCTACAAAATCTCCCAGTCCTTGAAAATCTGCCACAAGTCCTTCAAAGATAAAAGAACGAACAAGAAGCTTCCTAAGCCAGTAAAAAAAATGCTTTATATATTTCTAAGTCTATGAAACCGTGTTAGAAATCGTAGGTCAAACTAATATTACTAGAAAGTCTCCTAAGTAAGTGAAAATAATCTCAATTTCTTTTTAAGTCCATGAGAGTGTGCTAGAAATCCTAAATGAAAAGAATGCACTGGAAACCCTTCACAACTCCGTCATAAAGTGTTAAAAATACGAAATACGCTAACTAGTCTCCTAACCCACGAGAAAGCACTAGAGAGACTCCCAAGACAACGAGACTACAGCCTCTTGTTGCAATAAACTGTCTGATTAATGTGCTTTTTATTACACTACTACCTGTGCTTAGGTGTACTTTATGTACTAATTACAAGGGTGTATATTTGAGTTCCCTCGTTGTATTCGGATAAGATTTCTCTCTCTCTCTCTCTCTCTCTCTCTCTCTTTCTCTCTCTCTCTCTCTCTCTCTCTCTCTCTCTCTCTTGCTCTCGTTTCTTTGAAATCGGGCTTTGCATTACGCCATCTGTCAACTCAGTTGTTGAAAGTCACTAGTTTTTTTTTTTTTTTTTTTTACTGGTTTCTTTTGCAGTGTGTGTGTGTGTGTGTGTGTGTGTGTGTGTGTGTGTGTGTGTGTGTGTGTGTGTGTGTGTGTGTTAATTACTATCAATCGATTATATTCAACATTTTTAATCAATTGCACTTGGGAAGGAATTACAAATGTCTAAATCTAACCCCTTCAGCATGGAAAAAAAAATCGCCTTCCCTATGCTGAATAAAATCGTCTAGAGACAAGAATCTAGATAAGACGTCACTATACTGAAGAAGTTAAGAAATATCCAACTCTTTCTCAATCTCCATCTCACACCATACATTTAAGCCATTATCACCGAATAATCCCAGCTCTTATCCTCAAGGCAGACCGGTTTTCAGGGCGAAGATTTTATACTGTGAGTTTGTTGCTATCTGAGACTCACGCGACGTCACGAAGTACCAATCCGTGTTAAGAATTTTGGGTGAATTTTGAGAAATATTCAAGGTCTTCCCAAATTCCAGCTTATGGTACTCTGTCAGTCTGTCTATCTGCCTATTGCCTGACGCCGCAACCTGCGAGGGGTGACTGACTAAAGGACCTTCGGCTGCTTCTCTACGTACTCAGCAACGATCCCTCTTCCCACAACACACTATTGCTAATCCCACACAAGCACTGAGCTCGAGGATATTTCAGCTCATAACGTCAGTCCCGAGTTTAGTGAAATCTGGCCTACATCGATGCCTTTCCAAAATTCCAGCTAATAAGGGATATAAACTCATCCATAAACTTTGCTTCAGGGTAAGAGTTAACAGAATCGGTGCCTCGACATCTGAGAACCTACACGACCATAACCGGTTCGACTGGCAAATTCAGTTTGTTTCCCCCTCGTCTCTGCTGACTCAGAAGTATAACTGGGGACATCGATATAAGACGACTTCTACAGGTCGTCCTCTAAGGGAAGATTGGGTCCTTGCAAAATTGACTGTCTGGCTAAATGACCCTTGTAGAGTCAATAAACATAAGTATAAGCTTTCTCTTCCCTTCTTCCTCGTCCTCCCCCTCATCATCATCATCATTATCATCATCACCATCATCATCTCTCTTCTTTATCAACCATGCTTTGAGTTTGATGAATTCGGAAATATCAGCACATACGTGTAGCTTCCCAAACTGGACCCTACATCATCCATCCTAATCATTATCACCGTAGAATCTCATCTCTGATCCAGGAGGAAACTGGATTTAAACTTCACTGATTTCGATTAAGTACGGGCTTCGCTGTTTTAAGACTTCCTCGATTTGAACGAGACAGCAAGTTCGAATCCTATTATATGAGTGGGTGATTTCAATGCTGAGTTAGTACCTATCCAACGGTAGCAAGGATCGGTATTAGCACATCTACAAGAAGCCGTCTCATTTGAAGTACACTGCAAGCAAGACATATTAGCGATTAAAATACGGTGGTTTTATGCAGTTCCCGAATATTTATTGCAACTGAGTAGGATCTGTCACAGAAAACTTTGGCCAATATTACTTTAATCCATTCATATTGATATTATCTGTTCTTGTTTATTTCTGCTGGTGACAGGCAATTATATTTAATTTTAGGGCGGCCCCTTTACAGCAAATGAGTTACTGAATTCCATAATTAATCTTGCCGTTCGTAAAATCTCTCAAAAGTTCAATAATATAATAGCGATAGCAAGAAAAAAAAGTGAGGCGTAGTCGCAATGAAGGGGTTAAATAATATACACACATATAGTCTGCGATCATCACTGAGTCTTACACACACACACACACACACACACACACACACACACACACACACACACACACACACAGGAGATACAGCCATTACTGATATAGCCAGCAATTTCAACCCAGCAAGGGACACGAAAGAAGGAAAAACGTAAAAATCCTCTGGTGATAATAATGCCTAAGTGAATTATTACTCAGTAGATATGGTTTTGAGAGAGAGAGAGAGAGAGAGAGAGAGAGAGAGAGAGAGAGAGAGAGAGAGAGAGAGAGAGAGAGAGAGAAAGAAAGAGAGAGAGAGAGAGAGAGAACATAAGAAGAAAGCATTCGCTGAAGATCATGGACAGAGGAGATTAAGAGGGTGCTATTGAGAAAAAAAAAATGACAGTCTCTGAGAAAGGGGAGAAGGTTGAGAATAGAGGAGACTGGAGCTGAGGTGAGGAGAGGGAAGAGGAGGGGAGGAAGAGGGACGCGATTGTTTCGGGAGGGGAGGGGTGGGGGTTGAGAAAAATTGAGAGGGGAAAAGGGGGAGGGGGTCAGCGTTTGAGAGGGGATTAATGACACCTGTCCGGCTCAAGGTGGTGGGCTGTGTGGGTGAGGAGGGGTGTGGTGTGAGGGGAGGCAGGTGTGGAGCTGACATGTGGAATTGTGGGGGTGGGGTGACAGATGTGTAATTGTGAGGTGATAGGTGTGGAACTGCAAGGGTGATAGGTGTGGATGTGAAGTGGAAGGTAAAACAGGTGTTGAGTTATGGGGATGGCAGGTGTAGAGATGAGAAAGAGAGATGTATGAAACTGAGGAGGTGGCAGGCGTAGAACTAGGGAGGGGACAGGGGTACAGCGGTGGGGTGACATGTGGAAATGTGGTGAGTAGTGAAATGATGTGGAGTTGTGGTGATAAATGTGGAGTTGAAGAGTGGAGACAGTCGTGTAGTTGAGGGGACAGGTGTGATGTTCACGAGGGGAACCGTGTGAAGCTTAAGTTAAAGGTATGGAATTAATGAACTGATGTGGAATGAGAATTAGTGGCTGAAAAACGCGTGGAACGCTAGGTGTGGAAACGACAATTGTGGAATTGATATGCGTGGGAGTGACAGGTTTAGAGACGATTGGTATGGATATGACAGGTGTAAGGGTGACAGATGTTGAGAGCTTTTTGTGACAGCCGTGTATCAGACTATAATGTGAACAGGGTTGATTTGGGAGTGCGACTCTCTCTCTCTCTCTCTCTCTCTCACACACACACACACACACACACACACACACACACACACACACACACACACAGCTCGGATATATATATTTTCTTTACAAAGGAAGGCGTAAAAAGTCACACCAAACCACACACCAAAATTCCCACCTCGAAAGACAACAAAATCGATAAAAAGACAGACCCGATAATCTATCAGGTCACGAGTCACCCCGATAAGCACAGAGGCAAAAATAGCCCCTCGCAAGCAAGACCTGGGACCGAGTTACATAAAATTTCTTGAGTCTGTGTTCACGATTATTCGTTCATCCTTGTATCTTGGTTCATACACATACCAACCCTTCACAAACAAACCAGAGTGAATTAGAAAGTGAAAAATACGATGAAATAAGGTAAATCTTGATAATATTTAACTGCGCGTTGATTTGTTTATCGGAAAAAAAATGTTAAAATCCTCTATTACCACGATCTTGGGTTTAGGGAAATTTTTGGTATATACTGGAAGGGTTAGATGTAGCCTTCATGATCCTTTCACAACAAGATTCTCTCTCTCTCTCTCTCTCTCTCTCTCTCTCTCTCTCTCTCTCTCTCTCTCTCAGGCTGAATACTACCGTCAGAGAGGGCATCAATAAAGTACCAAATACATTATGGGACTGAAGGCCTTAGGCTCAAGAAAGTCTGTAAATACGAAACCTGGTGCTGGAACTGATAAGATTTGTGGCAGGTGTTACGGAACAGAGAAAGATAATGTACACTTTAAGTGAGAATACTAAGAGTCACTACTGTCCCGTAAAGTTCCAGGTTCAAAACAAAAGAGTTAGGTAAAATTACAAGTTAAAGTTTAATGCTTAAACTAACAACAAAACATTCAGGACTCATAAGGATAATGTAATGGCAAAAAACAGGTTAAATATATGGTTAACTGCAATATCCTCTATTAACACGAAATTAGCATGAGTAAATTTACCTAAGTCAGCCCTGATAAATGAAAATACACCGGGTAATGCTCAGTTAATGCAAGATAAATTATTACAGATACAAAATATTATCTAAAATGACTGATATAAAACCCCACATTAATCACAAACACTTCACTAGGCCTAAGAATTAACCTTATGCTACACAGTACAAGAAAAAAATGCAACAACAGTTATACTCAAATTACACACAGCTGCTAGATGGTTGGAGACTTCCTGAGAAACTCACAATAATAATAACTGTACAGGGGAGGACAGAGATGCGAGCAAAATGAGGAGTAGATCTAAGTGGCAATGATGCAGAGACTGAGCTCATTATATAGGGGCCGGCAGAGCTTGATACAACTTGTAAGAAGGACGCGCAAATGAAGCGATGGGGACAAACAGTTGACAATCCCGCACTGAATAACAGAAAGGACGACTTACTCTACTATAACGGTAGAAGGGGGGAACTGAGGCAGAACACGCTCGTGATCAAACATGCAGCATACTGTGCGTTAAAATTACACAAAGGATGATGAAATCATAGGCTATGTAACACCTCCCCACAAAGAAAAAAGAAATTTACACAGGAAATTTCTTATTACTCTAAAGCAATCTGTACATGGCGTTACAGAACATGCAAATGTCTTTCCTAATGTTACAAAACATGAGATCTCCCTAGCATGTTCAGTCATAGGTACTTGCCAGTATCCCTTTAACAAATCAAACTTACTTATGTACCTAGCCTTTCCGATCTTGTCTATGCAATCTTCCACGCGAGGGAGAGGGTAAGTGTCTGTTTTGGTTATCTGATTAACACGTCTGTAGTCGATGCAAAGCCGCTGTGACCCACCTGGCTTAGGGACTAGAGTGACAGGAGAACTCCACTCGCTCTGACAGGGCTCAATCATCTTGTGGTCCAACAGGTAGCCAAGCTCCTTCTGGATGAGAGGAACTTTCACTGGGTTCACACGGTAAGGAGGCAATTTAATTGGCTTTGCGTCTACAACATCGACATCATGCATCAACACAGTGGTTCTTCCTGGAGTAGCACGGAACACTTGCGGGTACTCCTGCAGTAATGCCGAAAACTCCTGCCTTTCCTTGGGTGGTAGATGAGAAAGCTTAGTCTGGAGATCATTCATGATATCAGGATTCTTCCCCAAACTATCACTCAGGCTCATACTGCATGGGAGAGCTTCACTTGCAGACTCGGGTGGAACAGCTATAGTGCAGACTGGATTATTTTCGTCCCGCATGTGATATAACTTTAGCATGTTGATGTGACATAGTTGCTTGTTCTTTCTACGATCTGGTGTGGCGATGACATAGTTGACATCACTGAGTTTCTTCTCCACGAAATAAGGGCCACTAAACTTGGCTTGAAGAGGTTGCCCATGTACTGGTAGCAGAATCAAAACTTGATCTCCTGGCTGAAAGTGGCGTAACCTGGACTTCTTATCATACCAAGTCTTCATCTTCTCCTGAGCAGCTCCTAAATTCTCTCTCGCCAGCTGTAAAGCAGTGGACAGCCGTTCTTTGAACTTCATCACATACTCCAGCAGGTTGACGTCATCTTCCTCCGACAGCCAGCACTCCTTGAGTAACTTAAGGGGTCCTCTTACTTCATGGCCAAACAGTAGTTCAAAAGGTGAGAAGCCCAGTGATTCATTTGGAGATTCTCTTGCGGCAAATACAACAAATGGAAGACCTTTATCCCAGTCTTTCTGATGTTCCAAACAGTATTTCTTGAGCATCGATTTAAGTGTTTGATGATATATCTCCAACGCTCCTTGAGTCTGGGGATGGTAAGCTGAAGACGTGATCTGGGTGATGCCCAACTCTTTCAGAGACTGCTTGAAAACATTTGACATGAAATTACTTCCCCGGTCTGACTGTACCTCCTTGGGCAGACCAAACTTTGTGAAGAACCCTAGCATTTCCTTAACCACGTTCTTTGCTGAGATGTTTCTAAGTGGAATGGCTTCAGGATAACGAGTAGCCATATCAATCATGGTCAACACATAAGAAAATCCTGAAGAAGTCTTAGGAAGAGGGCCCACAATATCCACCAACACACGGGTGAAAGGCGCCTCAAAAGGAGGAATGGGAACTAGAGGTGCAACCTTTTCGGTCTGATTACACTTCCTCACAACTTGACAGGTGTGACAAGACTTACAATACCAGGAAACATCCCTGAAGATACCTGGCCAGTAGAAGTGTTTCAAAATGCGTGCCACAGTCTTCCTCACTCCAAGGTGTCCTGCCAAACTGGAATCATGAGCCACTCTAATGATATCCTGCCTACAAACACGAGGGATGACAACTTGATGTACAACCTCCCATTCACAGTCGGCTGATGCTGTTGGGGGTCTCCACTTCCTCATAAGTACTCCTGACTTTACATAATAACAAGTAGAAGCACCGGCTGACTCTTCTTCACTGTAAGCAGAGTTAGCTAGACCTTTCAACTCAGGGTCAGCAACCTGCAACTCAACCAACTCTTGACGAGACAAATTATCAACACTACGGGGTACTGCCTCATCTGGTGAGTGGTCCAAATTAGCAAGAAAAGTGTCAGCTAGGATAACATCATCATCATCATTATCCTCTAAATCACCAGTAACTTTAGACTTAGCCCTAGTGACAGCACATGCAGGGAACACATCAGGGACATCACAATCCTGGGACACAGCCACTGGCTCACTAGACAACTGAGGAGCTGGACACACTTGACTTCCACCAATATCATTTCCAAGTAAGAAAG
Organism: Coenobita brevimanus; assembly: GCF_032717465.1. Taxonomy (NCBI): domain Eukaryota; kingdom Metazoa; phylum Arthropoda; class Malacostraca; order Decapoda; family Coenobitidae; genus Coenobita; species Coenobita brevimanus. The sequence goes on along the minus strand of NC_136977.1, from coordinate 48,711,838 downwards.
TTACACCTGACATTGGGAGTGTCTCAACCAACCCAACCATAACGGAACCATTAACAAAACCAGACTCTAAATTCACTCTGCACAGAGGGACAGAGAAGTAATTATTCCCTACACCTTGTAAGATTACAGTTTCATCAGAGGAATTAACATTAGAGCCTAGAACACTGGTCAGCATAAGGGATTGGCAAGCACCTGTATCACGATATATTTTAACTGATTTCCTGTCATTACTGTCCAGAGGACTGACAAAACCATCAGACAGGAAATTAGCACATGAACTCTTGAGAGTGTCACCCACGTTACTGCTCAAAAGAGGAGCTCCATCATGAGAATTTAAGTTACCCCTCAAAGCAGGTTCAGTTAACTCAGTTAAAGAATTCTGGGAACTCTCAAGAGTGGACACTAGACCAATTGACTGAATATTTAAAGACTCCTTTTTGTTCACATCACGCTGTCTCCTGAAACATTTCTCCGTAGTATGACCAAGCTTACAACAATAAGTACATTTACGTTTCTGAAATCTAGAGGTGAAGCTGGTATTTACTTCCTGAGAAACATCATCTTTATTCTCTTTCCTGTTACCTGTACTCTGAGTAGAGGCAACGTACTTACTCTCAGCTTTCCCTTATTCTCTAGAATATCTCTTGTGAGTGAGAACATACTCATCAGCTAAAACTGCAGCATCAGACAAATTATCTATTCTTTTCTCATCAAGATATAGGCTTACATCTTTATAAATACACCTTTTGAAGTCCTCCAGCAAAATCATCTGCTTAAATTTGTCAAAATCAGAATCCACATTCTTAGAATTTAACCACTGCTCTAACAGATCTTCTTTGATTTTTGCATACTCAACATGGGATTGCTTATCTTGCTTGTAAGTTGTCCTAAATTTTACTCTATAGGCTTCAGGAACAAGCTCATAGGCCTTAAGAATCAAGCTCTTAACTACATCATAATTATCAGATTGATCCTGAGGCAAAGATGCATAAGTTACTTGAGCTTTACCGGTGAGAACAGTTTGAAGGAGTACTGGCCAATTCTGTTTGGGCCAATTAAAACCTGTAGCTACCCTCTCAAACAACTGAAAATACTTTGTTAAATCAGATTCATTAAAAGGAGGGACAAGTTTAACATTTTTAGCCACATCAAAATCATCAGAGCTAGATGATCCAGTTCCACCTTGTTTCATGCGATACTCATGGTCTGCCTGAATCCTAGCAATTTCAACTTGTGCCTCAGCCTCCTTAGAACGGGCCTCCGCCTCCTTAGCCTTAGCCTCCTGCAGGGCTAGCTGTAACTTAGCTAATTCAATCTGCGTTTGCTCATTTGGAGGAGTTACATTAAACAAGCTTTCATTAATCATGTCAACAATTTGATCTTTAGAATGATGAGAGCGAACAGCAATTCCCAATTGTTGAGCAACAAGCTTAAGTTCATTCTTTGTTCTGTTTTCTACATCACACACTGTTTGCACATTTGACAAAAAATCCTTGGCTTCATCAGGTGTAGTAATAGTAGACATCATGAATAAGTGACAGTCACAAAATATCAAGCAATATCCTTATGATAATATCCTGAATATCCTGATATGAGGTCGCCAAATTTATGTTACGGAACAGAGAAAGATAATGTACACTTTAAGTGAGAATACTAAGAGTCACTACTGTCCCGTAAAGTTCCAGGTTCAAAACAAAAGAGTTAGGTAAAATTACAAGTTAAAGTTTAATGCTTAAACTAACAACAAAACATTCAGGACTCATAAGGATAATGTAATGGCAAAAAACAGGTTAAATATATGGTTAACTGCAATATCCTCTATTAACACGAAATTAGCATGAGTAAATTTACCTAAGTCAGCCCTGATAAATGAAAATACACCGGGTAATGCTCAGTTAATGCAAGATAAATTATTACAGATACAAAATATTATCTAAAATGACTGATATAAAACCCCACATTAATCACAAACACTTCACTAGGCCTAAGAATTAACCTTATGCTACACAGTACAAGAAAAAAATGCAACAACAGTTATACTCAAATTACACACAGCTGCTAGATGGTTGGAGTCTTCCTGAGAAACTCACAATAATAATAACTGTACAGGGGAGGACAGAGATGCGAGCAAAATGAGGAGTAGATCTAAGTGGCAATGATGCAGAGACTGAGCTCATTATATAGGGGCCGGCAGAGCTTGATACAACTTGTAAGAAGGACGCGCAAATGAAGCGATGGGGACAAACAGTTGACAATCCCGCACTGAATAACAGAAAGGACGACTTACTCTACTATAACGGTAGAAGGGGGGGACTGAGGCAGAACACGCTCGTGATGAAACATGCAGCATACTGTGCGTTAAAATTACACAAAGGATGATGAAATCATAGGCTATGTAACACAGGTAATAAGACAGGTGATAAAGCAGGTGATAAGACAGGTGGGTCCGTCATTACACCTTGCAGCATCCCCCACACGGCCAAGCACACCCACAGACCTAATACAGTTTCTGCTCGGCTGTGTACTACTTCAGGGGCGGAAATTATATACCATTGTGTCAATCATACGGCTTAAGAGATCATGTGTTCTTAAGAGGAAACTGGTCTGGGCCACGGCATATTCAGTAAGACAGGAAACAGCTATAAACTTGACATCCATCCACCTGAGTAACTGTGCTGGCTTAATTTATGACGAGTAATTTCCTGTACTGTACCACTGTCTGTTTATAAAGGGAGGACGAGGTGAGCTGACTGTGGCTTCTTCGCATATCCCTGGGTCTTCCCCTAACTTAAATTTTACATACATGAAGGAAACTGTTGTGATGTCCACTGAAGAATTATATTAATTTTCCTGAATCATATAGGTTAGGGTATGTGGAATTTGAAACTTACTGGTTTAGGCAGCAAATATTCACTGTGCAAGTTTTCTGCGATAATAATTTGCATAAAAACGAGCAACCAGTTCCCTACCGTAATTATGGTTAGTATCAGAAGGACAATGAAAAGATAAGTGCAGAATCATCCCAGACCTCTCTTCTTCCACCAGTAATTCATCTTAACTTCAAAACAAAAATTAGCTCGTTTTATTTTCCTTAAACTTGGGATGCGAAATGTGACGTTTATATTTTTGTATTTTCTTTCGGGGAATGTGATACGAATTTATTCACCTCGGAGAAACCAATCATAGCAAAAAGATTTAAAAAAAAAAAAATCACAACAAAAAGGAAAAAAAAATACAGTAACGTTTCAGTCAAGAATTTCGAAGCTTGTATTATATTCCAACGAACATCAAACATTTTCTCTGTAAAAAAAAAAAAATAAAAAAAAAAAATGGCAGCCAAAAGATTAAGCTCGAGTGGTGACCATATATATATTCCTGAATCATGTAGCTTGAAGGATCAGGAGGACTTGAGAAGTAACTGGTCTGAACCCCAGGAAATTCACTGTAGCAAAAATCCAAGGCATCAAATTACTAACCAACTTACCATCAATTTCCAGTCGTAACTAAGGACTGGTAGAAGGGATAAAAATAATAAAGCTGAATGCACAATCCTTCCATGAATCCTGCTCTTTCTGCAAAATTTATCTTAATTACGAGAGGCTAACTATCGAAAATCATATGAGTGAATCCCCACTGAGAAAACTATATACTGTACATTGTCCGAAATCATACAGCTCGTGAGAGGCGAATGAAAAGAAGAATGGGATAAAAGTCTGGCTATATGGTAGGTCGAGATATACGATGGTTTGAAGAATTGATGTTTTATTATGGCCAATTTAAATAGAAACCTTGATTATAGTTTAAATCTTGTGCTTTTTTACTATTATTCTGGATTATACGGAACACTTTTATTTGCAGGAAAATGGTTCACGATAATGATAACGATGAAGATGAGAATGGTGATTCTGATGCTGATGAAGGTGATGATAATGATAACAAATATGATAATGATAAGATGATGATGATGGTGATGATGATGATGATGATAAATTTAATAATGATAAGATGATGATGATGATAACAATGATACAGCTCACACAATAACACTAACCTCAGAAAACAAACTTGTAAAGGGGTTCAATATATACACCACTGAGAGTCATCAGGAGATAAAAATTAATATCCCCCTGGAGAGATAAAGATAAGATAAAGATGAACTGGAGCAGGGAGCAGGCAGAGACAGAGAGGAAGAGGGGAGGGGGACGTTTTCATATCACCATACACTGCCACAGCACACCACACACCACCACAAAAGCACCATAATGCTGAAAGAAGAATGCACACACTTAGGTTTTATGACGAGGGAGGTGGTATGTGTGTGTGTGTGTGTGTGTGTGTGTGTGTGTGTGTGTGTGTGTGTGTGTGTGTGTGTGTGTGTGTGTGTGTGTGTGTGTGTGTGTGTGTGTGTGTGTGTGTGTGAGAGAGAGAGAGAGAGAGAGAGAGAGAGATGGAATTTAGAGACTGTGGAGGATGTTACAATGTGGCGTGTAGGAGAATGTAAGCTTTATAATGCTAAGGAATGTCAAGTACTGTACTGTATGTGGAGTAAGTACAATGTGGAGAGAGGAGTACTTTGGATTTGATGATGGTGTGGAGTAGGGAAGAATGTGGAGTAGGGAAGAATGTGGAGTGTGTGAGGTTGTGGTTACCGAAATGTGGAAGGAGGGTGTGAGAGATGTAGAGTGTATCAGTGGGAGATGTGGATGTGGAATACTGTGATGAACTGTGAAGTATATGAGGTAATGAAGGATGTGGAATTTTTTTTCTTGTTGATGAAGCATACCCACCCCATTCATGACAGTGGAAAATAGGGTTTGATGATGATGATGATGATGACGATGAAAAGGGATATGATAACAATGACGATGACGACGATTATGACGACTTGATGATGATGATGATAATGACGATACAACGAAGAACGCGAAAACGATAAAAACGACGACGCAGACGCCGATGAAAATATGAAGTTTATGCTGCAATGAAGTGCAAAGTACGTGCAAGATGCAACACTGTGGACTATGAAAAAGTGTAAGAGAAGAACATCAAACTTAATACCTCTCTCGTCTTCCTCCTGTTATGAACCCCCAGTCGTTTAAGATAATTGGCTCCATCACCATACCGGGTAGTGATGGAGAGAGAGAGAGAGAGAGACGAAATTACCTCTCTTTCTCTCCCTCTCTCTCTCTCTCTTTAACGAGCTCAACACAGAACTTTACGCCACGAACGAGCTCAGGAAAGTGCTAATGGTGTTACTCTCCTAAGGGCTCACCACGCACTACCCCCCCCCCCTCTCTCTCTCTCTCTCTCTCTCTCTCTCTCTCTCTCCGCTGAAGTAAACGGAGTGCTGAAAATAACGAAACAGTTCACAGGAAAACATTTTACGACGTGGAGAATGGCTAGCAAGATTCTAGCCTGTCTTTTTTTATTTTTATTTTTATCCGTACCTGAGCGAAGGTCATGTATCTCGCGCAACGTTTCGAATCCCCTAGAGGCGTCTTGGGGATTTTATACCGTAAAATGCCAGGGGAGACAGCCAAGTCGCACTCTTAAATGATGTTAACTACGGCAGCCTACCCTGTGACCCCTTACGTATTGTTTTTTTAATGTCTTGAACGAGCTGGATTCCCGGGTTGGTTTTAACATTTTCTGTAATTCATCGTTTATTTATTCATTTATTTATTTATTAGGGTTTCAAACACTGTCGTATTGTCGCACTGCTTCTAAAATTTTGTCTTCTTTTCTCCCAGTTTAAATCTTTAGGAGGTGTAAGTTCCTGTCCGAATTTCGCACTGCTTTCCAAATGTCCTGTTTCTCGGTGGAATGTTTAGATGTTTAGGACTTGTAATCTGTCTTCGTCTGAAATTTTTCCACTTCCTTGATGTGTGTGTGTGTGTGTGTGTGTGTGTGTGTGTGTGTGTGTGTGTGTGTGTGTGTGTGTGTGTGTGTGTGTGTGTGTGTGTGTGTGTGTGTGTGTGTGTGTGTGTGTGTGTGTGGATATTTAGGTGTAAATTGATGTCGGTTTTTTCACACTTTCCAAAATTTCCTTCTTCTTTGTTGCCTTCATATCAATTCATGTATTCTAGTGTTCGATTTTGACACTGGTTAAAAATTCTCAGGTCGTTTCTGTTTATTTTTGCTGTCTCGAGATTGGAATATGTTAATATATAATTTAAGAAAAAAACTCGAACTAAGTGAATTAAAAACAATCTCGGCACCATTCCTCCCTCCCTCCCTCTCTCTCTCTCTCTCTCTCTCTCTCTCTCTCTCTCTATCTATCTATCTATCTATCTATCTCTCTCTCTATCTATCTATCTATCTCACTTCGAAAAGGAGTATGGGGCTCTGTGGAGATCAATAATATAGTGATAACAATAATGATACAGAAAAACAAAATCGCCATCTCAAGACCTCTTTTTTCTTTGCTATATAATGTTTCTTGAATTTCACACTATGTTGCCTTTTTAATCACTTCAACACAATGACACCCTTTTCACTTTATTTCTGCCACCATAACTCACAATATTTTACTTTCTCAGATGCACATTATATTAAAGGCAATATAAACAATATCCAATACCACTGCTCCTCCTACCACCAGATAATTTTATATAGTTGTAGAGGAAGACAGGGAGACCTCTCGTAGTTTGGTGTGTGTTCCAAAATACCATTATTATTTTTTTTTTTTCGTGCATCTGGTACTATTATTTAGAGAAAACTGGGAAAATTTGCTTTAAAAGTATCAGTGGAACTTTACTATGCAGTTTTAATACCCAATCCTACACCACCCGATTCTTGCAGGAGGCTCGAAGCTGAGGTACAGTAAACCAGATCATTTTAGCCACTAGAGATCACCCTACAACCCTACCAGTGGTTTAGATTATAGAGAAAAAAAAAAAGTCCTCAGGTAGATAATAACAAGGACTTCCCGTATTTACAGAGCTCTATAATTTACACCCAGGAGTCTACAAAACATTACGACTCCCAGGATGCTGTGTTTACGTCTACCGTGGTCAGGATGAACTGCATCAGGCAATGTCAAAATGCATAGTCAATAAGAGCAGAGTCTAGAAACTCAGGTTTTATGTTCGTGATGCCTGCCGCTGTTACGTCCTGATTTTTTTCTCCTCTTCTACCATCTTTTTGCTGCTGTTCTTCTTCCTCCTCCACCTTTGTTGCTTCTGATTCCTTCGTGTCCTCCTCCTTTTCCTCTATCCCCGCTTCTCTCATTCCCATTCCTTGTTCTTTTCCTGCTTCGCTCTTCGTTATCATCTGCTCTTAATCTTAATTTTCAACCCTCCTTCTCCTCTTCCTCCACTTATTCTTCCTACTCCTCCTCCTCTTCCTCCTCCCCTACTTATTCCTCCTCCCCCTCCTCCCCCATTTCCTCCTCCTCCTCCTCCTCCTCTTTCACTCCCAACCCTCGTCTTCCTCCTTCACAGCTACCAATCCATCATAATACATTCCCCAGCCTCAATAATTGCGGCTAGCAAGTAGTACCTAAGCGGTGGCCTGAAGTGGTGCGCAGTACCTCCATTTATCGGCATATCGTGAATGGAAGAGTTAATGGACCTCAGGGAAGTGAAAAGCTAGTCTATGCCTAGTGTCAAATACAAAAAAAAAAAAAAAAAAAAAATCTTCATCCTTTTGCTCTACTTCTTTTATTGTCTTCGCTATACGATGGTGATTTATTTATTTATTTTTTTTATGGTAAGAGGGTCAAAAATACAATCTGATCTTGATGGGTTGGGTGGGTGGGTGGGGTAGGATAGCTGCTTCTTCCTCTCTCTCTCTCTCTCTCTCTCTCTCTCTCTCTCTCTCTCTCTCTCTCTCTCTCTCTCTCTCTCTCTCTCTCTCTCTCTCTCTCAATGCACCATTGCACCACAGAACGAGTCAAAAGCACCCGACTTGCCCCCACGTTCACTTCCACATGATTTATTGTTCTTACAAGCCCATAAACGCTGCCCGCCATGAGCCAGCATCAGTGACGCGTTTATTTGTTGTCTTTATTTGTGTTCCCATGACTTTAGGTCACTGTGATTGCTTTTTGTGTCTGTTTTGATTTTTTTCTTCCCTGGTCCTTGAGATTGTCGTGTGTGTGTGTGTGTGTGTGTGTGTGTGTGTGTGTGTGTGTGTGTGTGTTTTTGAGTGGTTCTAGCGTTTTTTGTTTTCTTTGGTCTGATTCAGGGTTCACTTTGTGTGTGTGTGTGTGTGTGTGTGTGTGTGTGTGTGTGTGTGTGTGTGTGTGTGTGTGTGAGAGAGAGAGAGAGAGAGAGAGAGAGAGATTTCTTCAATCCTGACTTAAGATTCGTCAATGAGGTTATGTTTTTATTATTTCTCTCTCTCTCTCTCTCTCTCTCTCTCTCTCTCTCCCCAGTATTAAGAAAAGGAAAATTGGACGAAACTGCACTAAATTTTGCACAATGTTTGAGGACAAGAGGAACAAGTCATTACACTGTGGAAGAAAAAGGTCACAGATGAAGGTCATAAGGAGGAGGGGTGCTACCATGGCGAGGGTATGCCCTCTCTGTGTGCTCTAGTGTATCCCTGTTCTCTTCTTAGGCTAGTGGTGGAGCTTTTGTGTTTATCATTTTTTACTGTCTGGAGCTGGTTCAGGGTACGTCGCTTGGCCCGGGTGTTTTGTGCATGTTAAGGTCTATTGATAATACTCCTCTGCATGTTCACTGGCCTTTTTAATTTCCCCGTATTGTGTTTAAGGTCTACTGATAATATTCCTCAGTATATTCTCTAACGTTTTTAATTTCCCGGTATTGTGTTATCTCGTATGTAAATCGTCAGACGCATGAATATGATTCGCGTATACATGTCCGACCATTATCAGCGCCTGTGAGTGAAGTGTAGGACTGGAGCAGATAATTTATATCCTTACTTCTTTATATGCGCGTGTTATATGATTCAGAGATATACGAAAGTCTATTATGAGTCTATTACAAAACAAATTATCCTTGTTCAATTATGAGAGTGCTCACATGCTCTTGGGATATACGGCTGCCTTTTATGAGCGTCCGAGTACATGTTTCAGGGATATATGTTCGTCCTTTAATAATTCCCTTGTGCGTGGTGAGTGAAGAGCGTGGAAATGAAGGTGACCCCTCTCTTTGCTCTCTTCTGTTCTCCGTCCATCTTGCCTTCCTGTGTGTCGACCTGTGTACCTCATTCATAGTGTATTTCGAAGGTAAGAATGAGGAGGTGTGGGTTTAAGTTTATTTACCTGGCCTGATGATGACTGTATCGCTTGAGTTTAGTTCTTCTCTCTCTCTCTCTCTCTCTCTCTCTCTCTCTCTAAGTACTGCTGCATATTTCACACTATGACATTCTCTTCTGACATTACACTCCCGTCTGACATTCCACTGACTGCACACTCAAAAATTTACTCTGACACATACCACTCCACTCTTACACCCTATTCTTGACACTGACATCTTAATATGACATCCCACTCTGACACATCTCTCCACTTTGACACAGGACTGACACACCACTTTAACACTCGGATCTGACACTTCTCTCTGACACCTGACTCCATTCACAACCACCCCTCAATCGTAACACCTGACTCCATGCACACCCACTACACTCAAACATTCCCCTCTTTTCTGACACCCCCATGTGACACCCCCACATTAATTCTGACACCACACCTCTCACTCTGACCCCCTCCGTCCCCTACCTCAGCCAACCGTGCATGACAAAAGACTCTCCCCCTCTTCTCGACCCCTCTGACCATCTCGACTCCTGGCGCTGATGCCCTCGTCGCTACCTTATCTGTTCATTATCTCAGTATTATCGCCACCATTTTACGAGGCCGTCTCGGGGCCGGCTCACGGGTGTTCGGTATTTGTAAACTTTCTGGCGTCTTACCCATTGGCCTCAAATGACCTACATCTGTATTTTAATTCCTCTGACGCCTTACGATTATAGCCTTCTATGCTCACGTGTAACTTAGGGGCACCGAATATGTAGAAAAAAACATAAACGCTTTTCGTAATTTGTTCGAACTTCTGCCTGACGGTTTTAATCACCTCACTGATACTCATCATAGCCAGAACGCGTCGCTGACAAAGAAAGAAAACAGCAAACGGCCCTCCACACTCCGATACGCAACCGTCGCTTTAGAAATCCAGGTTCTTATGTTGGTTTTAGGTAAGATCTTGCTGTAAAAAAATATATATATCTAAACGTTTCATGGTCGGAGCAGAAATGGAACCCAGGACTTCTGAGTTGCGGGAAGAACGAATATTTCCCCCAAAACTACGACACACAACCGTCGATTTGTAGTTCCAGGTCCCTGTTTCAGTTCAAGGTGCAAGAGGGTTACAATCCTTTATACATACTATCCCTGAGGTTCTCCGGCTGGTAGGCTGAGGCTGCTGCTGCCGGCGTCATAAACCCGGCTTTACTCCACTTAAAAGCCGCTTCACCGCCGGATAGAGGGGTCGTGGTGGGGTGTCCGTGTCAAAATACAGCCTGATTTATCCCTGAGTGAGGACAATACAGCACCGGCGTTCTCTCTCTCTCTCTCTCTCTCTCTCTCTCTCTCTTTAGGCGAGGATGGAGGGATTCAAGGAGGCTCTTCAAGATTACTACCAATATTATGTTCCTGGACACCGGACATTTTTCTTTTTCTCCTTTTTCTTTCTTTCTTTTTTTTTTTTTTTTTTTTACTTGTGACAGTACAGGATCGCATTTCAGAGGACCGCTTTTCATTCGTGGACACATCCATTTTTTTTTTTTTTTAGGGGGGTCTGTAGCACCTTTTCCTTTCTGATTTGTTTTTCAAATTTCACTTTGATATTTTCTTCTAAAATTTTCACATCTTAACTTCCATGTCCTTGGCATAGGTAAAGTGTAGAAGAATATAATGAAGTCATCAGAAGTAAACTGGTTGAAGGGAGAGGTGCAATATGATTTTTTTTCTTTTTTAATTTTCATCCATCTACCTCCAAAAGATGTAATTTATCTCTAGAAAGACTCCTGTGACTAAAGGGTTTAAGAGGAATAAAGTAAGGCAGGACGAGCATTTTCTTAGGTATGAGGAGAGGAGCTGAAGGAAGGTTGTCAAGTGGCCTACCAAACATCTTAATCTTGGTCATATTCAAAGGTTTCAATTGTCTTAGGAGTGTGTACAGTGTGAAGCAATTAAAAGTATATATATATTAACCGTTCAAAACATGACGTCCTGTTTTTCTTTCATTTTTTTCATTATTCTTCAAGTTTGATTCTGGCTCCCAAGTGTTTTATTCCTGGCCCAAGTCAAAGGTTTCACTCCTCATAACATAAATATTGTGGTGAGAAATCCTGCAAACTAACCTCGACATCATCACCATTCACCGCAACGCAAGGGGACTGAGTAAGCGTTGCGTAATATCGCCATGGATTAATTTTCCGATCCTTAGCCTGACACAGTAGCTTAAAGAAATCATCAGTAATATCGCTCCGAAACTGGACGACTGAGTAAGCATAAGTCTGATTGCAGTCTTAGTCCAACGTCCTCCAAGCAAGAAAACTAATGAAGAACTCAGGATCATCAGGTTCATCTTAGCATCATTATGCAACAACACTGAAGGCAAAGGATGATACAGTCGAGTCCCACTTTAACTACGAAGACTAAACACTGAGTATTATGGCCACCGATTAACTTCGTGATCATTAAGCCAATACAGGAATTAAGAAGATATTAACAGTCCCTAAACAGGAAGACTGATTAAGCACTGAGTACATAGACATAGATTAGCTTCGACATTATAGTCTAACCCAGTCCCCCCAAACTAAGAAAACTGAGTACTGTCGCCATTGATTAAGTTCGATAACATAACCCGACAACACAGAATAAAAAATATATAAACAGCATCACCACACACACACACACACACACACACACACACACACACACACACACACACACACACACACACACACACACACACACACACACACACACACACACACACACACACACACACACACACACACACACACACACACACACTAACACACACACTCCAGTTTTTCTTCCACCTGCCTATTTTATTCAGCTTAAGATAGAGGTTTTCAAATATGGGTTAAATATACCTTTCATAGACTCCTAAGCATAACACACCTCCCTTAAGACGAATAAAATAGTCTCGTAGCAGCTAAAATAAACATTAAGGAGGCTACCCGGCTTTAAGAGGTTGCATCACTAGAGATAAACCGCAGCATCATAATCCAGCAACACACAACTCAGCCCTCAGCAACACACATATCAACCCCCCTTTAAAATCATCAATCCAAAAGACGAAAGATTATGTAAACATAAAGTACTGTCGATCCAGATTAAGTCCAACATAGTCAGCCAACAATAAAAATACCTGAAGTTATAATTACCATCAACCCCTCTTTAGCTTCATTGTCCTAAAACACGACGATGAAGTTAGCATTATGTATTATCGATCCAGAGTAACTTCGACATCAGAAGCCACCACAGAAATGAAGATGATATGCTAACTCCAAGCCACGAACTCTGCTTAAGTAAGAGTTTGATCATAATTTAACCTAACTCCACAAGACAAACTGACTGAGCAGGCATTTAAGTATAATCGCTACAATTTAACCCTGATATCTTTAGCAAGCGCAGAAGTCAGAAGATATAAGTACTCTAAGCCTCCCTCTTTCACTGCCCCCTCTTTTACTGCATTGCCCCAAGACACGCAGATTAAGTCAGTATTAAGTACTACCACTGCTGATTATGCATCATGATCCCCCAAACACAGGAATCAAACGAAAAAAATACGATCGCCCCAAACGGTGGAGACTGATAAAGCATGAATTTGATCGCAGTCCTACTCTAACCCTCCCTACCATGCAGACCGATTAGGCATTTATCTTCACCACAAATTAACCTCATCACATAGCCATAAATTAACCTGAACAAAATTATCAAACACAAAAATTAATATCTTAGTGTGATAGCTTCAAACGATTAAGTAACTATGAATCTGATCTCAATCTTAACACCTCTAAACACAAACACCAAAGAAACATCATCAGGAGCACAAATTACCCTCAACCTCCAGCAAAGATATTTTTGAAGATAGGAGGATTAAGTAAGTATTTAGTGTTATCCTCATTAACTCCTACATCGCTAACCCAACACAGAAGTCAGAAGGTATAAACAGATCCATCCCAGAAGAGGAAGACTGAGTAAGCACTGTGAATTATCGATGTAGATTATCAGATTATCTTCGCCATAACCCCATCGGCCCAAACACGAAGACTGATTAAGAGGTATATTATCGACATGAGATTAACCTCGCCGTCATGATCCAACACAGACGTCAAGAGTCATCAACAGCATCAATCCCTCTTTATCATCAACACGCAGGTTAAGATAAAACAGGGGGGAGGGGATGCCGAAATTTGTGTGCGCTGAGAAATTAAGATCGATTCCTCTCAATCCAGATAATATACTAGGGATGATTAGCTTCTTATCAGTAGTAGATTGGGGTAGATATATTCCTGTTTCCGCGGCGGTAGTTTAATGATCAGCTACTTGGGAATAAGTCTTCAAACAGCTCCCTCGTCCCTACTAAGAAGTCGGATGGTTGCCCTCTTCAGTGTCTTAAGATGCTGCCAAGAGATAAGGAAGATGAGGTTGAAGATGCTGGGGATGGTAAAAATGAAATGTGGGAGATGAGAGAACAGAGATATGAGATGACAAGAAATATGTGAGATGAGATGAGAGAGAGAGAGAGAGAGAGAGAGAGAGAGAAGTAAGTGGGGGGGGGGATCTTTCTCATCTCAGCCTCACACCACAAACGAGCGAGCCAGAAGCCAGGTACAGTCGGCCTAAAAAGTGACGGCGGAGTATCCAGAAGTTTTCGGTCAGAGATAGTGCACATACTCCTCCTTATATCTTCACGAGGTGAAACCTAATACGTAAAATTGTTACAAAATACAATAAATCAATGCCAAGTACCTGTATATTTCAAAATTGTAGGAAGCAGTTCGTTAGTTACGATAATAGGAAATCCTAAACGGAACTAATTGAAATTTCACAACTATCGCTCAGGGACAGTCAGGAATAATTTGTGGAGTTCAAGTCTAGCATGGTAACACAATAAATTTTTAGTAGCGTAAGACTGAACAAAAGGGAGCTTCAATAAACAATTGAAATGAGTAATTATTATTTAAAAAATAATTTCCTTTACAATACTAGCGAATAATTCAAAGTCATTTATTTCCGTTTCTAACATCTCCATGGACGACGACAGAAAGAGGGAAGGCGGCGCAAGCCAGCATGCTATTTAAAATGTTTCGATCAACACGCACGAAAGGAGATAACATTTACTCAAAGATATGAAGTTATTACACTGCCTTTGGCCAGTTTTCCATTAGGAAAAATTTCTGGATTATTTAATATAAACCAGAGGGCTATCGGTGAAGGAAGTATAAATAAAAGAACCTCGAAATTTGCCTAGAGTCGGAGCTCCTTGGAGAATGCTAACTTCTGTCACTGTCTGATATCCTCAGTGCATAATCGATTAGCAAGAGTAATGAAATGCAGAGGTTCATAAACAAATCATTAAGTTCAAAACTTCCAAATATGCATTTTCTGTTCAGCAGGACATTACAGTTTATTTAAAAAGACAGATATTAAGATTAAAAGATGAAGTAAAAAGTGCGTGCTTTTGCATTGCAAGAGTTTATGAACTCATGTTTTGGTCCTGTTTATTGCCTAGCGTAAGAGAAAAAGGCAGAATCTGTCATACCTCCTTACAAGTAAAAATAATTTTGCATTAGTTGGGAATAAAGTTGCTAATTACAATTATTATCGGTGAGAGAAAGACGGAATAAAAGGCAGCATGGTCTTGCTGCTACCGCAGGTAGGGCATCATTACGAATAATAATTTCATTGTTATGGCATCCTTATTGTTGCTGTATCATCACCATAGCATTTGAAAATTAGGCAGTGTATCGCAGTCACAAGAATTTTCCTTAACTGGTTTTCAAAACTAGAGCATCTGTATTTGAAATCCTGGGAAACAAATCAGGAACACGGAGTTATAGGCCTACTGCCCACCACGCGCGGAGTAATACATTTCACAGTCATTCAAATCGGGAAACGTAACTATATAAGTGTTAACTTCTAATATAGCACTGCCTTCTATTATTCATTTTACATAATTCTTAGCGTGATGTAATATATATTTTATTTGATATGACGTGATGAAGGCATTGAATGATTACCTTATATTCACTGTTTCATTGAACGTATGGCACTGCAGAGTGACCGAAGCAATCTGAACCTCTGCCATCACTTCTTGGGGCGACTCTACGACCACAACCTCTGCCGTTACCCAGCCTCCTATCACCACCATCACTACTACCATACCATAAACGTCATCACCATCACCTACACGCACCACAGCCATCACCTCAGCTATCATCATCAATCACCATTCAATCACCATAAATAGAACTACTAATATTACAAGTACCACACGACTGTTACCGATATTCGTGCGCTACCACAACTACCACCACCAAAACCATCGTCATCAGTCACCTCAACTATTATCACCACCGTCTATAGCACCAATACCACAACTACCATCACCACTATCACCAGACCCATCATCTCCCATCGCAGTCAACTATACTGATTCAAACGCGCAACCAACTCCCATTACTGAGGTTGCTACTATCATCCCCAACACTATCGTCAATACCACAACTACCATCATAACCACTACCACGACTGTCAGCATCCTCAAGCACTACCACAGCCCCCACCATAACCAATACCATCAACAACAGTGATACCAATACCACAACTACCATCACAACCATTGCTACGACTATCATCACCAATCCTCAGCGCTACCACAACCAGTACCATCAAAAACAGTGCTACCATGACCACAACTACCACCACAACCATCAAACACAGCTCTTATCGTCAATCACACACCTGAATCACCTTCAATACCACAAAATCACTCGCACAGCTCACCATTACAGGTTTATTAAGAAAGGTCTTTATTTATTTCTATTCTCTGCGATGACTTTATTTTCTTCTAACTTTCGATTATTCTATTCAGTAAAGAATCATAATTAACCCAGTCACCTTAAATCACCTGTCCTAAACTGAATATCTTCTAACCGTTAATAAAAAGTAGAACGAAAAAGAAAATAAAAAGAAAGTGAGACGGAAGGAAAAGACAAAGAAACAGAGACAGAAGGAAAAGACAAAGAAACAGAGTCAGAAAGAAAAGACAATGACACAGAGACGGAAAGAAAAGACGTCATTCTACTAAAGAGATCATGACAAGCCTTAATAAAGATATCATGTTTCGCTCTATTGAACTTTCTCACGTCAGAGTTCGGTGGAGCAAAACGCTGTGTCCTACATAACCCTTCCATCCAAGTTCTTCCTTTACTGTATATATTAGTCTTGGTATCCCCGTAAGATTTCATTCAGCTTAGGGGAAGGTTATCAAGCTGGAGGGGTTAAATAAAGCTTGCTTCAACTTCCTCATTACTAGGGTGAGACGGTGAAAGAAAAATCGTCAGGTGGCAGAAAGAGATTTGCTTAGAAGAACTGTCGGACTGAAGAGGCTAACTTGAGAGATCCTTCTTGAGCTTAGGAAAATCGTCTGACAGTAGTACAAATAAAAAACAAGTCGCAGGGATTGGTGGGGCTATTTATATATTTTTTTCTTTTTAGCCCTTCCAACTCGAGGCCATTCTAAATCCCCTAACCAGTGCGACGTCTCTTTCCCTCTCTTTCACCCTCCAGACGCTTTTATTCAGCTTCGAGGCGACATTTGGAACTGCAGGGGTTAGATCTAGCCTTCAGTAACCCTATAATCCTTTCCCTGCCAATTATCTATCTTTCATATTATTTAGGCAAATGACGGACGATTTTGCTATATTCGAGACGACCTCAGGGCACCAAAAATATTAAAGCAATCAAAATTAACATTCTGCAAAAAAAAAAAAAAAAAAAATATATATATATATTCCAGCTAGCACAGGACGATTTTACTCAGCGGATAGGATCTCACAGTAGACAGAGGGTTAAGTAACAGAGGTTCTTCTAAAGGTGAATAAAATCGTCTGGAGGAGGAAAGAATAAAAGAGTAAGCCAAGACAGTTGTCCCAGGGTTGACTAAGTTAAGCTGAACTTTTCATCTCCATTACTGTCAAGAGAAACACAACGCTAACACCTTCACCACCACCACCACTATCCCCTCTGACACCTTCACCACAACCATAACTACCACTGCTAACACCTTCAGCACTACCACAACTACCACTTCTGACACCTCAACCACCACCACAACTACCACTTCTGACATCTCCACCACCACCACCACTCCTGACACCTTCATCACCACAACTACCACTACTGACACCACCACATCACAACTCCTTTCACCACACCCACTTGCACCACTACTGTGGCTTCCTCCACCTCCTCAGCTACCAAATCTACCATCACGACCACACCAACCACGAGAACCACTCTACAAATTACCAGCATCATCACCACTACAATCTCTACCACTTGCACTACAGCTACCATCCTCACCATCAAACCTCCAGCTCCTCTACCACAACTACCACACCTACCACTACAACACTCGATCTTTAGGACTACCACCACTTGTTACCATCACCTCACATCTCCAATCACCACACCACTCTTACCACCACACCACCACAACTCCCCACCACCACCACCATCACCATCACTACCACCCACACCACTTTAACCTCCACCACCTCAAATCCTAAGTCAGCCGCCGCAACCACCACCCACTACTAAATTGCCAGCACTTTACCGTGAGACTCAGCCTTCCAAGATCACGCTTATCAGGAAATCAGGGCGATCTCACATGAAGAGACCTTAAAGATAGGAGGGAGATAAAAGATTGGCTCATTCCTGCTCTTGACAGCTGCTGGATCCATAAAGCCTGATTGGTCTCGCCCTCAGAATTTAGGGGCGATCAGAAGGGCGTGTCAGATTATAAAGTTGCTTGTCTAAAACTTCTGGATCTTAAGTTTCGGTCTTCTGAGTAGCGGGTCTCAGCTGCTGCCAGAGAATGAGAATCAGACAAGAGGAATGGGATTACATGAAACACTATATTCGAGAACTTCTTGGGGTTCTCAAAGTGGGACATCATGCTCTCTAAGCGAAACGACCAACACTGCAGCAGAGGACTCGTAGGTGGCAGCACTGCATTCAAGGAGCCCTCATATAAAATTAACAGGCAGCCGCACGTTTGCTTTCTAATATAATCAACACTATAATCAGGGTGCCCATCTGGGTCACCTAATGAAGTATATTATAGCTTGTGTGTGTGTGTGTGTGTGTGTGTGTGTGTGTGTGTGTGTGTGTGTGTGTGTGTGTGTGTGTGTGTGTGTGTGTGTGTGTGTGTGTGTGTGTGTGTGTGTGTGTGTGTGTGAATTTCTTTCAGTTTACACAAGTATTTGGTAAGCAAAACTTTTTTTTTTGTTGCCTTTAGACAGCAAATGTCAAGCTTTAATATTTTTTTTTCCTTTGCTTTTCTTTAGCCTTTAGGCGTTACATTGATAAATGAGACTTAAAGTGGTCAAAGGCGGATACTCTTTTAAAACCGCTGCTGTAGGTGAGGAACTGGAAGAGAGAGAAAGAGAGAAAGGAGAGGAAAGAGGGAGAGTAGCTGGAACCCCACGAAGATCTAGATCATGTCAACTCCTTATTTACCTTGGGGCTCCCAGGTGGTGGACCCTAATCGAAGGTAATTGCTATATTCTTCACAGTCCTTAATGGGGTGTAATTATTATTCTCCTCTGAGGCCCCGATATACCACAATTATCAGGCTGCTTAAGGTGGGTAATTGCCGGGTGGACATGCCTGCCGTAAATAATCCTTCCTTTAAAACCAATGCGATCATTAATTAAATGTACGTAAATATAGATGAGCGGTATCTCCTTCTGATTATATATTTGGCTCAAGTGCTCGTCAGGATTAGAGAGTGTTAGGGAGCTAAAACTCCTCACACACACACACACACACACACACACACACACACACACACACACACACACACACACATACACACACACATATTCAAGCAAGCAGACCCCAAAGTATTCTAGTTGATATTTACACAGAGATGTTCTTGCCTCGAATTCTGTATATATACTTTACACACACCGTCCTTCCCGCCTTCCCTCCTACCACACAAAGTTATTTAGCTTAGATACTTTGCACATTCACCTCTCTACTTTTTCCACACTAATTTTTGACCGCATTATAATGTTAAACGTATGAAATTGAGAGTGTTTTATCATTTTTTCATTCTTTTTTTCTTTCTTTTTCAACAGGAAACTTTACAGGTATTGGCAAAGGCTGATATCCTTGCAAAGTTAAGGGGGGGAGGAGACTAGAGGCATGCAGGGAGGGAGTGGAGGGTAGGGGGTAAAGCTAGGGAAGGGGAGAGGTGGATGGAAAGAAAAGACTGGGTAGGAAGAGGTGGGCAGAAGGGTAGGAAAGAGGAAAGCTGGGAGGGGGTGAGGGAAAGAGGAAGGAAGGAAGGAAGGGGAGAGAGGATAGGGTTGAGTAGGCTAAGGAAGGGAGCAGACAGGAATGGGGAAGGGAAGGGAAAGGGAGAGGAGGAATAATGGAGAAAGGTGAGTGAGAAGATGAGAGAAAGAGCAGGGATCGGGTGAAAAGGGGGGAGGGGTGGAGTGACAAGAAGGAAAGGGGAAGGAGGAAGAGTAAGGTAGGCAGAGATGGAAGAGGGAGAGGGGTGGCGGGAGGGGTGGGGGGACAGTGGGGCACCTACACCTGTATTGTAAGGATGTTAGAAGGGACCCCCCGGTGTTCCACTGTGAAGCATACACACCTGAAAGTGGGAATCTTGTCTCGACGTAATATAATCATATACCTGGTCCTTTCTCTTCCCTCGCCGCCACTTCTCACTATAACATTCCTCGAACATCTTTTTCATTTTACTCTGCCCACCACATGACTGATTTAACTGGCTCTGGGGAGATATCACAGTGCAGGAGGGGCATGGAGATCGTCGCTAACCCCTCCACCGCAAGAGCTTTATCCTGAGGTTAAATATCATCGACCTGAAGTGAATACAGGGAAGAATATGTCACCAGGCCATGAGTCCCTTGGTTATTTCGCTGAGATGTTGTATTTTTCTGTTTTCTTTCTTGCTACCTCCAAACGATTTTTACTCAGCTTAGAAGCATATCTAGCAGTGAATGGGATAGTGAAAGCTTAATATAATCCTAAGTTTAATGTCTCCCTCATCTTAGAAAACAGTCTTAGTAAAACCGTATTCATCATCGTGGGTAAGATGTTAATGTCTTGTTTCTTCTCCTCATCCCCTCCTATCTTTCTCCAACTTGCATTTCTTCACACATAATCACACTTTCCTCCCTTCTTCCATTACTCTGTCCATCCATCCATCCCTATCTAGGCAATGTTTCTCTTCAAACACACTCACTCTCTCTCTCTCTCTCTCTCTCTCTAGCTATCTATCTATCTATCTCTCTCTCTCTCTATCTCAACTTCCTTTTTTTACTTAACTCCATCCCTAACGATCTATCCATCAAACGATTTCCTCCCCCTTCACCCCTTCCCTCCCCCTCCCCTCACCCCACTCCTTCCCTCCCCCTTCCCCTCCCCCACCCCCTCACCCTACTGAGATGACAGCCTTCACCCCATCATCCATCACAGTCGTCATCTCCCCAACACCTCCATTACCGCTTCCCATAACCCTTTCATCTCACTTCATCTCTGCCCCCGAAATATAAAAAGAAAATTACAAAGAATTTATGATACTGGTTATTTCTCTACATTTTCCTATCATATATTCACGCACATATGCACTTACACACACTCGCACACACGCATGCACACACGCTCATGTTCGATCACTCACTCAAACGGATACACATTATTTATCTACCTGTCTATCTGTATGCCTGTCTGTCTCTGTCTATTTATGTCTGTGTCTATTTACCATATAAGTACTTTTGTCTACAGAAGAGAAGTAGATTTTATAATGAACTTTGTATTTTATGAGTTAGGCAGAAGTCATAAAAACGATCTCCTGTATCGGTTTCAAACCAGCTGTTAAAATGTTTATGGCTGGGAGTTGTAGTTTTTTTTAATAAGTGTTGCGTACCACGTAACAGTTTAGATTTCGGTACCATAAAACCATTACATATATACTGCACCTGAACTACCGGAAAAGCAATCACAGAGCTTGTAAAATGTGCTTTTGGTATCTATTTAATTGAAGGACTGAAATAAGATGTTTATTGAGAGAAGTACAAAGGAAAGCAAACAGCAACAGTCCAACTGGTTCTCTCAGGGCTGTTGGTTATAAGGTAGATAATAACTATAATATGGGTAGATTAAAACTAACTATACTAAGTGTCAGAGAAAGGATGATACTACCAAGCTGATGAACGATTGTCAAATTTCTTACTCTCCTACATATGATATTACAAGAAATCCCTGATCTCTGGACCCTGCCTCTTAACGACATTGATGTTAGATTTAAGATACTGGGTGTTCAGAATTGTGAGCCAAAGTTATGGTAACAATTCTGTGCAAATAATATTTGAGTGGTAAAAAAAATGTCTTACATTTAAAAACGCTTTATGAAGTACAGTTTCTCTCTCTCTCTCTCTCTCTCTCTCTCTCTCTCTACGTCTGACAACATTAATATCTCTTATCTCTCAGTCTCATCGAGGAAAAGCCTTACTTCTGTTCTCAGCTCTTACTCTCGTGTCCTCAAAAGCTAGTCGGGGAAGATATAAGAGCCGAATTCTAGATGGCAAAGGAGGCTTCTTAACACTTCATCCTTACCGACTTATTCATCATAGAGCACCTTATAATTTTCTTGAATCCTATAAATCGTCTTAATAGCGACACAGTTGGCATCGATACAGTAAAAGAAGCTTCCGAGATGTAATGTGAAGAAAAAATCGCAAAGAAACAGGTGTAACGAATTCTTCAAAGTCCTATAAGAAAAAGGTCTAGAGTTTAGTGAGGTAAAGAGATCAAATGGCAGAAATTTTATCCACTTTTTTGTTGTTTTTTTTACTGTGAGATAAAACACTTAAAAGCAAAACTTGGACCCTCTCTAGATATAAGTATTGTGCCTTCAAAATAATAGCAATTTCAATATATAGCTAAACTTTTTCCATCTGGATGTAAGACTCATCCCAGTCATTAAAACACTAAAGGCAGAATCATTACTTTTTTCGCGTTTAAGTATGTGTTTTCCTTTCGTCCTTTCTCATCAAATTTTCCATGCTGTTTTCTTATATACTGTGTGGTGTTTTTTTTCTTACTTTTTCCTGCAAATTTCGGCTGGAGGGTTTGGTGAGAGGTGGGGGACTTTCTTTTTTTTTCCTATTTTTTTCCTACCCTTACCTTATTCCCGTTATGTAGTCGTTCCCCTAAACAGGATTTGCCTTGTACGGACCAAGCGATCTGCTGCAGTAATCCTCTTTACCTATGATCTTGTGTTCTCTCTCTCTCTCTGAACATTAAACTTTCTACCTCCCTTCCATCCCTCCCCCTTTTTCTTCTCCCCGTCCCCATTTTCGACTTAAATGAGCATGCTTCTCCCCTTGCCCTCTCTCCCTCCCTCCTTTTCTCCCTCATTCCCTATTCTCCCCTTTTTCTCCTTCATTCCCTATTCTCCCTTTTTTCTCCCTCATTCCCTATTTAGCTTCCTTCTCCTCTTCCTCCCTCCTCTCCCCCTTTTCCTCCTCCTTTTCCTCCCTCTTTGTAGCTTCCATCTCTCCACCCTTTTTCCTCTCGCTTTCCCTCCCGAGCTTCCTTTTTCCTACCCTCCTTCCTCCCCCTCCTCCTCCATCTCCCTGCCACTCCTCAACCATTTACTTATTTCACACCTGACTCCATACCTCAGCCCTCGTCATCTTCCACTTCGTTAATCACCATCATTTTCTCACTTAACAACACCCTAAAGCTTTTCGCTTCTTCTATCTGTCTACTTATCTCTTTCTTTCAGCTGTTTTATTTCTCTTTCCACTTCTATTTCTCCATCATCATTTTTTTCTTTTGACTATTCATCCCTTCCTGCCTGTCCTTCACCAAGCCATATTTTATCAATCTTTCCCTTTTCATATTTCTATGTTAATTTTTGTTTCACTTCTGTTTGTCCTTTTTTTTTTTTTTCAGTCCACTGTCCACCCCATGATTTCTTTCCTTTTTTTTTCATCTACGTTTACTCGTACTTTTTCCCTTTCATTTGTACATCACTTTTACTTCTATTCTTTTACCAACCTCCTTTTTTTTTTTTTTTCCTTATTCGTCTTTGTCTTTACACTTCTTGGTTGTTCCTCCACCTTCTCACTCTTCTCTTTCCGCGTTTGTACCAAGTCACGCCTTTCTTCACGTCTTCGAATAATCTCCTTTCCTTTCCATCTCATTGCCCTTCTGTCTCTTCCCAAGTCACGCCTTTCTTCATTCCTTCGAAACATCTCATTTCCTTTCCATCTCATTGCCCTTGTGCCTCTTCCTCTCACATCATTCCATCTGTCTCCACTTTCCCGAATCATCTCATTTCTTTTCCACCCCATCACCCCTTTTCCTCTTCCTCTCACACCATCCCACCCTTCATTTTCCTCCATCTCATCACCATTTTTCTTCTTTCTCACACACAATTCCATCCCTTTCTTCCCCTCCTTAATCATTCAGTGTCTTGTGCCAACCACGCATTTGCATCCCTGTCACTCCTCTTCCCCCTGACCTCACAGCGCTGTTCCTTATTTACCTCCGCCTCACAACCTGGGTGGAGTTTATGTTTTCGCCCCTGCCTTCTGTCTGTCTATTCACATGGTTACAGAAAAATCAATGGGAGGGTCATGATGAAAATTTATGAGGGCGTTCCTACCTACTGATCCATAAAAAAATGACGAAAATATGAGTGAAAGTGGATAAGTACACAGTGGTATTTTGACCTGACTAAAGACACACAATGTTTCTCTTCCTTTCATCCCGTTACCAACCCACCTTTTTCTTTCCTGCTATAACCACCTGTCTTTAACAACCCCATCCCCTTCCTCTCTCTTCCTACCTATCCCAGTTTACATGCCACCCATCCATCCCCACTCCAGCCTCAAGTTTCTCCTCGTCAATATATATTTTTTCGTCCTTCCTTTTACTAAAACATTCCCTTTTTTCCCCATGCCTAACGCTTCATTCCCCCTCTCCACCTGAGCCCACATTTTCCCACATTTTTTCAGTCAAAACCCATCTCTTTTCCTGCGTAATCACTATAATTCTCCATTTTCTTCCATTCCTTTATCAACCACCACCCTTTTATTTCTCTGCCTAACTACCCAATTTCCTCGACCCCACCCATCCCTACATCTCCTTGCGTACTCACACCAGTTGGGCGAGTACTGACAGCTGACGAAGATGTATTGCCGTTCGCCCCAGCCTCTCGATGCTCACACTTAACCCAACCTAACCTAAAAATAACCTAATCTAACCTAAACCAAACCTAACTCTGCCTTGTGCTAACCTAAACCAAAACCTAAATATATTTCACCTTAACCTAACCAAACCAAAATCTAAAATATTAACTTAATCTCCCACCAGCGGGTCGAGTATTGGCTGCTGATGAAGACTTATCACCACTCCCCCCAGCCCCGAGACACGCACATCCGAGCCGTGGGGTCGAGGCCGGGGGAGGCTGACCTTTGACCTCGGGCTGGCGAGGGGTCACGGCTGGGGCCTTCCCTCACTCAGCACCGGTTTGACGGGTTTGGGCGTGCGGGGTGACAGGCTGGGGGGGGGGGGTGACGGGTGAAGTTGTGTGTGGTTGGTGGGTGTGTGCACAAAGGTTTAAAGAGGTTGGTGTGTCTTGGCTGGTGTGTTGGTGTGACGCGTTTGGGTGTTGGTGTCGTGTTTGGATGTGTTGGTGCGACTTGTCTGGGTGTGCGTGGTGATAGGCTGGTGGGTGATGGGTGAAGGGGTGTGTGGTTGATCTGTGCACTCAGGTTTGGAGGTGTGTGGGTTGGTGTGTGGCTGTTGTGTGAAGGGACAGGTTGGGGGTGATGGCTGAAGCTGTGTATGAATAAAGTGTGCATACACGTCTGTGGATGGTGTGTGGGGATAAGGATTGCAGGTTTAAGAGTGCTGGTGTGTGTGTGTGTGTGTGTGTGTGTGTGTGTGTGTGTGTGTGTGTGTGTGTACAGATGTGGGAGTGTTGGTATGTGGTGTTACAGGTGAGGGGGTGTTTGCGCGTGGTGGGACAGGTGTAGGGATGATGGGTGCGACCTGTATGTACACGTAAGCATGTAGATCAACTTTCTGACTATTACGATTCGGTTCTAATGCTTATTTATCTATCGAACAAAATTATATCTTCATTACGACTGGGAAATGCTTATGGGAAAATTCTGTATTCCCCATATATGTATTCATTCTTTTTTAATGCACCCAACTCTGACCCAGCTCCCGAGGTCCAGCAGTCATCTAACAACACGGAAGTAGACGACCGACGTACTTATCTTACGAGTTTGTGACACCTGGAAGTGACTTAGGATATGAGTTGTTTGGTAGTCGACCGTATGTGGGACAGGGAAATGATGGTAAGTTCATAGATTTCAGAAAGGACTTACGAAAGAACTTGCTGGGTAGTAGGTTCTACAAGCTTTGTAGGACGGGAAAGTTATAATAAGTTGGTGGATTTGATCACGGAAAGATTTATAGTAAGTCTGTGGATCTGAGCAGGGTAAGAATCTACATTTTCCTTTCCTTGTTCTTGTTGCAGATAAAGTCTTAGTTGCGACTGGAAAATTATCTTTAGTCTGTATGGTAAAGGGAAAATTCTACGCTTTTCTTCTAGTGCCCATCCCTCATAACCAAATCTTACTTAAAAACAAATCATACTTACGAAAGGGGAAAGATCTTAAGTTTAACTCTGCACATAGGGAAGGTTTTGCTGTGTTGACGATCGCATACGCTTTGTGGGAATCGATGTGGAAAGGAGATTGTGGTAAGATGTATTGTCCATCAGCCTATTTTTCCTCGTCGTTTATGGAGCTATACGCATACAAGGAGTCCCGGGAAATACATCGTGGGTTTATCTGCATACGTGGCATACAGAACGACTACTTTTTTATGTATGAAACTACCTTTTTATGTGTGAAACTTGTTTACACTGAGGGAAGAGTGAGGGATGAATTGAACACCAAGTCCCCCGTCACTCTCTCTCTCTCTCACACACACACACACACACACACACACACACACACACACACACACACACACACACACACACACACACACACACACCACCTGTCCCCAAACACAAACAAAACAGCCTCGTTACTCGCCACCCCAATGACCGTAATTTCGTCTTCTAATGAACCTCCCTCTCTCCTTTTCCCTAATTTAGTTTTGCATATAGTACGTTAATTTCCTTTTGGCTGTTCCTCATGCAAGCTGAGTCACTATCAAACCATCACAGGGCAGGGAGTAACTTGGGTATTTTATTCTAGATACGAGGAAACGATACACTAAGTCGATTCTGGTATATTACCATTTCAAGAGTTCCATGTAAAATTAATCGCAAAGCAGAAGGATCCTGGGAGACTCATTTATCGCAGAGAACATGACCAAAAAAAAAAAACTCTAAACACCATTATTATAAAAGTTTTTTTTTTTTTTTTTACTTCAGTTTGTAAATGAGACTGATTATTTCCACATTTATTTTCAACCTTTATCTTAATACAATATCTTTTAGAGCAGCTACTTGAGCTATGAAGGGTTAAATATGAAAGAAAATTTTAAAATCTCTTTCTGGAAATAATTAACTGCTATAGAGATTTATAAAAAAAAAAAAAAAAAAGAAGGCTAATATCCTTCTATAAATTCTTCCCCAGCACTTTATGAGTACCCCCTCCCAGCATTTTATTGACACCTCCCTCCCTCAACACTTTACTAAACACATGTAGAGGTGTGCGGTACGTAGGAGGACTACTGGGCCTTGAAAGCAGGCTGTGAAGCCTATGCCCAGAGTCGGTCACAAAAAAAAAAAAAAAAAAAAAAAAAAAAAAAACTTACACCAGCTGAGTTCGTCTCCTGTCTACACCTGGACGGACACAAACATGGCACACACATACTTTCTCTCACTATCTACACACCACACGCACGCACTCACTTTTTCACTCACCACCCATCACACCACTCCCACTCACTCACTCACCCCGTCTCAGCAACTCTAGCTACAGCACTCACCAAAAACTTTACCTCTCTCTCTCTCTCTCTCTCTCTCTCTCTCTCTCTCTCACACACACACACACACACACACACACACACACACACACACACACACACACAAATCTTCCTCAATTTACAGTTTGCATCACGAGCCGTTTGGTGGTTCCTTCATGATGACAATTCGGCAAAATTATGAGCAAGATTAGGCGATTTAGGAGAAAAAATTTACCCCAAGAATGTCCATTTCTTTTCTCCTCTTCGTCAAGTAACTTTGGGGGACACTGAGCCTTTTCAATATAATGGGGTATTTTTCTGGTGTATTTTCTCTAACTTCAGACGATTTTATTAAGCCTACGTGAGACTTTTCGATCTAAGATGCCTAGATTTGTCCAGTACCCCCTGGATTTCAAAGGATCGTTTCTAAGACTAAAAAAAAGTCTTGAGAATGGTGAAAAGAGTAAGAATTCGTCATCGTAAAGAAAAGATTGATGCTGATCTCTTTTTTTTTTTAGTCCCTCTGTTACGATGTCTATCCCAGGAAAAAAAATGCAGGTGTGGTCACAGGTGTTACAGGTGGGTTCTGGCGGATGTGGCAAAGCAAACTCCATTCACTCCTTCAACAGTGCACCGTCTATTTCTGTTTTATTCCCTTCACTCCTTCAGTACAATACCGTCTACTTCTGTCTTATTTCTTTCACTCCTTCAACAGAGCACCGTCTATTTCTGTTTTATTCTTTTCACTCCTTCAATACAGTACCGTCTAATTTCTGTTTTATACCTTTTAATCCTTCAACAGAATCCAATCTATTTGTGTTATGCTTGTTAACACTGGATTACCTCATTCAGTTTTAAGACCTTTCGTGATGAAGATATGCAATCAGGAGGGAAATGTCTACCCAGTTCATAAATACTATTCTCTCTCTCATGGTAAATAACTTCTTGTAAATATGATTCCTTCTGACAGTAAATAACTTCTTGTAAACATTATTCTTTCTGATGGTAAATAACTTCGTGTAAATATTATTCTTTCTGGTGGTAAACAACTTCGTGTAAATATTATTCTTTCTGGTGGTAAACAACTTCGTGTAAATATTATTCTTTCTGATGGTAAACAACTTCATGTAAATATTATTCTTTCTGATGGTAAGTAACTTCGTGTCAATATTATTCTCTCTGATGGTAAGTAACTTCTTGTAAATTTTATTCTTTCTGATGGTAAGTAATTCCATGTAAGATTCACACCCGTACATTAACAAAGAAGTTTTCTATTTTATACGTGACGAAGCCAGACGATTATATTTTCACAGTGAAGGAGTAAAATAGTTACGATTAAAGACGAATGGATTTGCTTGAGAGATAATATATGACTTTAGAATTAAATTTTGACACACTGACTAAATTTCTTACACACTAACATTCTTTTGGCTTTATTGTTGCTACTGACAGACGATTTTCTCAGCCAAAACTTAAATATCTTGTGGTGGAAGGGGTTAAAAATTCACTTTTGAACAAAGGATAGTTCTTGAGGTAAACAGACGCAACATTTATTTACCTCATGTTGTCTTTGTTACCTCCAGACGATTTTTTCAAGCTACAGGAAATCTCTCGTGGTGTAAGGGGTAAACAGAGAGAGAGAGAGAGAGAGAGAGAGAGATTCTATCTATTTAATCTACTATATTCTTGTAAGCACCAGACGATTTTACTACTCTTGGTGGGGGAAGACCTCTCGTAATGATTAGAAATACAGTTAATAGAATATACAGTTAATTGCAATACAGTTAATACAAAAGGAACTGGCTTGATCGGAAGACTGAGATAGCCTTCAAATCAATTTCAGCTGGTCTATTTGTAACTACGCTTTTTCCATCATACGATTTAATTCAGCTTGGTGAAAGTCTCTCGGAAATAAAGCAAAAAACAAAAAACAGAGACAAAGTAAATGAAAAAAAGGAGTAAACTTGGAGGTAAAAATGTATAGGTTAGTAAATGTCCTCTCCTGTTGCTACCACCAAACGATTTGAGCGGGCTTGGATGCGGTAAGACCTATCGTAAAGCTAAAAATAGAGTTAAAATTGAAGGCTCTTGCTTGGGGGGTAAACAGACAGGGGGGACCGAATTAATTTCCGATACCCTGATGTGCATTATCATACGAGTGACGTTAATCGGGTTGTATCTGTCACGGAGGGTGTGTTTATCATCGGTGGAATTATCGAATTATTCTGACAGCGAGAGTCCTGCAGCTCTATACATTATCTATATAAACTCTATACGCACTCCACATCATCCTCCAGACCTCTTCTTGAATCTTGGCTCCACCCATATCCTGACTGACCCAACTTTTATTTATCTACTCATTTATTCATTTATTTTTTACTCTACTACTACTACTACTACTACCACTACCACTACTACTACTACTACTACTACTACTACCACTACTACTACTACTACTACTACTACTACTACTACCACTACTACTACTACTACTACTTCTTTTACTCCTCCTCCTTCTACTCCTCAGAACACCTCTCTTAATATGTGGCTCCCCCCATTCCCCTACCATCCCACTTCTCTTACTTGGAACCCTCCCCCCCACCAACCTTTCCCCTCCCACCACTGACACTCCTCATAACACCTCTTCATTTTTTACCCCCCCCACTCTCCATTACTTAACTGTATTTCTGACCCCATCTCACTGACCTTCTGACCTTAGCCTTACTTCCTTCTTGACCCCTTAATAATATATCCTCGACACACACACACACCCTATTTCTCTTCTACCAGGGCAATATAATAAAAAATATACTTTGGTTTTACGCCAGGTATCCCCGAAGGGCTAAGGCGTAGCCCCTGGGTAGAGGACTTTGGACTGGAGCGTGTAGCATTTTATGACCGGACGCCCTTCCTGATGTCTACCAATGACCCTTAGGTGGATTCGATCCTCCGACTCTTCGGTTAGAGCGGAGCGCTCTAATTCACTGAGCCACAACAACACCTTATTTATTATCCCAATACTCCCTCCTCAACCAACTGCATTTCTCACCCCACCTCCTCACTACCATCTAATTCGTAGTTTCTGTTAAAGTTCACCTTTTTTTCTTCCCTCTCCATCATCACCATTCCTCACATGTTTGATCTAATTTTCTAGCTGGCATCATTGACCCCAACCTGTCCCATGCCACTCATATTTCTTCCTAACCTCGCCAAACTGGCTCATCTTCCCCCTCCTCATCTCATTATCTGACTCCACCTCTACCCCACCACCTCACTGTCTGACCCTATCTCTTCCCCTCCACCTCACCGTCTTACCCCACCTCTTCCCCCACCACCTCACCGTCATACCCACCTTTCCCCCACCACCTCACTGTCTGACTCCACTTCTTTTCCTCTTCTTTTCCTCTCTCATCTCCATATTTATCCACGGTCCCGTCACATAGCCCTGGACCTCTCTTCTCTTCTTCCACATTTCCTGACCCTTCTTCACCGACCTTCTGACCTCTCCTCTGTCCAATGCTCTCCACTCCAACTTTGCACCTCACCGTCCTACCCACCTCCCACTCCACCTTCCCCTCCTATCCACCTCCCATTCCATCTTTCTCTCCAACCCATCTCGCACTCCAACTTCCCCTCGTACCTACCTCCCACTCCACCTCACCCTCCCATTCCATCCTACCCTACTCATCCCCCACCCCTCCATCCTCCTGTCTCCGCCTCCCCACCACCCCGACTCCACCTCTTAAACACCTTGACCTCAGCTTGACCCCATCTTTCCCCAAACCTCTCACACTCTGACCCCATCATTCCCCACCCAAACTCATCTCTTGCTCCCCTGGTCCAACCCTTTCCCCTCTCAAACCCACCTTTCCCAGCTCCTCCGTATGTTAAATTCTAAAAGATTACGTAGTGTGCAGTGACTATTTACTATCCACAATCTACTCCGCCACACCTTGTCATCCCACTCCTACTACCCTACTTTTCCCTCCCCTGTCTCCCCCCCTCCTCAAACTCACCATTATACATCCTCTTCCATATCCTGTTTCCACCTTCCTCTGGCCCTCTCCCTGTTTAATCCCACTCTCCCCCATCATTCCAAGTATGCATCTAACCTTATCCTTCACTTCCTTCACCTCCATCCTCCCCTCCACGTTTCTCAGTCCCTCCCCTACTTCCCCACCCTCCCTCTCCTAAACCCTAACATCCCCACCCTAACCCCACCAACAAACCACCATTACCCAACCCATGCACACCTTTCCCTGACCCAAACTGCGCATCGTCACCTCATAATTCCTACACCCTTGCCCTTACCCTCCACCACTTTCCCCAACCACACCAACCCCAACCCCACCATGCCACAACCTTTACCTCACTTTACCCCTATCTCCTACCCCACCAAACCCCCAACCTGACCCCACCATGACTTCACAAGCCTCTCATCATGATCCGTCTCCTCTCCCTACGTGCTTAACTCTCATGATCTTATTTTTATCTCGACTAACAT
Organism: Coenobita brevimanus; assembly: GCF_032717465.1. Classification (NCBI taxonomy): domain Eukaryota; kingdom Metazoa; phylum Arthropoda; class Malacostraca; order Decapoda; family Coenobitidae; genus Coenobita; species Coenobita brevimanus. Next base: position 48,680,057 of record NC_136977.1, on the reverse strand, counting down.
AACCTGGCTCTGTGGCTATGTGTGGTGGTCTGTGTGTGTGTGTGTGTGTGTGTGTGTGTGTGTGTGTGTGTGTGTGTGTGAGAGAGAGAGAGAGAGAGAGAGAGAGAGAGAGAGAGAGAGAGAGAGAGAGAGAGAGAGAGAGAGAGAGAGAGAGAGAGAGAAAGTGAGAGTAGGGTTTTTGTAATTGTTACTGACGCGTATATTTTTGTTTACAACTGTGTAAAGATAATTTTAACCAAGATATGTAAATTTATGTGTATATATCCTTGAGTGTGACGTACAAGAGTATGTTTATGTCGTGTGTGCGTGTGTGTGTGTGTGTGTGTGTGTGTGTGTGTGTGTGTGTGTGTGTGTGTGTGTGTGTGTGTGTGTGTGTGTGTGCCCTACTCGCCCAAATCCCAAATAAGACTCCAGTGAACAAGGGTCAGTAACTGTATTAAGGAGGACAGAAGGGGATAGGCGGGGTGCGGGTGCCTGGGGAGTGTGAGAAGTGTAGTAGGGAATCAGTGGGAAGGTGTGGGAGAGGTGGAGGGAATAAGGAAGAGGAGTGAGGGAAATTGTTGGAGAAAATGGAGAAAAAGTGGGAAGGATGAGATGAAAAAGCAATGACAAAAGATAAACTGAGGAAGATGGGACTGGCATGCACTGATGGATCTGTTTTGTGATTTTTTGAGAGACGGGATGAGCACTGTGGAAGAGAGTAAAGAAGAGAGTAAAGAGGGTAAGAAAGAGAGTAAAGAAGAGAGTAAAGAAGAAGACAGTAAAGAAATAGTGAGATAGAGTGAGATAGCCCCCGGGGAGATGGGAGGGGAGGCGTGTGAAGGGTGAAGGGGAGGGGTGAGGACGGGGAAGGCTGTGTTACGAAAGAAAAGAGGGCAGGCAAAGACGTGTGTGCCGGGAAAGCAGAGATTTAGGTGGGCACAGGCAGGACCTGGCAGTAAAAGGAGTATAAAAAGAAAAATGAGTTGGGAAAGATAGATGATAGGGGGAGGGAGGGAGGAAGAGAAGGAGAGAAAAAGAAATGTTTAGGGGAAAGAAAGAAAGAAAGAGAGAGAGAGAGAGAGAGAGAGAGAGAGAGAGAGAGAATGGTTTCAGTAGGGATAGAGGATTGAGGACTGGAAAGTATAATGGATGGGTAAAGAAGGAAGCGATTAGGGATAATGGATAGGGACAGACGACAGGCACTGAAAACTATAAGTAATTCCTCCTCTAAATACTGATGTCTCTAAAGCTGAAGAAAACCCACTGACGTAAGCAATAATGACATGAAAAATACACCTCTGTCCGAAAAAAAAAAAAAAAAAAAAAGGGAGAATGGCTCCGTAGTTCCTACCGCAGACCATTAATTTCTCCTAAACTGCCCATTCAGTTGGACAGACTTTAGTTCGTGTCTCCTTCTATGATCTTTTTTTTTTTTCTGTCTTTCTGGACTCAACTTTAGGCACTTTTACCCTCTCCATCGATCTAGTAATCTTACACTCAACGATTCTGCTAAAACAAGACGATTTATATACAGCTTAGAAGAAATCCCACGTACTAGAAAGGTTAGTAACAATCTCTATTATCAACACTCCCCTTTAGAAACAATCTTAGATATAGTAAACAATGGCCATTATAGATTTACCAACAATTACTAGTACCAACTGTCACCAATAAAAACCATCGCTAATACAATAAACAATGTCCATTATTTTGTATATTGATTAGTCTCCCTGAGGTTTCGAGACGATGACGTGAATTATCTGACACCCAGCCATGCAAAGAGAGACCGCCAGCCGGGGGGAAGAGGGAGGGAGAGGGGAAGAGGTAGAAGAAGGGAGAGAAGGGGAGGGGAGAGAAAAGAATATATGAACTGCGAAGGAAAGAAAAGAAACGACAAGGATGTGGGAAAATTTGAAAAGGATGAAGGGATGGAATGGGAAGAAAACGAAGGAGGAAGGAAGGGGAAGGGAATTAAAAAAAAAAATGGAAAAGAACACATAAAAGAGGAAAACATGGAAAAAGAGAAGGAACGAGGGTGGAGGGGGAGAAATGCAAGGTTAGGATAGAGAGGGGAGGAATGTGGGGGGGGGGGCTAAAAAAAAATGGGAAAACGCGAACGGAAAAAGACTGTAGAAAATAAATACCTGGAAGATATGAAGCTATCAAGGGAATGGCACGAAGATGAAACCATGATTGGGGACGCAATATCAACAAGAGAAAAGGTGTGGAATGAAAGAGAGGGGGAGGGAGATGTAGGAGCGGCGCGTGGAGAGAAAACGACGTGGAATGAATGGGGAAGAAGAGAAAGAGGTGGAGGAGACGCGTTAAAAAGGAAAAGAGAGGAGAAATAAAAAGAAAGACGAGGCGAAAATGAGATAGGCGAGGAGAATGGGAGAATGATATGGGAAGGGAGTTTCTTACGATCTGAAGGTGAGAGAGAGTGGAGATGAATGGAGAGGAGGAGAGAAGAGGGAAGTATCTAATGACGGCTGAAAACCAAGGAATGAAGAGAAAAAAAAATGGGCAAAATGGCTGAGGGAAGAGAAAAACAGAAGAAAGAGATGAGGCTGTCGTTTGCATGACGAGAAGTTGACGAGAGAGATGGAGACCGAAGAAGAGGAGAGAGATGCAAAGGAGACAAAAATGTGGAAGAGAAAGGGAGAAATAGCTGTCTAGAGAATTACAAGAAAGAAGAGAAGAACGAAGTGGAGGAAAGAGGAGAAGAATGAGAGAATGAGGAGAAGCAGCTATCCATAGAGGAAAACAGTAGAGAAAAGAGGAAACCGTGCTGGATTTGTGGAATGGGACTGGGAGAGGGACAGATAGATAGACAGATTAGTGAGAGAGAGAGAGAGAGAGAGAGAGAGAGAGAGAGAGAGAGAGAGAGAGAGAGAGAGACAGACAGACAGACAGACAGACAGACAGACAGACAGAGATAGAGAGAGCGGTGAGAAATCAAGAAACATACAAACATAAACAAGATAAGACCAAGGAAAAGGTTAGGACAATTAAAAATTAAGAAGGAGGAAAATTGCAAGCGAGGGGAGAAGAGAATAATGGGTCGTGGAAAAGGAGGGTCAAGGGAGAGGAAGGGAAGGACAAGGAAGAGCGGAGAGAAGAAGAGAATGGAAAAGATGAGATGAAATGAGATGTGAAGAGACTAGGGAAGGAGAAAGAAAGGGAGGAGAGAAGAGGGAACTGTGGAGAAGAGAAAAGAGAAGAGAATGGAAGGGAACGGTAGAGAAGAGAAGGGAAGGGAAGGGAAGGGGAGAGGAGACAAGAGAAATGAAGAAAAGAGAATAGAATGAGAGACAAAGAGAGAAGAAAGGAGAAGAGCACGTAAGAAACCCCATCAGACTGCACAAGGACCAGACACATCGTTTGCCCATCTAAACAATGACAATATGGAAGAAAGAAGAAAAGCAGGGACACTAAACACGGGAAAGCAGGAGAAGACAAGAGCAGATAAAGGTAAGGAAAAAGTAAGAGATACTATGAATATGCAAGAAACAACTTGTGAACTGCATATATACAATGAAGAAGGGAGAAGATAAAGCTAGGCAAAGAAACTGATATACATTACAAAAGACAACAGAAGACATGGCAAGAGATAACTAAAAAAAAATAACCAAAGGGAAGGGAGAAGATTGGACATAGAAAGGGTTGGACACACCGTCAAAAAATAGCATAGGAATAAATACAGTGTGAGGAGACAGGAGAAGGGAAGAAAAGAGTAGGGATGCTAAGTGAAAAATAAGAGAAGAAGAGAGGAGAGGAAAGGAGAGAAATGAAGAGTTAGAAGGAAAGAAATGAGAGCAGTAATGGTTGACGAGGCTCCATGATAACAGTAAAAATAGAACCGGAAAATAGAGGATAAGAAGAAGAGGAAATGAGAGAATAAAATGTGGCTCGAAAAGACAATGCAAGAGAAGACAGGCGAAGAAAGGACAAAAAAGAAGAGAGAAACGGTAATAAGAGAAAGGACAAGAGACCCAGTGTGGAGTGCATTTTTTAAGGGAAGGACATGGATTCTAAACAGTAATGCACGACTGACTCCCACCCAACACTGATCCTAAGGTCGGGGCGGCGTGGGATAAATCGGAAGAGAGAGTCGGGTCGCGTGGGGGTCAAGCTAGTGTGGGAGGTCAGAGGTCACGGTGGAGGAGGGGGGAGGGGATTGGGGACTGGGGAAAGATGGAGAGATGAGGACAGAGGAGGAGAAAGGAGGAGAGATGAGAGAGAGGATGGGAAAAGAAGAGAGGGGGTGGGAAAAGGGAGATGAGAAATAGGGAAATGAGAGAGGGAGAGGAAAAGGGAAGAAGATAAAGAAGTGGAAAGAGAAGAGGGAGTTGAAAAGGGGAGATGGGAGAGGGAGAGGAGAGTAGGAGAGCACTGAAGAGAGAAGATAAGAGGACAGGGAGATGGAAAGGAGAGGAGTGTAGAGTGAGGGAAGGGCAGGGGGGTGTCAACTGGGACAGGAAGCGATAGTGAAGGAAGGAGTAAGGGAGATGAGAGGGGGGCGAGGAGAGGAAAGAAAGGGATGAAATGGGAGGAGTTGTCGGAGGGAGAGATCAGAGGGAGGGGAAAGAAGACGTGGAGATGAATGGGGATAGGGAGAGAAGAGAGTAAGGGTCTGAGTAAGGGGTTGAGGGAGAGGGAAGAGTGGACGAGACTGGGGGAAGGGGGAAGGTAGGGGGTGGAGGACACTAAAGGAGGGGGTAGGGAGAGGGGATGAATAAATTACCTTATGTCGTTATCTCTCCCAGCCTTTATCGGGTGGGGAAAAAATGGCGAGGGGAAAGTAATATCGAACACCGTCTTTGGAGAGGAACGGTGGACACAAAAATAATCACCACTCTCTCCTATGCTGTACAGTGTGGGACAAAAGTTAGCGTACAGTTCCAATGCATCCTCTTCATATTTAAGGCATATCAGTCGTCTTCCTTCCTGATGCGTCATATTTAAAGACAGAGAAGCATATCGAGACTTTCTTAGTTTATGGATATTAATAAGTAAAAAAAACTGGATGCAAGGAGGCTCCCACGCAACTCTTCCTTAGCGATTTATTTTCCAGACTACCCATTAACATCCAATTTTTTGCTCTTTATATGTTCTTAATGTCGACACAAATTGCATTAACAACACACAAGAACATAGCAACAGAGCAGAATCAGAAATAAACCGGTCAGGAAGAGGTGTTTGCAGGAGAATACCTCCCAGTGAACTAGCCTATATTAAGTACCCTTTTACAAACTTTTCTTGTCACTCACTAAAGTCAAATAACATGGCATGAGTCTGAGTTTTTAATTAACGCACTAAAAATTACCAGACCCAACGAAACATGGAAATACAACACTCATGTCCAGTATCACCGAATCTACAGTATATGGGTAATAGCATTTTGTGATTTTATTATCATTATTAACTACTTCGAGCTGGTGAATGTAAATTATATATATATATATATATATATATATATATATATATATATATATATATATATATATATATATATATATATATATATATATATATATATATATATATTGTAAGGGCGTAATATATAAGGGAAAATATCACTAAGCACCAGAAAGACAGAATCACTATGGGTGAAAGTCCTTTTTATTATTATTATTATTATTATTATTATTATTACTACTACTACTACTACTACTATTATTACTCTCTCTATTATCATTATTATCATTGGTAGTATCCAAATTTGCCTAATATCAGTTACAGCAAACATGAGTTACAAAGAGTGAAAATATAAACATTATTCAATGGAAACCATCATTATAAAAAAATTTGGCAACGACGTTTAATTATAATGATCATGTATGCCTAGTGTTAGTGAATATCCATCATAGCAAGCACTAATTATCAAAGAGAGACGAAACTATTAAACGCAAATTATAAACAAAAGGAATAAAATTGTAAAAAACCTAGTCAAAAATTATCCACATCTCTCAGGCAATAAGACGATCATTAGGGAAATATTTTGATCTCCGTCAAAAATGATAATGCATATAATTTGGGCAACGCTTATTCGGACATCGTTTATTCGGACATCGTTTATTTGGACATCTCTTATATGGACAACATTTATTCAGATATCGTTTATTTGGACATCGTTTATTTGAACATCTTTTATTCGGACATCATTTATTCGGACACCATTAATTAAGACATAGTTCATTTGGACATTGCATATTTGGTCATGGTTTATTTGGACGTTGCTTACTCAGACATCGTTTAGTTGGACATCGTTTATCTGGACATCACTTATTTGGACATCGTTCGTTTGGACATCGTTTATATGGACATCATTTATTTGGACATTATTTTTTTTGACGTAGTTTCTTAGGACATCATTTATTTGGACATCGTTTATTTGGGCATCACTTATTTGGACATCGCTCATCTGGACATTGTTTATTTGGACATCGTTTATTCGGACATCGTTTCTTCGGCAACAAGCAGCCTCGCCATCGGGAAAGCAAGCGGCATACATAAATCAGCATTATGAGGATGTGCAATTGCGTTTCCATGAATAATAAATTATCTTCTTCAAGGCAGGGAGCAGTGGGGAGGGGAGAATGGGTGAGGGGAGAGGAAGAGAGAGGGGAGAATGGGTGAGGGGAGAGGAAGAGAGAGGGGAGAATGGGTGAGGGGAGAGGAAGAGAGAGGGGAGGGGAGAATGGGTGAGGGGAGAGGAAGAGAGAGGGGAGGGGAGAATGGGGAGATGGTGAAAAAGAGGGAGAGAGGTTGTGTGTGAGAAAGGGAAAGAGTAGTGTTGTGTCGTGTGTGTGTGTGTGTGTGTGTGTGTGTGAGAGAGAGAGAGAGAGAGAGAGAGAGAGAGAGAGAGAGAGAGAGAGAGAGAGAGAAAGAAAACTGTAAGCCACCATCAGCAACCATACACCCTCTTCAGCGCAATGACACCTTATTTAATTTTTTCTTGATGACGTCAGACGATTTTACTCAGACTAGGGGGAGACTCCTGTAAAAAATCGTCTGGAAAGAAACCGTATGTATGTAGGTGAAGGCAATATTAGCCTCAGGTCACAAGTACTCCTTCTCCACACATGACAACACTTCCACTTTCCTGTGCACTCCTCTCACTACACCCACTCCATTGTAGTTCGTACTTGGCCGATGGGCATGGGTTGATTCTGGCAATCACCCTCCCTCGGTGGAAAGGTCCGGAACTCCAAAGAATCTCACATTAGGACTGATACAAATACAGACACATAAACAGATGCATTATAGATCAGTATATAAAAACGATGCAGGTGCTGAACGATTTCATATCAGCACGTAAAGAGTGTAACTTCAGGTATGTAGCATAAGCGACATATAAACTGAAGGCAGGTGGTAGGATAAATAGATCTCTAAACACGATGACATCTTTTAATAACACATAATTGTTACCAAAAAGGTAAATCCATTATATTTAAGATGGGCTCCTGAATCGACGAGGTTAGAATTTATCTGTATTAACTCCATGACTATGACTTATTTTTATGTGCCCGACTCTGGGCATCCTTCGCAGTCCGTTCCAAGGCCCAATAGCCTTCCTACATACTACACACCTCCACCTGTCACCACTTCGGCGCTAACACCCACCATCCAAACTGAATACATGCTAGGGCAGTCTCATACCGGACTGGTGTATTGATATTAGCGGAGATATTTCTACATGTCGGTGGGTCCTCTGGTAGATCTGTAAAGTCTGCTTTAATGAAATGCAAATCCTAAAACTATTCCCTCCCCCAGCCGGGATTCGAAACTGGATGTATTAGGACAGCAGGCCACCTCTCTACCAATTCGACTATTTTCTGTATACAGTAATTCTTCTTCCTACCAGACAATATTATTCAACTAGTGGAAGAGCTCCCAAACTGAACTGATTATGGCCTGAGAAACAGAATGGTGGAGGTTTGGATAGAACAACAGGCTGCAGTTCGAGAGGACGCTAGAGCGTTTCTATGCATACTGAAAAAAAAAAAAAAAAAGAACACTAATATCATTTCATCAACCCTAAGACAGCCAAAACATGTATTTTGTATGAAAGGTGGGTATCGGTGCTTTAGAAACGATATGTGAAAGTGTATGACAAGTTGGAGGACTGCTGGGCCTCAAGGAGCCAATTATGTAGCCTGCGCACAGAGCATCAGTCTTACATAATTACCTTCTCTTAATCACCTGGCTAATCTGCTGCCCTATCTCTACTCTCACTAACCCGCTGACAAGGTATCCTCATCGCACCACTACTCTAGATTACCACACATTAATACCCTAATTAAGACGGATTAACAACCCTACTGAGGCCCTCATTACACGAATGAGCACACAAATTAGTGCCATGAGAGGACGGAGATTGCAACACATTGATATATCAATAAGCACACTAATGCTCTAATTGGATATCATCATGACACATATTAATGCCCGGCTTAGGGCGAATTAACATCAGTACTTATGCCTTCAACACACGGATTAGCACCAATACTGATATTACCAGTTATCAGATTACCATACACACAGAATGTTCACTTTGATGAACGAAATGTGTGACGTAGTAGTACAGATTTGGCAGTGTGTGATATGGCAGTGTAAGGTGTAACAATGTGAAGTACATATGAGGTATGACAGCGAGTGATACGGTACTGTGGTGTGTGTGTGAAGTGTGGCAGTGTGTGATATAGCACTGGGAGATGTGCATGAGGCGTGCTAGCATGAGTCTGAGGTGTGACAGTGTGTGGTGTGATTGTGTGAGATGTGAGTGAGGTATAGCAGTGTGAGGTGTGTCAGGTGTGGTCGTGTGTGGTTACAGTGTGTGATGCTGTAGTATGATGTGCATGTGTGTGGTGTGGCAGTGTGAAATGTGTCAGGATCTGCTACAACACAGTGACTTTATCTACCACCCTGCACAATCACTGACCCAGAAAATAAACTTCTCTTTTCTGTTGTGTAATGTTCACTCCAACACAAATATATATTCCTGTGTTAGCCTACGTCAGATAGGGAATATCAGACAAGCCAATCATGTAACAGGAACACTGGAATAGTTGGCCTCCCTGGCGTCTGCAAGAGATGTTATTCAGACAGAACATTTTCTTAGACTGCAGTTTCCAGATTCCATGGAGCTGACTTGTCGTAGATGGTTCAGATCAAGTAGTTTAATTTAGTTTTTTCCTTCAACGATTCTTCAGTGAATGGCAAACCACCACCACCACCACCACCACCACCACCACCACCACCACCATCATCATCATTATCATCATCATCATCATCATAACTCTGCTTATTATTACATGTAGTAGGGAAATCGGAAAATAAAAAAAGTTCACATCTTTTTTTCATAACCTGGATCCATCTCCCCTCTCTGGCGCTGTGGAGGTTACGAGACTGTTCATACCACTGCAGTAAGCGGTCAGGGAAGCTTCCAGCCCTCAGCTCCAGCTTGTTTTGGGGAGGCTTCAAGAGTGTAACAAAAAAAAAAAAAAAAAAAAAAAAAAAAAAGATGCCATAGGAACTGATTTTTTTTACTGGGTATTTTGATAGTTCTCCCTTCCTTTGTGTTCATCTTTTCTTGTTTTCTAACCACGTCATTTATAAGAGGATAAAGTTTGGAAGAAGATGATGACGGCAACTATAAGGACGATAATGATGACTACAGCGATAAGGAAGCTGTTGATGACGATGATTAAAATGCACATTCCTCACTCAAACTCATGTCATCACAATTCCCTCCTCTCTCTCTCTCTCTCTCTCTCTCTCTCTCTCTCTCTGCATGTTTTATATTAGCTACAACCTTTCCGATCTTACAAAGTATGTTAGCATCGTAAGAATTTCAGTCATTCTCTCAAGGCGTCATTGTACTACGAAAGTCATTTAATGCTCAATGAAATCGTCTTGTTATAGCAGTACGGTAATAAAAAATGTAATATAAAAGTACTGAGTTTCTAAGCTGAGTAAAATCGTCTTGTAGAACACGTAGAAATTATTATTATTATTATTTTTATTATGCTATCTATCTATCTATTGCCAGACGCCTCAATCCCGTTTGGGGTGGCCACAAACAAATCGCCTCCACGTCGCCCTGTCCCCCGCCACTTCACTACCCTGCTCCCAACTCACACCCCCCACTCTCATATACCTCTCCACCCCATCCCTCCATCTCATCCTCGGCCTCCCCCTCCCTCTTCCCCCCTCCACCTCACTCACATACACTCTCCTCGTCAGCCTTTCACCCTCCATCCTCTCCACATGGCCAAACCACCTCAGTGTGTTCCTCATAACGCTTCCTATCACATCCACATCCACACCACAATGCTCCTTTATATCCTCATTCGTCAGCCTGTCTCTCCACGTGACTCCACAGGCTCCTCTTAAATAACTCATTTCCACTGCTCTCACTCTTGACTTGTGTCCTTCCAACAACGTCCAAGCTTCACTTCCATACGTTAGAGTTGGTATCACAATACTGTCATGTAGTAACTTTTTCACCTCCATGCTCACTTCCCTGTTTCTTATCACTGCTTTCAAAGAACCAGCAACCTTTCTTCCCTGCTGTACCCTTTCAGCACTTCACCCTCCAAACCTCCATCCTTACTCATCACACTACCCAAATACTTAAACGTACTCACATTTTCCAATTCCTCACCATCCAACCTCGCTGTACATTCACTGGCTTCACCTCTCTCAAAGACCATCACTTTACTCTTCCCTACATTCACCTTTAGATTCCGTTACTTACACACTCTCCCAAACTCATCCACCAAGCCTTGCAGCTCCCATTCGTCTTCACTCAACAACATAGTATCATCTGCAAACAACAGTACAGGGAGTTTCCAGACACTTTCCTCTCTCACCAGGGCCACTCCAACATCCACTACCCTACCTTGTACCTCTTCTATTACCCCATCCATGTACAGATTGAACAACCATGGAGACATGACACATCCCTGTTTCAACCCAACCTTCAAAGAGAATAAATTCACTTAGTTCACCATCCACACGCACTGCAGCCTTAGCACCATCATACATACTCTTCACAGCATTCAACAACTTCCCATCTACTCCATATATTCTTAACACTTTCCACAATCCTTGTCTATCCACCCTGTCATATGCTTTCTCCAAATCCATGAAAGCCGCATACAACTTCTTTCCCTTCTCTAGAAACTTTTCCACTAAAGATCTAAGAATGAATATCTGATCTACACAACCTCTTCCCTTCCTAAAGCCTCCCTGTTCTTCTCCAACTAATTCTTCTGTTCTTTCTCTAACTCTGTCAATAAGTATCCTACCATACACTTTTCCTATTATACTAAGAAGACAAATGCCCCTATGATTACCACACACGTCTTTTTCCCCTTTTCCTTGGTACAAGGGAATAATTATAACTGACTTCCAATCCTCCGGGATTCTACCTTCCTCCTAGGCCAATCTGCACATCTTCCACATCCATTCTACTACTATCTCTCCCCCATGCTTCAGCATTTCACCACACACACGATCAATTCCTGGGACTTTCCCCAATTTAACTTTCTTCATTGCTTCCACAACTTTTATCCTACTGATTTCTTCCTGTCTTCTCACCTCCCTCCTTCTCCCAGCCATTCCCCAGCCACTTATACTCGCATTACTTCCATCCTCTATGTTCAACAATTCCTTAAAGTGTTCTCTCCATCTGCTCACTTTTTCTCCCTTCTCCACTAGTAATCTACCATTTTTATCTTTCACTCCCCTGCTAACCTCACTTCCACCCTGTCTTACTCTCTTCACCTCTTTCCGGAACATTTTCTTACAGTTCCTCCACTTTACACTCAAATTCCTTCTAAATTCCTCATCCACTCTCTTCTTACTCTCTCTTACTAATCTTTTCACCTCTCTCTTTCTTTCTGCATATAACTCTCTCTTCCTCCCCTCAACTTCTTCCACGCCCCTATTTCTCATCTATTCATTGTATGCTTTCTTCTTTTGTGCCACAGCCTGTCTCACCTCTTCAGTCCACCACGCTGTTCCTTGCACCCCCTTCCGTCTTCTCTTCCTCCCATACACCACATCACATGCTGCGCATATTTCTTTTGTAAATAACCTGCACACACCTTCCACGTCCCCCATCTGCTCCAGTTCATAATTGCCCAATCGTTCCTCCACTTCTCTCTTATACTCTGCCTTTTTCTCATTCTCCTGTAACCTTTCAACTCTCCTTGCAACTACTCCTTCCTCTCGTCTTTCCCTTATTCTATTCCTCCATCTTACTTGGATCCTAATTCTGGCCACCAACAAGTAGGGGTCAGAAAGTCCACTCCCCCAACCTCTATGAACTCTTGCATCCATTACACATCTTCGCATTCTTTCATCCACACACATAATCAATCATTGCCTTCCTTTCATTCAGTTCACCACCCACCTTTCTCATCACTCCCCATGTATACCTGTGGATCATTTTATGCTTGAAGAGGGTATTGGCTATCACCAACCCCCTCCCAGCACAAATGTCCACTAACGCACTGCCATTCTCTTCCATCTCAGCAGGCACACCCCACTCACCAACTATTCCATCCACCTTCACATTCCCTACTTTACCATTCATATCACCGATCAAAAACGCTCTCTCACTCTTTCCAAACTTTTCCATGCACACTTCCACATTGGTCCAGAACTCTTCTCTCACTCTGCTAGCACGATCTTGCGTTGGCGCATACACACACACAATCGCCCACATTTGTATTCCAACTTTCAACTTTACCCACACAATCCTTGACCCAAATGATCCATACTGTCTTATGCTCTTTTTCCATCTTTTATTCACAACTATACATACTCCTTCCTTTGCCCTCTCATTCTCACCTACTCCTGCACATATACCCCATCCATACTCCCATTCTCTCACACTTTCTCCTCTCCATTTTGTTTCAGTTATTCCACATACATCCACTTTCGCACCCCCAAGCACCTGGACAATCTCTCTCTCTTCCACCTCATCATTCGCTCCTCTTATATTCCATGTACCCATTACCAAGTCCTTTGTCCGGTCCTGGGTCGTCATCGTTTGGTCAGTCCTTGTCCGAGGCTTCTTGTTTGTTTATTTAGTTAGTTGTTTTCCGGGGAGGGGCACTTTAGTCGCCTTTTTCGACAAGCAGGGATACTGGGGGAGTATTCTTGGAAAAAAACCCTACCCCCAGGGGGTAGGTATTATTGTTATTATTACTATTTTTTTTTTTTTTTTTTTTGTAAAGCTGATTGTCAAAGGGCTATGTTACTCAGAGCCATATTGGGAGAACCCTGGGAAGACATTTTCATTTTCTCTTTGTGCCCAGTCATCCATATAATATTCTTTTTAAGGTCGTCAAACAACATTAAGACTCGCAATGATGCAGTCTCGAGCCCCTTTTCATGAAAAGTATTAATGGAGATGCAATGTTGTAAATAGTGTTAAAAATTCCCATATGCATACCAATAATCCAAAAAATCATCCTTACTATTGTCTGTATATTGGACTGAACGAGACTCCACAGTTTAAAGAAATATGCAAACGAATCTCTCTCTCTCTCTCTCTCTCTCTCTCTCTCTCTCTCTCTCTCTCTCTCTCTCTCTCTCTCTCTCTCTCGGGCAAGCAGAACAGGCTGAGGCAGGCCAAGGTTAAGACAGGAGTAGGGCAAGGCAGGGCAAAATAAGGCCGAAAAGGTGAGGCAGGACAATGAGGTAAGACTGGATGAAGCAGGACAGGGTGAGACAAGGCAGGGTACGTATGGCAAGGTGAGACAGGGTAAGTATGGCAGGGTGAGGCAGGGAACAGGTTAAGGTAGGACAGGGCAGGCAAGGACATGGTAAGGCCGAAATGGGAGAAGCAGGAGAATGTAAGGAAGGGAAGGGGTGAGATAGGAAGGACAGAGAATGGCAGTAGTAATACTGGGTGAGGCAGGGCAGGGCGAGGCAGGATAGGATGGGGCATGACAGGGACAGACAGGACAGAGCGAGCAGGACAGGGTAAGGCAGGCGTATGATGGGCCATGGAATGCGAGTAAGATGTCCAGGCAGAAGAAAATTTTATTAGGCTATAAATCAAGGGTTTATCTGTGTCCATTTATGAAGGCTTTCGTTCATCCGCGTCCCTCCCTTCCCCCCTCCCTTATCACACACACCCTTGACATCCCTTCCCTCTTATCACCTCGTTACCCCCTCCCTCTTATCACCTCCTTGTTACCCCCACCCTCTAATCACCCCTCCCCCCGTCTCCCCACACTTGTCATCCCACCCACGCCCTATCAGTCTTTTCATTCTGTCTAATTAGCCACCTCACACTTTCTCTAGTCATTTCAATGTTGTGTTCTTCCCCTTCCCCTCCCCATTCCCCCTTTTCACTCCCCTCTACCCCCTACAGTCTCACCTCCTTGTCATAGTTGGGTCCAATTTGTCACCCCACATTTAATTTGATCATTACACGTTTGTTACTCCTCTTTCCTCCTCACTCATAACCCCCAAACTCCCTCCCCCCTTCTTGTTACCCTTCAGCCCTTCACATTTGTCAGACTTGCTCGTCACACTTCAGTTAAATTTGTCATCCACACTTCATCTGACTGCTACATACGTATTTTCTATTCATCCCCACTCCCTTTCCCCCATCCTCTCTGTCTCACCCGCCCCTACACACACGTTATTTGTCACCCCTTCCCTTGCCACACTCTGCACACTTTCGTCCAGTCTGTCACGTCACACTTCTGTCCCTTTCCTCTCCTTCCCCTCCCCTCTTCCTCGCTGTCTTGTTTTTACCCCTCACCCTCACCCCCACCTTCGTCATATAGTTGTCTGTCCACTTCCCGTCCCATATCTGTCCAATTTATCGCCTGATCGTCTTCATGTATCTCAGATCACTACAAATCCTCAAATCCTCTCTCCTAATTTGCCTCCCTAACTTCACAGCTCATATACTACCTCAAACACCTGCCACCACAACTCATCATCATCGTCCCAAATTTACCGATCCCCTCAGAACCTCATTACATACCTTAACATATCTTCAGACCACACCCCATCATCTCACAACCTTTACGGAACCTCACACGCCTCCCATCACAGCACATCCTCAGCACATCATCATATCTTTCTCCTTCATCACATTAATACCCCACCAAATCCTTCCACTTCTCAAATCACCCCAAAAACCCATTTGCCACTTCACACCTTCCAATCACTCATCACACTTAAATAGTCACACCTTACACCCATCACCTTAACCTACGTCCATCATACCTTCCCGTAATACACCCCCACCTCCATATTCCGCTCCTCACACCCCACATCTCTCCTCTCACAAATCACATCTAACACTTTCCTAGTCACACCCTAGCTCATCTCTATCACCTAGAATCTTCTACGCACCCTCTCCCTCCCCTCCCACGCCGTCACTGGACATCACCCCGGTCGCAACTTATTAATACATCATCTAAACACATCTTCATCACAGCTTTCCACAACTCATCCTCTCCCCACCTACCCTCTCCCACATCCCACTTCACCTTCTCAGCCACACTTCAGTCAGCAAACACCTAACCTCTGTCCCTTCACATCTCATTCTTATTACCTTTACACTACACCTGTTCCCTTCCCCATCCCATCTCACCCCTCACATTTCCCCTTCCACAAATTTAACCTTACACTTCTCCATTCACACCTCAGCTCAATTTCATCACAACGCTATCACCTTTGGACCTAACACCCCCTCCCACTCTCTCCTCTCTCACATCTCACACCTCCCCGCCTCTCAGTCAGGTGTGTATTTGTGTGCGTGCGTGTAAGGTCTGGCAGTTTGTTTTGCCGATTGTCTCAAGATATACTGACAGACTGGGAAGCATGACATTATTCTTTTTCCTTCCTTCTCTTTTCTTTTGGTGTTAATAAAAGTCTTCCCTGATGTTTTTTCTTTCCTAGGGTCTTCTCTGTTGTTTATTTGCTGTGTCTCGTGTTTTATTTTTTCTTTCACATTTTTTCGTCCCTTGTTCTTGCTCACAGTATCATTTCTTGGGTGTTCTTTACTACTGTATGTCTGTTTTGTGTGTGAATATTAAGTGAGCTCTCTCTCTCTCTCTCTCTATCAATCTCTCTCTCTCTCTCTCTCTCTCTCTCCTATAAACCTGTCACTTCTGATTTTTTGTTTAATTTCCCGTATTGAGTGTGTGCCTTAAGCCTCTCTCTCTCTCTCTCTCTCTCTCTCTCTCTCTCTCATATAAATTCATCTTTCTCAAAACGCCGTACACTTTGTCACATATCGACACACACACACCCAGACAGTTCTGACATGAACGGCAGTTCAGATAAGCCCTACCGCACACACACACACACACACACAATATGAGGAGAGAGAGAGGGGGGGGGGAGGAGTGAAAATGGGTGAATGAGAGGTAATGCAAAGGCCACACAGCTTCAAATGGGAGAAAAGAGAGAATTACACATCACAATATTTATAGAATGCAAACAACATACCGACCTTAATGAGACACAAAAGCCATCAATGAATAACCATTCATAAAAATAGCCTTATATGTACAGACAACAAAAGACCTATAGTTATACACGGGTCAGGGGGGAAGTGTGACGTGAGCGATCTTTCTTATAATGTTTCGGCGTGTCTTGTAAATATGGGTACGTAAACACAAAGGACCTGGCATATATTTTTACCATAAGGAGTGGTAAAATATCGAATCAGTCTTTATGTACACACAACAAAAAAAACTATCGTTACACCTTCTGCGCGATATAAAATGACACACGAATGAAGGTTTTTGATAACAGCCTCCTCCATTGGTATCCCTGCGTGTGTTTGTTGCATATTTATTATAAGCTATATCCATTGCTTCTCCCATGCATATTTCTACCTCGTCCTATTTGGCAACTCACCCACTGTCAGGCTTACCAACCCTAGCGAGACAGCCAGGTTGTTCAGTATGAAACACATCGGACCCCCCTGTAACGATAGTTTTTTTTGCTGTGTGTACAATCAAGAGCAAAAGTTCGTTTCATACGTCACCTTTTTCTTCACCTTAATATCACTAACCTGAGAGAAATTTGATGTTTCTCTTTCGACAAGCTATGGGTCAAGGAGGAATGTGACGGATAGGTGTTAGGTCAGAAGCAAGGTCTACAAAGAGAGAGAGAGAGAGAGAGAGAGAGAGAGAGAGAGAGAGAGGACCTCGGTGGCTTAGTTGGTAGACTGACCGCCTCGACATCCACAACTTGTAGATTCCAGTGTTCGAATCCTGATAACGTGACTAATAAGAGAGGCACTGAGTTTTCTTTTGTGTATGTAATGGGGTGAGGTGTGACTTACCCATCCCTAGTGGAGAGATCCGGTTCTTCATTACACTACAACACATTCTCTCTCTCTCTCTCTCTCTTTCTCTCACACACACACATAAAGCCAAGGCACACACTCAAACACACAGCTCCAGATAATCGAACCTCACACACACACACACACACACACACACACACTCACGACAATAGAATGAAATACAAGCACACCAAGGCAAATACCCCCACCTTCACCCCTTTTCCCTCTCTCCACCCCCCGACTATCCCCACACCCCCTTTCCCTCTTCCCTAGCCCCACCACCCCTCCCCTCATATCACAAGATTTATGGTCGTAATCTTAACCTCTTAAATCTGCAGGGGCCTCTTCTAAGCTGATATAAATGTCTTCGGCAGCAAAAATAAGAAATAAAAAATGTTGTACTGAGAGGGTCAACTTCTTCAGCTTAAGGACGTCAGCTTATTTTTATGGGTAGCGATAGACGACTGACTTTAATATACGGAGATATTTCACAAGATTATGGGATAAGAAAATGGTAAGTATTTTTTTCTAAAGTATTCATAGTGGAGAGGAAGCTATGGCCTCAAAATTTGGCCACAATTTTCTGAACACTCAAGGAAAATATTTTGTGAATAGCCTGTACTCATCGTCACATAACACAATGGCGGTGAAGGAGCTGAGTACGTGGTTCTACAAATTTATAAGTTCCAGACTCTCCCTGGGACTCGCTGGAGAAAGGAGAATACTTTACATGAATAACCACACACTTGTAAATCGTCTGGCACCAAAAATTGACTGTGCATTTTCTTAAGAACTGTTTTCCCTCACCATGTGTTCCATTAACGAACTAATAATCCCAGGGTCTTCCTTTCCCAACCACACCTCACTTAGAAGACCCGAGGAAGAGATTTTGACCCTAATATTCGGAACATTTATTGAAATTGAAACTGAACTGGCAGACCTACTCTCCGCATTACATTTAAAAAACAGTACCGTATCAAAGTAGTGGAGACAAACATTTTTTTCCCTCAGGCCTTGCATTCCAGCAGTGACCCACAATCTCAGGGTCTTCCTTTATCACCCACATTCTCACTTTCAAGACCCCCCGTGTTTTTAGGCCTCACGCAGCCCCATCCCCACCCCTGGCGATGATCCACTGCGCCTCGCCCACACAATGAGCCTCACGGTGTCAGTCTGTCTGTGTACATGCTTCTCGACATTCTTCCGACCGCCCTATTGTTTCGCACCTACCTCCCACCCTCTCCCTCCCCACTTCCCTTCCCCCCCCTACCCCAATCCCCTCATGCCCCCGACCCTCTTTTCTCTCCTCCCTTTCCTGCGACCCCCTTCTCTCTTTCTTCCCTCCTACTAAATTCCCTTTCTCTCTCATCCCTCTTTTCTATCAGTTCCCATTACAGTGCCAACATCCTTTCATCTGCCTTTCCTCCTCCTCCTCCTTTACCCTTTTTACTCTCTCCTCCCTCCTCCCCCAACCCCATTTCTCTCTCCTCCCTTCTCTGCCTTTTCATCACCTCGTCCTTCCATTTCTTCTTTTTCATCTGCCGCACGTCTAGATTTATTTATTTTTATCTGCCAAGTTTCTAATTATACCTTTTTACCTACCACACGTACCTCGATTTTTGCCTTAAATGTCTCTTGATTATTTTCCTTTTCTTCTTCCACACGTTCCTTTATTCTGCCTTTTCATCCTCCACATACCGACTCACCTCCGCCCTTTCATCTGTCTTTTCTTGTACCAGGACTCCTTTCGCTTGACATTTTTTTTTTCTGTCATTTCCTCGTGTTATTGCCTCCCTCATCTATCTTCCTTTCTCACGTGCTTTCTTCATCGCTACGTATCTTCCCTGTTATACGGTATAATGATTTCTGGAGTTTCCTTCATTGTTTCAGCATTATGTGTGTGCTTCGTGGGTCTTTTCATTTCTCTCTCTCTCTCTCTCTCTCTCTCTCTCTCTCTCTCTCTTCCCTTCCTCCGCATCATACCTTCGCTCTAAAGATCATACCTACTGTATATCTAAAAACTAGAGGATATAATTTTTTCCATCTATATTATCTACTGTTAAAGAAAAAGTCACATATCCTCTCTCTCCAGTCATTTCTTCCTCCTCCCCTTCTGTCACAAGCCTCGGAGGATTTGGAGGGTGGGGGAGAGCCGTAGTGCTGTTCTGCCTTCTTTTACACCTGTGAATAGAATGAGAGTGTCAATTAATATTAAACTCCTTCAGGCTGGTGACGTGTTTTATTAAGACGTTTTTACTCCCTCCAGACAATTTTATCAAGCTTTTGGGAGACCTCCTGTAAATTAGTAGTAGTAGTAGTAGTAGAAGTAGTAGTGGTAGTACTGGTAGGGCCGTATTCTGCGTGGCTTAGGCTTCGTATGACCTCTCAGTGATATGTATTGCACCTTTCACACTCCATATTTTTTTTATATTATTTATATCGACACAGTTTGCTTCACGACCACGACCTTTTCCTAAGGACCGTATACCTTGTGTGGTCTGTGTAACTGTGTAACTCCCCCCCCCTCTCTCTCTCTCTCTAAGCCTCTCGATCTTTCACCCGGCTTTCATTGTAATCATTTTTTTTTTTTTTACTTTCAACTTTTATTATTGTCTTTTATTCCTGCCCCGGGCTTTTGTCAATTAACTTCTTCCTCTCTTCTTCGTCTTCTCTATTTTTTTTTTTTTTTTTTTCCTGCCGTCCGCCTGACAAATATAGCATACTTCATCCTTCCTCATACCCCATAAATCCTTCTTTCCTTTTTCTAGATTCCTATTCTCTCTCACCTCGTCACCCCTTCTCCTTGATCCTCTCTCTCTCTCTCTCTCTCTCTCTCTCTCTCTCTCTCACATATATCAAGCAACATCTTCGTTTTTTCCCCACCTGAATCACGTATATAGCCTCCTTCCACTATGAATAATGCAAATGCTCTTTTATTCACTGCAAAAATACTGAATATACATCTAATACTTCACTGCAAAAATATAGTATGATTTGGGGCTTCCTGTTTCAGTGTGATTTTTGTATACGTATACTTTCTTCTACGATTTTTTCCTTTTTATATTTACCAAAGAATAAAAAACAGCAACTCTTCTCCCCCCAAAAAAGAAAGTTGACCAAAAAGGAAGACAATATGAAGACTGTTGATTTTGAGACGCGTGAAAAGAATTAAGGTCACGTGCAGCGGCAAGACAAATTAAGGAAGACAATGCTGATCAAGACAGATTAAGAAAAAGCTTACCAAGTTGCCCAGCTGTATAAATCCTACACACATATTAGTAAGAAACAGGAATATGATGGCTGTGGTGGTGATGGTGGTGGTGGTGATGATGATGATGATTTTTCTTATTATTCTTATTCATTCGAAAGAGCAGTAGCACACACCACTACTGTTATCATCATCATCTTCATCACCATCATCTTAACTACGGGGTAAAAAAAAGTAAAGGAGGTAAGAAAGTACCAATTATCTTTGGCATGTTGGAGAATTTTTCCAATATCTATTTTTGCGCAATTCCTCAAAATTACGTGTTTTAATTTTACTCTGTGTGTGTGTGCGTGTGTGTGTGTGTGTGTGTGTGTGTGTGTGTGTGTGTGTGTGTGTGTGTGTGTGTGTGTGTGTGTGTGTGTGTGTGTGTGTGTGTGTGTGTGTGTGTTTTGTCGCTTCCTAGGAATGACTGTCTCTAGGGGCACGATTTCTCCCCTCACCCCTGTCAGCCTTCTCTCTATCCCTTCTTCCTTGTTTCAGATCTTCCTCCCTCCCTCTCATGTCAGCCCTTCCTTCCTCCCTGTCTTCCTTCCCTCCTTCCCTACCTTCGCTCCCTCCTCCCTCATCATGTCAGACTTCCCTCCCTTCCTTCCCTTCCTCTCTGTTTAGTGTCAGTCTTCTCTCCTATCCTCTCTCCCTCCCTTCCTTCCCTTCCTCTCTGTCTAGTGTCAGTCTTCTCTCCTAACCTCCCTCCCTCCCTTGTCAGTCCTCTCTCCGTACCTCCTGCCCTCCCTCTGTGTCGGGTGTCAGTCCTCTCTCTCTCTCTCTCACGGCATGACAGCTGATCCAAGCCAAGTGAGTATAATTTAACGATTATTACCTGATAGCGCAATAAACATGTAAATGAGGAGGTTTATATTAACAGAGTAATTAACGCCTATGAGTCACTGTCCAGTTTTCGTCCGTCTGTTGTTGGTGATGGACGCAAAGCCGACATTAATATATATATATATATATATATATATATATATATATATATATATATATATATATATATATATATAAATCTCACACTTCAAATAATTTTCTCCCACTCATTCTACAATGCTTACTTGAGAATGTTTTTTTTTTCTGTCTCTCCCACAAAAATTTCCACGTGATTTCTTGCATTTAGTTTTCTCTCAGATTTTTCCTCAGGCGGTGATGAGAGGAGGGTAGGAGAGGGAGGGAATACTGTTTCTCTAATCTCTCTCATTCAGACAGTTAGCGTCACATCTTTACCTTCACTGACAGGAGCTACCTAGAGTCGTTCTATTTTATCAAGACAGTTTGGGTCGGGCTCTCTGGGACTTCACTCTGTTAGCTCTGTTGCCACATCGTCGCCACACACGTGCGCTCTCTCTCTCTCTCTCTCTCTCTCTCATATATTAACTACTACTAATTGTATTTTCTTAATTTTTTCTTTTGTTTTCGACTTTTTTTCCACACCACCCCTGAGGTAAAAGTCTATAGGTGTGTTTTTTTCTTTATTCTTTTTTTAATAGCTTCCATGGCGGGAGACTGACCGAGTATGACCCACTCACGCAGGGCTGTCCCCTCGTGTCACCACCTGATAACGTCTCAAAGGCAACGCTGACAAGTCTTATGAGATATATACTATACTACAGCTTTTTTATTGAATTACATCTATACAGAGTGTTTAAAATTCATTTATAAGTAGTTACTAGTTTAAAACAGGAGAGTGAGAGAGATAAAGAGAGGTGAACACAAATAATTACACGTGTCGGCGGCGATGTGACAACAGAGCTAACAGTGTGAGGTCCCAGAGAGCCCGACCCAAACTGCCTTGATAAAATAGAACGACTGTAGTGTGGGACAACAAACCTAAGTAGCTGTCCTCCTTTCTAATGTTCTTGTGTGTCAGCCTCTTCCCTTCTCCCGTGTCATCCGCCGTCTTTCCCCTTTTTTCTCTCCCGCCTTCTCTCTACTATACTGTCTTTTTCTCCCTCCTTTCCCTAAACTTTTCTTGCTTTTTACCATCTGTCTCTCTCCCGTTTTAACCCCACCCTACCGTCCTTCTCCCAATTTCTCTTTCCAATTTCCAACTATGTCTCCCTTTCTCCCTGTCCACCATGTCTCTCAGTATGGTGTGTCAGTCTTCTCTCTTTCTTGTGACACCGCCTCCCCTCAATAATATTTTGTCAGTCCCCTTCAATCCTCTCCCTCTCTCTCTCTTGTTCATCCACTTTCCCCTCCCCAGCATCTCTTCCCTCTCCCTCCCTCCCTCTCCAGTTTCCTCCTCCTTTAGCTGAACTTTTTAACTTATCACTTAAGAGCATTCAGGTGCCACATGAATGGAAGCTTGCTAACGTAACCCCAGTACTCAAAAAGGGCAACAGAGCCCAACCAGAAAACTACCGCCCAATTAGTTTAACATCTGTGGTTTGCAAATTGCTTGAAACTATTATCAGAGACAAGTTTGTAAAACACTTAGAAACAAACAATCTCATAAAAGATTCGCAACATGGTTTTCGTAATAATCGCTCTTGCCTCACGAATCTGCTGGACTTTTTCAATGACATACTGAACAATATGACGAGACTAAATCTGTTGATGTGGTCTACCTCGATTTTCAAAAGCCTTTGACAAAGTTCCACACAAAAGACTACTTCAGAAGCTAAAGGCACATGGTTTCAGCGGCAGTGTTCTCGGGTGGGTAGAAGATTGGCTCACCGGACAAAAGCAAAGAGTTGTAATAAATGGAAAAGAGTCAGACTGGATAAACGTTACAAGTGGAGTGCCGCAGGGTTCAGTGTTAGGTCCTATTCTTTTCTTAATATATGTAAATGATATTGACGAATGATTGTGTTGTAAGATTTCAAAATTTGCTGATGATACTAAAATAGGTAACAGAACAGATACAGCACTGCAAAGACAGGCAATTCAGAGAGATCTTGATCAATTGTTTAACTGGGCCCAAGCCTGGCAAATGGGTTTCAATATTAATAAATGCAAAGTGTTAAAAATTGGCAGTAAAAATGTAAGAGCAAGTTATAGCATGAATAATGTCCAACTTGATAGGGTAAACCATGAAAAAGACTTAGAAGTTATAATAACAAATGATTTGAAACCAAGCAAACAATGTACAGAAGCTGTGAAAAAAAAAAAAAAATTGATTGGATTCATAGGCAGAGCATTTGAATATAAATCCGATAATATCGTCCTCACTCTGTATAATTCCTTAGTACGCCCGCACTTGGAGTATTGCGTTCAGTTTCGGTCACCGTATTATAAAAAGGATATGCAAAAGCTTGAAAGAGTGCAGCGAAGGATGACAAAGATGATACCCAGATTGAGAAATAAACCGTACAAGGAACGTTTAGAAGCCCTGAATCTCTTTACCCTAACAAAATGGAGGATACGAGGAGATTTAATTCAAGTATTCAAGATATTCAAAGGACATGATAACATGGCTGTCGATAAATACTTCACAGTTGATCACTCGAATTACACTAGAGGCAATGGGCATAAAATAATTGGCAAACGATTCCAGTCGCATGAAGCTAAGCATTTCTTCTTCAATTAAGTTGTAAATATATGGAATAAATTGCCCTCCAACGTAATAGACTGTAATACAGTACAAACCTTTAAAGGTCGCCTGGATAAGTATTTGGCATCCAACCCCAAGCTTAATACGTTTACTCCTGAATAAAACACTTGTGTATGTATAATTTTCTATTTTATTTTATTTTAGTTTTTTAGAGCCTGGATCAAGTTATTAAATGCAAATATAGTATATTCACAGACTAGGATATGAACAGATAGACCCTGAGTTAACGGTCACTACTCATAATTTCCACCTGTGATGGGCTGTGGATACTGAGGGTCCCTGTTATGGTCCTTTCGCAGCAAGAAGTCGGTTCAGGGTGTGGCAGAAGTTGGAAATTTCCCCGAGTGCGACGTTGCCAATTTGACCACCAATTATCGGATTATCACTATCTCCCTACCTACCCCCATCCCACCTGTTTCTCTCTCTCTCTCTCTCTCTCTCTCTCTATGTATATATATATATATATATATATATATAAATAAATATATATATATATATAAACATATATATATAGATATATATATATATAAATATATATATATATATATATATATAGATATATATATTTATATATATATATATATATATATATATATATATATATATATGTATATATACATCTATCTATCTATCTATTGCCAGACACCTCAATCCCGTTTGGGGTGGCCACAAACAAATCGCCTCCAAGTCCCCCTGTCCCCCGCCAGTTCACTGCCCTGCTCCCATCTCACACCCCCTCTCTCATATACCTCTCCACCCCATCCCTCCATCTCATCCTTGGCCTCCCCCTCCCTCTTCCCCCTCCACCTCACTCACATACACTCTCTTCGTCAGTCTTTCACCCTCCATCCTCTCCACATGGCCAAACCACCTCAGTGTGTTCCTCATAACGCTTCCTATCACATCCACATCCACACCATAACGTTCCTTTATATCCTCATTCGTCAGCCTGTCTCTCCACGTGACTCCACAGGCTCCTCTTAAATAACTCATTTCCACTGCTCTCACTCTTGACTTGTGTCCTTCCAACAATGTCCAAGCTTCACTTCCGTACGTTAGAGTTGGTATCACAATACTGTCATGTAGTAACTTTTTCACTTCCATGCTCACTTCCCTGTTTCTTATCACTGCTTTCAAGGAACCAGCAACCTTTCTTCCCTGCTGTACCCTTTCAAGCACTTCACCCTCCAAACCTCCATCCTTACTCATCACACTACCCAAATACTTAAACGTACTCACATTTTCCAATTCCTCACCATCTAACCTCGCTGTACATTCACTAACTTCACCTCTCTCAAAGACCATCACTTTACTCTTCCCTACATTCACCTTTAGGTTCCGTTTCTTACACACTCTCTCAAACTCATCCACCAAGCCTTGCAGCTCCCCTTCGTCTTCACTCAACAACATAGTATCATCTGCAAACAACAGTACAGGGAGTTTCCAAACACTATCCTCTCTCACCAGGGCCACTCCAACATCCACTACCCTACCTTGTACCTCTTTTATTACCCCATCCATGTACAGATTGAACAACCATGGAGACATGACACATCCCTGTTTCAAACCAACTTTCAAAGAGAAAAATTCACTTAGTTCACCATCCACACGCACTGCAGCCTTCGCACCATCGTACATACTCTTCACATCATTCAACAACTTCCCATCTATTCCATATATTCTTAACACTTTCCACAATCCTTGTCTATCCACCCTGTCATATGCTTTCTCCAAATCCATGAAAGCCGCATACAACTTCTTTCCCTTCTCTAGAAACTTTTCCACTAAAGATCTAAGAATGAATATCTTATCTACACAACCTCTTCCCTTCCTAAAGCCTCCCTGTTCTTCTCCAACTAATTTCTCTGTTCTTTCTCTAACTCTGTCTATAAGTATCCTACCATACACTTTTCCTATTATACTAAGAAGACAAATGCCCCTATGATTACCACACACTTCTTTTTCCCCTTTTCCTTTGTACAAGGGAATAATTATACCTGACTTCCAATCCTCCGGGATTCTACCTTCCTCCCAGGCCAATCTGCACATCTTCCACATCCATGCTTCAGCATTTCACCACACACACCATCAATTCCTGGGGCTTTCCCCGATTTAACTTTCTTCATTGCTTCCACAACTTCTATCCTACTGATTTCTTCCTGTCTTCTCACCTCCCTCCTTCTCCCAGCCATTCCCCAGCCACTTATACTCGCATTACTTCCATCCTCTATGTTCAACAATTCCTTAAAGTGTTCTCTCCATCTGCTCACTTTTTCTCCCTTCTCCACTAGTAATCTACCATTTTTATCTTTCACTCCCCTACTTCACTTCCACCCTGTCTTACTCTTTTCACTTCTCTCCAGAACATTTTCTTACAGTCCCTCCACTTTACACTCAAATTCCTTCCAAATTCCTCATCCACTCTCTTCTTACTCTCTCTTACTAATCTTTTCACCTCTCTCTTCCTTTCCACATACAACTCTCTCTTCCGCCTCTCAACTTCTTCCACGCCCCTATTTCTCACCCATTCATTGTATGCTTTCTTCTTTTGTGCCACAGCCTGTTTCACCTCTTCAGTCCACCACGCTGTTCCTTGCACCCCCCTCCGCCTTCTCTTCCTTCCACACACCACATCACATGCTGCACATATTTCTTCTGTAAATATCTTACACACACCTTCCACGTCTCCCATCTGCTCCAATTCATATTTGCCCAATCGTTCCTCCACTTCTCTCTTATACTCTGCCTTTTTCTCATCCTCTTGTAACCTTTCCACTCTCCTTGCAACTACTCCTTCCTCTCGTCTTTCCCTTCTTCTATTCCTCCATCTCACTTGCATCCTAATTCTGGCCACCACCAAGTAGTGGTCAGAAAGTCCACTCCCCCAACCTCTATACACTCTTGCATCCTTTACACATCTTCGCATCCTTTCATCCACACACACATAATCAATCATTGCCTTCCTTTCATTCAGTTCACCACCCACCCTTCTCATCACTCGCCATGTATACCTGTGGATCATTTTATGCCTGAAGAGGGTATTGGCTATCACCAGGCATAAAATGATCCACAGGTATACATGGCCAGTGATGAGAAGGGTGGGTGGTGAACTGAATGAAAGGAAGGCAATGATTGATTATTTGTGTGTGGATGAAAGGATATATATATATATATATATATATATATATATATATATATATATATATATATATATATATATATATATATATATTTATTTATTTATTTATTATTTATTTTCAATTATTTTCCACACCACCTATGAGGTAAAAGTCTAGGCGCATTTTATCTTTAAGAGGTTTCCCCTGTAGGCCTAATCCTTTCTCTGACCCTGGGTCCCTCGCGGACCTCGGCGTGGCAACATGGGAAAAAAGCACTGCCGCGTGTCATAGAATTCATTCAAATCGTTGTTATAATTCTAAAAAGTGATACTCAGTGTACTATATAGCTTCCTTTATTATATACAGAATATATAAAACAATTTCAAATAGCACATAGATAGGAAATAAGAGAGAGAGAGGCATGTACTACGGTTGATTTGGCAGCATCGCTAGAGGTGATTCACCAGGTGGGCCCCACCCTGAACGGACTTCTTGCGGTGAAAGCTCCATAGTTACGTGGCCACCATCGGGATTGTTTTAATGTACCAGGGGTCACTGCTTCAGGAGGTGACTTGTTTGCTTGTCCCGCATGGGAAAGTTCTTAGTTTCAGTGGAATGAATGGAGCTGGGGCCTGATTG
The DNA here is from genome assembly GCF_032717465.1 of Coenobita brevimanus. Lineage (NCBI taxonomy): Eukaryota > Metazoa > Arthropoda > Malacostraca > Decapoda > Coenobitidae > Coenobita > Coenobita brevimanus. The sequence continues at coordinate 48,652,155 of NC_136977.1, read as the reverse complement.
ACTGTTGCCTACCTTAATAACGCCAGGCAAGGCTGTCGCACCACTCCTGAGTATCCACACTGTACACTGTGTAATTTCCATACTGTATCCGCAGACGCTCCATCAACTTAATGTACCCGTACATAGTGACATGCATTAGTTGTTTATTTATTCGATTATTCATTGTACTTCACTACTTTCTCTTTCAGGTTATTCATACTGGTAGCTTATAGATATTGTATTATAGAATGTAGCTTTTCCTTTTCAGTCTTTAATATGAAATTTCCATATCAGTTTTTCCATGCTGCATGGTGGTTTTTCTCATTTTTTCTAGCCAGTTTTAACTGGAGGGTTTGGAGGCGGGGGGAGCCTTCTTGCTTTACTATCCTTATCCTTCAGCATGTAGAGTTAGATCTTGAAGTCATAGTCTACTCTGTAACAAACAGCCTCGAAAGAACCAGAATGTCTGTTGCTGTTTGCTTTCCTTTGTACTCCTTTGTACTCCCTACCACTCCTCTCTCCTTCTTGCCTTAAATTTCTCTCCCCCGTATCCCCCACCCCCCCTAAATATCCATCTGTCTGTCTGTATCTCTCTCTGGTTTCCTCCTGTCTTCCATCCCTCTTTCTTTTGTCAACAACCTTCATTGTTGTGTGCCAGACTTTTCTAATGTCACCGCCTCTTACTATACTCTCTCTCTCTTCTTTCTTTCTCTCTCTCTCTCTCTCTCTCTCTTCTTTCTTTCTTTCTCTCTCTCTCTCTCTCTTCTTTCTTTCTCTCTCTCTCTCTCTCTTCTCTTCTCTCTCTCTCTCTCTCTCTCTCTCTCTCTCTCTCTTCTTTCCTTTGGTATGGGTCGTAAGAACTTTTGAGGTATTAATAGTCCCTGTAACTCCTTGAAAATACACACTCAACTTTTTTTTTTATCAAACTCCCTTGAGCAAAAGCTGACTGATTTTCCCAATCTTTTACAATATAAATGCAACTGATCAACTCTGGAACTGTCTTCTTTTTATCATCTTTCCCACTAATTTTATGCCTTTTACTCTTTTAAAATCAGTGTGTCTGGGCATCTCGATATGAACTGACTTTAGTTTGGTTTCTTTTTTTTTTTTTTTTTTAGATCTTGTACGAAATGTTTTGTAGTCTTTCAGGCTTTGATTCTCTCTTATATTAAAAAAAAAAAAAAAAAAAACACGTCAGCCTTTCCTTCCTGTTTCTCTCCCCTCTCCCACGCCTCTATCCCTCCCATCTCTCCCTCTGTCTCCTCTCACTCCTCCCTCTCATGTCAACCTCCCCTCCCTCTTTCTCTCTCCTCTCTGTGCCATTTCCCCATCCCTTCCATTTCCCCCTCTGTCTCCTCTCACTCCTCCATCTCATGTCAACCTCCCCTCCCTCTTTCTCTCCTCCCTGTGCCACATCCCCATCCCTCGTATCACTCCCTCTCCTGTCAGCTACCTTCACTGTGTCCTGTCTCCCCCTCTCCCTTTCTTTTGCCATCAGCCTCCCTTCCCTCTCGAATATTTTGTCAGCATCTATTCTTCTCTATTTTCCTCACTCCTATGCCTTCTTCACCCCTTCTCTACCCCTCCATTCATCTCTCCCACCCTCTCCATTTCTCACTCCTCTCCCTTCACCTCTCTCTTACCCCCTCCTGTTAGCAACCCTCATTATTGTGTGTCACTTTGCTCCTTTTCTTGTGTCACTTCCTCCTCTCTCTCTCTCTCTCTCTCTCTCTCTCTCTCTCTCTCTCTCTCGTCATCAGCCCTAACTATTTCCTGTCAGCCTTTTCTTTTTCTTGTGTCAATTTTCTCCCATCCTCTCCAATTCTTTGTCAGCATCTATTTTACTTCTCTGTCAGCCTTCTTCCATCACTAACTTTCTTCCTCCTTCCTCTCCCTCTTCCCCTTCCACCTAGCTTCCTTTTGTCAGCCTAATTCCCACTATTTTTTTTCATATCAGTGTCATCCTCTCAGTGGCTTTTGAGATTTCCTAATAAATTTTCCTAAGCGATTTATTTTGCACATTATGAAAACAATAGGAAAAACATAAAGGAGGATTTTGTGGTGTAATATGCAAAATAAATCAATAAGGAAGAGATGTTACTAGCCTCTTATGCCACTTAAAACGTGGTCCTGTACTCTTTGACTCAGCTCACTCTCCTCTCAATAAGCAAGTCAGCCTCTTTACTACTCTCTTGTTATTTTCTGTTCCTCTTTCTAGTCACTGTTTTGTCACTGTTCTCCTTTACTCCTTTTCCTCTTCACTGCTCTGTCCTTATATTCCTCTGCTCCTCTTCCTCTTTACTGTCTTATCATTATCTTTATTTCTCTTTCTCTTTCCTCTTCTACAGTTATCTTCCTCTATTCTTCTTCCTCTTCTTTCTCATACCTCTCAACTCTTCATGTGCTCACACCCTCTAAAACGATTCTTGGCAGATACCTTCTGTCTCCGTCTCTCATCTATTCCACATCTTTCACATCACCATCCATTCAACAACGTCCTTCTCAATACGTTTCATTCTCCATCATCATCATCATCATCATCATCATCATCATCATCACCCTTCCCCTTCCCAAACAGCTCACTCACTCCACTCTGCCAGCACTTACACCTACACCTGTCATCATTATCCTCCCCCTCCTCTTCCTAACACCCCCCTCCCTCTCCCCATCCAACGCATTATCTCACAGTTCTTACTTTCCATCATCATCATCATTATCCTTCCCTCTCCCCATCAACACACTAATCCGACTCTATCACCACCTCCACCAACCCCTCCCTCAACCTCCCCAACACTCCCTCCTCACCCCCACACCGTCTCCAACCCTCCAAAGTGACCTGACCTCCAAAAAAGGCAACATATGTGTGACCTACTGACAGACTCATGGGTTGCACTCTGAGTCACACACACACACACACACACACACCTCTCTTACCTTCCTCCACAACCAGGAGAAAACAAGGACGGTGTGTGTGTGTGTGTGTGTGTGTGTGTGTGTGTGTGTGTGTGTGTGTGTGTGTGTGTGTGTGTGTGTGTGTGTGTGTGTGTGTGCTTTTTCTATTCGTTTTTCAATCTTCTTCAACTATTTTCTTTTATCTTGATTTTGGTCCAGTTCCTTTTTTTTTTTTTTTTTTTTTTTTTTTTTACTTTCGCTTTCTTGTCATTCACTTTTTTCTTAACGTCTGCTTGCTTGCCTCTTTCCCTCTCTTTTGTTTCTCTTTACCTTCTTTCGCCTCATTTTCTCTTTTTTCTTTACTCTCGTTCTCTGCTTTTTTTTCATTTTTATTCTTTTTTCATCCTCTTTTTTCTTTACTTTCGTCTTCTTCCCTCTTCTTTTGCATTTACTTTTTTCTTCTCTACTGTTTTTCTTTACTTTCTTTTCTTCACTCATTCTGGTTTGTTTTAGCTTCTTTTCTTCTTCTTCTTCTTCTTCTTCTTCTTCTCTCTCTCTCTCTCTCTCTCTGTCAGTACCCTATTCACTTTAACTAGGCAAAGATTTTCGTCCTTTCGTAGCTAATTCCTCTCAGTTCAATTGCAGAGTAAAACAATGCTTCAGCTCAATATCCTTTTCATAGCACTTCTTCGTGACTAGCACTATTTTCGAATTTTATCTTCTTAGAGTTCAGTTATGTAAGATGGAGTGAGGGTGATTTTAGGCCAGTTAGAGTGAATAGAGTATAGTTTAATTGGCTTTTCTTTATTTTTCCTCTCTACGTTACTTATTTGTCACATTCTTTACATTTGCCAATATCTCTTGTCATCTCTGCTATCTACCTTTATTCTCTTATTTTCTCCTCCTCCTCCTCCTCCTCTTGTCTTCTTTGTCATTTCCTCCCCTTTCCTTTCCCCACCTCTTTCTCCACCACCATCAACCCCACCTCCTTCTCCTCCTCCTCTTCCTCCTCCTACTCCTCAATATTTTTTTTCTCTCTCATTCATCATCTCACACGACCGTTTTTAATTAATACTGACATTCTTCCCGGTTTTCTTTTATCTTTAGCTATATTTTGAGTGCCTGTTTTTTCTTAAGTTTACAAGGTTCCTTTAAAGGCGTACGTCCATCCATCTCATCCTTATCCTGGGGTGGATCCAGGAATTTTCTGTAGGGGGGTCTGATTCGCTGATTCAACCAAAGACTTGACTCGACATACTGATATTTCAATGTTGAAATTGCCTCTTTATTCAATGATGCATGGCCGGTGGGGGGGGGATGCATCCCCCCCATCCCCCCCCTGAATCCATCCCTGTCCTTATCTCATTCTTTTTTAAAACCTCTCAATAAGATGACGGATTTTGTGGTTTCTTCTCGCTGCCTTAAGACGATTGCACTCATCTTAACAGAGCCTTCTTGCAGTGAAAGGGCTTAGTCTCTTGAATGCGATCACACCATTTCTATTTTATTCTTTCTGCCGCCTGACTTTTGCCTTTTTTTTTTTTTTTTTTTTTTTTTTTTTTTTTTTGAGACTTACCGTGGTAAGATGTACGTGATAAATTTTGGGCATAATTCTTTCTACCATCAGACGATTTCACTCAGCTGAGGAGAGATCAAACTAGGAAGGCAAGGTTTAGCGTTCACTGACTCTTTCACAAGATCATTAAAATCGTCTGAAAATTACAAGAACAAAATGGAATAATACCTCCTAGGCCTGAAGGGATTAATGAAGCCTACATCTAACCCCTCCAGTTCAACAAATCCCCCCTAAGCTGAAAAAAATCGCCTGGAAGCAGCGAGGATAAAGATAAAGGAATACAAAGGAGTACAAAGGAAAGCAAACAGCAACAGACCTTATGGTCCTTTCGAGGCTGTTTGGTACAGAGTAGACTATGACTACAAGATCTAACTCTACATGCTGAAGGATAAGGATAGTAAAGCAAGAAGGCTTCCCCCGCCTCCAAACCCTCCAGCCAAAACTGGCAAGGAAAAGTGAGAAACCCCACCACGCAGCATGGAAAAATTGACATGGAAATTTCATAGGAAAGACTGAAAAGGAAAACTACATTCTATAATACATTATCTATAAGCTACCAGTATGAATAACCTGAAAGAGAAAGTAATAAAGTACAATGAATAATCGATTAAACAAATAACTAATGCATGTCGCTGTACGAGTACGTTGAGTTGACGGGGCGTCTGCGGACACAGTGTGGAAATTGCACAGTGCACAGAGTGGATATTCAGGGGTGGTGTGGCAGCCTTGCCTGGCGCTATTAAGGTAGGCAGCAGTCAATCAGGTCCCAGCTCCATTCATTCCACTGAGACTAGGAACTTTCCCATGCAGGACAAGCAAACAAGTCACCTGCTGAAGCAGTGACCCCTGGTATATTAAAAAAATCCCAATGGTGGCCACGTAACTAACAGGGACCCTCAGTATCCACAGTCCATCACAGGTCGAAAGTATGAGTAGTGACCGTTAAATCAGGGCTATCTGTTCATATCCTAGTCAGTGCATATACTATATTTGCATTTAATAAATTGATCCAGGCTCTAAAAATCTAAAATAAAATAAAATAGAAAATTATACGTACACAAGTGCTTTATTCAGGAGTAAACATATTAAGCTGAGGGTTGGATGCCAAATACTTATCCAGGCGACCTTTAAAGGTTTGTACTGTATTACAATCTATTACGTTGGAGGGCAATTTATTCCATATATTTACAACTCTATTGAAGAAGAAATGCTTAGCTTCATGCGACTGGAATCGTTTGCCAATTATTTTATGCCCATTGCCTCTAGTGTAGTTCGAGTGATCAACTGTGAAGTATTTATCGACAGCCATGTTATCATGTCCTTTGAATATCTTGAATACTTGAATTAAATCTCCTCGTATCCTCCGTTTTGTTAGGGTAAAGAGATTCAGGGCTTCTAAACGTTCCTTGTACGGTTTATTTCTCAATCTGGGTATCATCTTTGTCATCCTTCGCTGCACTCTTTCAAGCTTTTCCATTTCCTTTTTATAATACGGTGACCAAAACTGAACGCAATACTCCAAGTGCGGGTGTACTAAGGAATTATACAAAGTGAGGACGATATTATCGGATTTATATTCAAATGCTTTGCCTATGAATCCAATCAATTTTTTTTTTTCACAGCTTCTGTACACTGTTTGCCTGATTTCAAATCATTTATTATTATAACTCCTAAGTCTTTTTCATGGTTTACCCTATCAAGCTGGACATTATTCATGCTATAACTTGCTCTTACATTTTTACTGCCAATGTTTAACATTTTCCATTTATTAATATTGAAGCCCATTTGCCAAGCTTGGGCCCAGTTAAACAGTTGATCAAGATCTCTCTGAATTGCCTGTCTTTGCAGTGCTGTATCTGCTCTGTTACCTATTTTAGTATCTTCAGCAAATTTTGAAATCTTACAACACAATCCTTCGTCAATATCATTCACATATATTAAGAAAAGAATAGGACCTAACACTGAACCCTGCGGCACTCCACTTGTAACGTTTATCCAGTCTGACTCTTTTCCATTTATTACAACGTCATTGGAGTCAAGGGGTTAAGGGATATTCTTCTTATCTGCTCGATTGCCGGAAGGTGTTTGCTAATCTAAATAAGATCGTTTTGTAGGAGATGAAATATAATGGAAACATAGGCATCGTAAGTGCAGGGGTTAAGCTGTAGTCGGGTACTCACATTCTCTCTCTCTCTCTCTCTCTCTCTCTCTCTCTCTCTCTCTCTCTCTCTCTCTCCACTTCAACATCCCTAACGTCCCTCTCCCTGTCCCCCATCCACTCACCTCCCGACTCTCCATATCTACAGCACTTTCATTTTCTTGTCTTCTTTCTTTTTTCCTTCCTTTCCATCCATTGTTTCCACTATTGTCATCTTCTTTCTCTTTCCCACTTTCTTCCTCTCTTTCTTCTCTCTCCCTTTTGCCTCCCTATCCCTTCTCCCCATCCATTCACCTCCCGACTTCCCATCAGTCAATCTGCCATATCCGACCATCACTTTCCCACCCCGTCATTATGCTCACTACTCCCTTCCCTTTCAATGACCTCGCTCGCGCGTGCACACACACACACACACACACACACACACACACACACACTCACAGTCGCGGATCTTTTCTTATTCACCTTTACCTCTTCGTTTCTCTCTTCCTTTTCTTCTTCCTTCTTCGTCCCTTTCAAAGACTCCTCCCTTCCTTACACACACACACACACACACACACACACACACTGACTCGCGGATCTTTTGTCGTGTGTCTCTATTCCTTCTTTTCTTCCCTTCTTTCCTTCCATCTTTTTCTTAATCTTATTCTTCTTCGTCTTCTTCCTTTTTTTTTTCTTCTTGCAACATTATCTCTCCGTTTCTCTATCTTTCTTCCTCCTGGTTCTTCTCTTCCAACAGACTCTTACCCCCCTCCTCCACACACACACACACACACACACACACACACACACACACACAAACTCTCTCTCTCTCTCTCTCTCTCTACTTCAACCACTACTACTACTACTACTACTACTCCTTGGTTTGAGTGAATTGGTAGAAAATCAATGAACTGATTGTCATGGAACAACATGAGACTTAATGCGAGATGTGGAAAATGGTGAAAAAAAAAATGAGAGCGAAAAACCAACAGAAATTTTTGCACTCCTAGTTCTTGCCATTCATCATTTTTCCGCCTCTCTCTCTCTCTCTCTCTCTCTCTCGTTTGCATGGATGAGGAAGTGGAAAAATAGAGAGGAATATTCATGGAAAATAAGGTAATTTTTTAAAGTGCTGTGGAACTGATGAAAAACTGACAAGGATGAGAAATTGATGGGATAATTTAGCATTCAAGAGAGAGAGAGAGAGAGAGAAAAAAAATGACTTATTTACCCCGGGAAGGAAGTCAGCGTTAATGGCGAAACACTTTTACACCTACGGCCTTCCTTCTCAACATTGGATTATGTTTTAAGATGTTTATTGATGCATTGGGATCTTCAGGGCTCCCCCCCCCCTCTCTCCCTCTCTCTCTTTTTCTCTCCTGATGATTTCTTAGGCACTTTAGTGATGTCTTGGGTAGCTAATTGGCTTCAAATTACTTTCTTATTAATTACGTCTTTAGTTAATGATGTTTCTGGCAATTTATGAACTTTTTACGATTCCCAACAGTTTATCGATGTCTGAAGGTACGGTCAGTCTCGCCAGGTGACCCTTAACAAGCACGTTTGGCCGAAGAGCGACACTTATGGGGCCCCCTGGTGGTTACGAGGGGTGGGTGATTAACTGACCTGCCCGGGTTCGCGCCTACCCTGTCAACCCCCTACCTTTCCCTTCTCACCTACAAAATGTTAAGCTGTACTGTGCAGCTCCATCTCTATTCCCTTTCCTCCTTCCCTCCCGCTTCTCAACCCCTTTCTTCCATTTCCTCTTTCTCTTTCCCTTCATCCTCTCCTCCATCTCTTTCTTTATCTCTAGTCTCAACCCTCCAGTCCTTCTGCTCTCCCCCTTCACTCTGTCAAGCCCTCCTCTATCTCCTTCTCCTCCCCTACAATCCTCAAACTCTCCTCCCCAACCTGTAAATCCTCCATTCTACAGTCTGTCAACCTTCCATCTCTCGACTCCCTAGATATGTCAGTCCCTCCCCTACCTCCCTTTCTCTTTTACCCCCCCGGCCTGTCAACCCCTCACCCTCCTCACTTTCTTCCCTCCAGCCTGTTCATCGCTTCTCCACCTCCCCTTCTCTCCTTCAGCCTGTAAACCACCTTCCACCCTTCCCTCCTCCTTCCCCTCCCTCTTCTGGTGTCCTCTTTTCTGGCAACTCCTCCCTCCCCCCCTTTCCTCCGCTTTACTCTCTCACCTGCTCAGTACGATGGTGATGATGATGATGATGTGTGTGTGTGTGTGTGTGTGTGTGTGTGTGTGTGTGTGTGTGTGTGTGTGTGTGTGTGTGTGTGTGTTTCACTCCATAAGCCCGCAGATGACATTTTTCATCATAGGAGCGGCTTCTTGTATTTAGCTGAGAGAGAAAAAACAAAAACAAACCTCATTAACCACTTCAAAATGATTACGTTTTGTTTTCTACATTACTCCTGCTGCCTCCAGACGATTTTATTTGACCTAGGAAAGTTCTCGTGTTGAAAGGGTTAAGCTATCTCCTGTACCCCCTCCACAATATGTCTACCCCCGATGCATATATGTCCCCCCCCAATGCATACATGCCCCCACTAATCTTGCTAGGTCAGCACCCTTTTCCACGCCTGAAGACGGAGTTATTGCGTCAGTTCTTAGCAGACAGCCTAGCCGGGCAGACTATTTTACTGTGAGCTTGTAATAAACTCCTTATCTAGCTGTTTGTACACGGAGTTTCTATCACCAAAGTATTGCAAGTTACATTTGGTAGCAGCGGTGTTTCGAACCATCACATTCTGACCGCCTCCTTGGATTTTTTGTGATACAACAAGATACACGACGACTCGCATCTGCCAGCCTCGCCCCTCCTCCGTGCCTCTATACCTTGGCTGTGCCTTTCGAGTGTACCATTTTTCTCACGAGTGCTCACTTCTCAAACAACCGCACCCATAAGCCTTGTTCCTGACCGCACGTGTCACCGTCGCCGACCTACGCACCTGTTGCACCTGTTCCCAGCACCTGTTCCGAACTCATCATAGCTCCTGCCCCCACGGTGCCACTTATCACTGTCTGCCCGCTGCCTGCCCACCACCATTCCCTGCATTTGCAACTCACCAGCTCTACACCTGCCTTGCGCCGACATCTGCCCTCCCCACCCACCACCGGCCTCCGCCGTCGCCCGCATCTGGTCTGCATTACGGAGCCTCCTAGGACCGCCACTCCCTGCCGGTGATTCATCGCGGCGTCTCTTCTCCTCTCCGCCCAGCTGTCTCTCCACCGCCGCCCCGCCCCGCCCCGCCCCGCCCCGCCCCGCCCCGTCGCCCCGCCCCGCCCCAGCCCAGCTACGCCCAGCCACCCTGCACGTCATACATCTCGACACTCCCGTTTCTACTGTGTAACTATAGTATATCTTTCCTTTCTATAGAGATTATCCTCGATTTTCTCTACATATTGGTTATTGTAAATATTCCATCTCATTTCCATTACCCCTTTTTCATCTTCACCTACGTTATTAATACTCCATCTCATCCTTCGCATTTTATTTCAACCATCCATGCCCGCACCTTCATTCATTTTCACACCTAGTGTATTCCATTCTCTCATTGTTATTTATACATTTCCACCTACGTATCCATCTTCATCCTTTCATCTTCCATTGCCGCATTAAATGTCATACTTTCCACGTCAACCGCTTACCACCAGCCCTCTCGACCCGGAAACATCACCTGCTCATACCCCGTCTGCCGACTCTAACACAATCACTCATTTACGAAGTGGCAAAGCGTACCACCGCCCTGTACCTGAGACTCCCGTTTCAATTCCCGCAAACTCACTTACTACCCGTCCTACCCTCGTAAATCCAGATACCTCCTCCTCTACTCCTGCCTCTACACTCCCTTCTTCTTCCTCTACTCCTTCCCCTGTCGTTCCCTCTCCTGCCTCCCTTCATACCCCGTCTTGCTCGCCCTTAACTGCCACTACCTTCTCTCTCTCCCACACCTCTCCTGCCGCCACTTCTACACTTCCAGCCATGGCCAACCCTCCACAGTCTATCTATCTCGACGATGCCAATCGTCCCAAATTTACCGGCCAGGACCCAACTTGGTCTGTCTATGATTTCCTCAGAGAAGTCGAAACAGAAATAAACAATAGACAAATTACCGAGGAATCGCTCAAAGTAGCTTACCTCCTCGGTCGCTTGCACCACGGTAAATCAGACATCGGATCCGCGATCCGTGCAGGACATTTCGATAGCATTCGTACCTTTGCTGATTTTCGTACGGAACTCATCAGCCTTTGTTGCCAGCATTCAAATACCGTGTCTCTCATGGGATTCATTAATCTCCTAAACCAACTAGATGAGGACTTGCGCGTCCCAGCGCAATATGCCAAGCTCCGCGAAGCTGCCGCCGCCATGAAAGCAACTAGTAGCGAGATGCTCCAATTACTGGTAGGCACGAAATGGTTAGAAGACAAGAATGGCGTTCCAATGCTTTCACTCACCAACTTTGCTGACTTAATTGGTTACCTCAGATTCCTTCACTGGCTTACTCCTAAACAGCGAGAGCTAGCCTTGGAAATCAGTTTCAATCCAGGAGATAAAATTATTCAGGTCACAAAAGCCATTCATGAAAGAACAGGTTCGAACTACACGCGTCAGGGCACCACCCAACCCTTGGTCTCCTCAGTCTGTCACACCTCCACTACCCCAGACCAAATCTCGCTCCCGTCCCACCACACGCGGCAGACCTGCCACACATCGCTCTTCTACCGCAGGTCGTGATCAATCTAGCGCCCGACGAAACAGACAATCTTCGATTCTTTGTGGTCATCCTGGACATCGAGCATCCAGTTGCGACTGTACATACAGACGTCCTCACTCCCAAACCAGACAGCGTACGCCTTCCCGCTCACGTCGTCCACACTGCAAATACCACAAATCAAGCACGACTCACACCACTGAGGAATGTCGTTACCTCAACCGCCCACAGTCGGGGGCAGCGCCGCGCCCGTATCGGACCAATATCACGTAGAACCAGAAACCCAACTCCCCATCCGCCATGTAGGTCCCATAACATCCTCGGGTTTAGTCATTCTCGGCAGCAGTCATGACATACCAACGTCATTCTTCTTGGACACAGGATCTATAGTAAATCTCATCTCCGAAAATTCCTTACAAATTATTCATCGCCATCACAACCACGTCAGTTTCCTAGAACCACCAGACATTCGCCTATGTGGTGTTAACGGCTCAGAGTTTAAGGTTAAGGGAAGAGTCACCCTTGAAATCAAACTCCACAGAGATTTGCCCCCTATCCTCATTGAATTTCATGTCACTAATGACTTGCAGTATCCCGCAGATGCCCTAATTGGTTTCTCCACCATGGCACAACATTCCATTGCATTATTACCTGCTTGTGGTAGTATAGACATTTCTGGATTCCCGGTTTACACTATGGAATGTCCCCGTCCTGTTCTTATGATCAAATCAGTCCTTCAATTACCTCTGTCCCTATCACTACCAAAAAGTCCAACCCAGCCCAAACCACCACTATCATCATCTGAGAATACAGAGATCATTCCTTTACTGACTGCGAGCAAGGACATAAATTCCTCAATGTCTCCTGATACATCATCTCAGCCCTCGAACATGGCTCTTACATCCTCTCCCGACAACACTATCGCTGACTCAGACATGTCTCAGTTACCTACCTCACACAGTCTGAATGATCTTCTCCAACACGCAGAGACGAAACGTGCAGTAACGAATACGTGCACAATTTTGTTACTGCATGCGTTCACCAAAGTCTCTGTTTGTGTTGCCGGTGCGAAAGAAGGAGTGGATGTACTAACCCTACCTGAGACGTGTTGTGTGAATGGCTTGACTTATGAGTCAGCGTGGTATACAGTCTTAGAGGACAGTTTATGCTACCTGTACTTGCTCAATGTCACAAATGCTCCACTAAAACTTAAAAGTGGTGTAAAGATTGGAGACTTCCTAGTATACCCAGCGGCCGTAAAGGTGTGCCAGGATTCCTCAATTTCTACTATTCAGACTGATGATACGCCAATCGGTGTATGTACTATTAACTCTACGGGATCTGCGCCGACGCATTCACCCAATATGCTCTCACATCTCACTTGCACAGATTTCCCAGAAAATATGCCTCAACTCCTCAACCTTCTGACCTCGTACAGAAACGTGGTTGCCTTACCCGGTGAACCGATGGGTAGAACAGACCTTGTCAAACATACGATTGAACTACTCCCAGGAACTCAGCCGATTTACATACCAGCGTATCGATTGCCTCACAGCCAGAGAAAGCAAACAGATCAAATGGTACAGGACATGTTAGACCAGGACATTATTGAACCCTCCGTCAGTCCATGGAATAGCCCACTTTTCTTAGTACCAAAGAAGGACGGCAACTTTAGACCAGTAGTCAACTATCGTTAGGTCAATTCTGTCACCGTTCCAGACCGTTTCCCGTTACCTGTCCTAACTGATTTGCTAGAATCCCTTGGTGAAAATAACGTAGTCTTTTCATCTTTAGACCTCCTCAGCGGGTACTGGCAGGTCGAAATGGAAGAATCCTCTCGCCAAGTCACAGCCTTTAGCACCCCTTCCGGACATTTTCAGTTTAAGAGACTCCCTTTTGGTCTGAGAAATGCTCCTTCCGTGTTCATGCGACTTATTCATTCAGTCTTCAGCGGTATGATGGGACATTCTCTTTTTGCTTACCTAGATGATATCATTGTTGTGAGTAAATCCATCCCTGATCATTTTACCAAACTCCAGCAAGTCTTTGAACGCCTCCAGCTCGCAGGCCTGAAAATCAATCTCAGTAAAAGTGACTTCCTGCAAAAGAAAATCAAATTCCTAGGCCATGTCGTAGATGCACAAGGCATTCATACTAATGAGGATAAAACTAAGGCGATCATTAACTTCCCAGAACCTACCACTACCGACGCTGTACGAAGTTTCCTGGGCCTCAGTGGCTATTATCGTCGCTACATCCGGAGTTATGCACAGATCACCGCTCCTCTGACCCACTTACTCAAGCAGAATGTGCCCTTTGTTTGGACTAACGACCAGTCACAGGCTCTCCAAAAGCTAAAGACAGCTCTTGTAAATGCCCCTATTCTAGCATTCCCTGATTATACCACACCCTTCCTTCTCTGCACAGACGCCTCAGGCACTGGACTTGGTGCCGTTTTGATGCAACTCGATGAAGCATCAAGGAAGCGCGTAATAGCGTATGCTAGTCGCACCCTTACAACCGCTGAACGTAACTACAGTGTCACAGATCTCGAAGCGCTAGCGGTAATCTGGTCCTTGAAACATTTCAGAGATATAGTCTATGGTTATCCAGTGCATATCCAAACAGACCACCTTCCACTATGTGATTTGTTCAAGAATCGCAACCTAACAGGTAGGTTAGCTAGATGGTCTGTCATCATCCAGGACTTTAATCCCACTTTTAAATATGTACCAGGCAAGTTGAATGTAGTCGCAGACGCACTCTCGCATCACGTAGCAGCAGCTATAACATCACTGCAGCCTGAAGTAACTGAAAATACTACACTAACGTCAGAAGTTGTTCGAAACTTTCAACGCCAAGAATGTGGTCCAAAGTCATTTATTTCCTAGAATCTGGCGATGCCTCGACCTTACCTACTCTGCCAGTATCACTAGATGAGTTCATGCTAGATGATGATCTCTTGTACAGGAAAACACTGCTAACAGGCAAAGATATGCCAAATCGCGAAGTACGCCAACTTGTTGTCCCCACTGCCCTGATACCAAAGGTTCTTCATATTGTTCATAATACTCCTCAAGCTTCCCACCCAGGTAAAGACCGATGCTTGCGCCAAGCACGTCTCAAATACTATTGGCCAACCATGCGCCGCGATATCAATGCCCACTGTGACTCTTGCCTCTCCTGCCACCGCCACAAAGGATCAACCGGCTTACCAGCACCTCTCTTACAATACCCAATCCCATCACGACCATGGGAAACTGTCTCAATCGATCTCTTAAAACTTCCTCTCACAGAATCTGGCGCTGAGTACTTGTTCGTAGCGGTCGACCACTTCTCCCGCTACTGTGTCCTCGTTCCCCTCTCCGACAAGACTGCGAAGAGCGTTGCTCGTGCCCTTGTAGATCATGTAATTTGCCCGTTCAGTACCCCTCATACCATTCTTACTGACAACGGTACAGAGTTCAACAATAGCCTTCTCGATGAGATCTGTCGCCACTTTCATATCAGTAAGTGCAATGTCGTGCCTAACCATCCGGCTTCCAATGGCCTTGTAGAACGCCACAACTGAAAAATCTTAGAGTGCCTCAGACATCTAGGCTCCCATAGTTCGTCCTGGGATGACTGGATTCCCCAAGTGGCATCCTCCATCAATAGTTCCATCAATGCATCCATTGTTGAATCTCTCTTCTTCATCCTCTTTGGTTTTGACAAGGACCTCCCATACTCTCTCTTATCCTCAAAGCCAGAACCCATCTACAACATGGATGATTATGTTAAACTAAAATTGGCCAACTTCCAGACAATCCACCAGTATGTCCAATCCACTTTGGCTTCCTCTCAGGAGGACATGCTGCAGCGCCAACATAAGTCCGCCTCTCCTATCACTATCAATGTAGGCGATCTTGTCTTTGCTCATTCCCATACGCGTTCCTCCAAGTTGGATGACAAATTTACAGGGCCCCACCGAGTCCTCACTCAACAAGGCAACAAATTTCACCTCCAGGACCTGTCCACTAAGGACACCAGATGGGTCCACGTCGATGACTTAAAGCGAGCACCCCGTGGCCTCGTGTTGGAAGAGTCACTTCCACAACCTCCTGCCCCCTCTTCCCCTCCTCCCATCCCTCAGTCTACTTTGTCTCCACCTATCCCTCAGTCTCCTTCATCTCCATCTCCACCTGCTCATTCATCAACCAATCAATATCAGTCCAAACCGCGCTCTGCCCATCAACCTCTTCACGACCTCCCCCATTAACTCTACCCTGATTTTCTAGGTACGATGTTAGCGATCTCCCTGCTGGCAGTGCTGACCCTCCTGGGGTCTGGGTCAGGTCAGGACGATGGTGGAGTACGTCCCGGGGCCTTGGTCGGCTCGGGAGGCGAGGTAATGCTTATCGACGACATCGCCTCTTTGCGCTACGATCTTGCGCCCCTGGCCGACGTAGCCATTGCCCTACCTGCCTACGCGCACCAGCTTCACGGAATCAGGAACCATCTCACGGCCCTCATGGGGACACACAACCCGAATGAGTATCTCTATAACCTTTTCCTCCCACTCTCCTGGCAATTGCAATACATAAGTAACAGATTCACTGAGCTCAATGACACATTTTCCATTCAGACACCCGTGGGTCGTTCTCGTGTGAAACGAGGTCTCTTCGACTTCGGCGGTGAGATTCTGAGTCGCTTGTTTGGCGTTGCTACAGCCCGTGACATTTCTGGCTTCAAATCTGATCTCACTCATTTAGCTTCAGCCCTAGAATCACAACGCCGAGTCATTAAAATCCAACACACTATGTTACAGAAGCTCACAACCCAACTCAATGCAGTTACGTCCACTCTAAACAATTTCACTGATATCTTACAATGCCACCTTTCCGATCTCAACGTTATCTCTCAGTTCTTTTACCTCAAACTCAACATGGATAATCTCCAACTGGCCGTTGACTCTCTCCTGTCTCAAGTCTCTACCTTGGTTCGTATCCTGGTCGATGCTATCAATGGACGTGTCACTGCCGACTTAGTACCTGTCTCAGCTCTCCGTTCTGTCCTGGAATGGGCTCACTCCACCTTCGGTCTCTCCCTAGTCCTCCCTTACTCCTCCCTTGAATATTATTATCCTGTTCTCGAAGCCACTCTTCTCACTACATACGTCGTCGTCCATATTCCTCTCCATTCTGCCATAACCTTTAACCTTTTCCACATCATTCCCTTCCCTTTCCGCCTCAACAACTCCTTGTTACAGGTATCTGTTCCTTCAGAATATTTCCTCCTCTCCCATGATCATCTTTCCGTTGCCTTCCTTTCTTCCACAGACCTCCAGCAATGTTCCTCCCTTACTCCGACCTCTAGTCTCTGTGCTGCCCACCTTTTCGCTATCTTCCCTAGCAGTGTGACACCCTGTGAGTCTGCTTTAGTTCGCAACCATTCCATCTACTCGGCCTGTTCTTTTGTCCCAGCTCCTGACCTCCCGGTCCACCATGCTCACCTCAACCATGTCCAGTATTTCTTCTTTGCTGTTCCCATCTCTGTCACAATCATGTGTCCTGGTTTTTCCGTTCGCTCCGTCCCCGCTAGTGGTCTCTACAAAGCACCTGACTATTGTACCGTCAAATCAGAGTCCGTCATCACTTACGCCACTCGCTATCACCAAGCTGTTCGTAAACACTCCTATGACATCTTTCAACCAATCGACATGCCTTCAACCCTACCATCTGCCAACATTACCATCACCTCCCCTCACTTGCGCATGCTCACCTTCTTCAATGACAGTGATTTCATTATGGATCAATTTTCTCTGGCCTTCAGCCGTTCATGGGTTCATCCAACAGTTGTGTTTCCCCCTGTGGTTATCGCTTTCATAGGTTTTCTACTCATCATCTGTGCAGTGCATTGTTGTGTCAGAAAATTGGAACGTCGACTCCAGGAAATCAGTATCGCTACAGGCATAGTACGCCCTACACACGACGTAGAAACTCCCCGTACTTAGTGCCCTCACATTCAGTGACTACCATTGCCATCTAACCATTCACCAAACTGTGAACAGCACTCTGCCTACTAGAAAATGATGGTATTTCTTTCATACATTACTGAGTGACAGTGTATCCTACAGAAATTACAAAAAAAAAAAAAAAAAATGAAGGAAGAACAACAATAGAACTCTCATATCTACTCCTTGTTTATCATGTATCAACCTATTATTGTGTAATTCCCATTATGTTTATATATACCTTCGACCCTTACTGGATTTGTACCTATTAATCCTTGTATATCTTATCTGTATATATCCTTCTAATTCCCTCCCCTCAACATGGCCATGTCTCCCCTACTGCCCCTGTATCATACTTATCCCTTGTACAAACCTCCCGGTCCTGCCTTACTACTATAATCAAACACCATTTAACTCCCGGTGTCAGGAGACACCGTCTCAGTTACCCGGGGGAGTAGTGTACCCCCTCCACAATATGTCTACCCCCGATGTATATATGTCCCCCCCCCCCAATGCATACATGCCCCCACTAATCTTGCTAGGTCAGCACCCTTTCCCACGCCTGAAGACGGCGTTATTGCATCAGTTCTTAGCAGACAGCCTAGCCGGGCAGACTATTTTACTGTGAGCTTGTAATAAACTCCTTATCTAGCTGTTTGTACACGGAGTTTCTATCACCAAAGTATTGCAAGTTACACTCCACTAACCCATTCAATATCGTAAACCTATATCTTTTATTTCTTCCACAGCAAGTTGACACAATCTCAGAAAAACCCTCGTAATGATGGGGTCAAAATTGGTCAACCCCTCGACACGATCGCGTTCTTCGTTTGTCCTTTGCTCTTCCTAAAGCCAGACGATTTTATGTAGATCAGGAAGGACCTCTCATACTGAAGGGTATCAAGCTCCACCTCACCCCCCACCCCCGGCCAGAGTACGTATATGAGGCGTTTTAGATTTATTTTTGTCCCTTAGTGTTGAGGTTACTGACAATGCGGCCCCCATATCGCCACAGGATCTTAATACCGCCCAGCCTTCCGCCAAACCACTTTTCATCTCCACCCCAGGTTTCAGATTCTAACCTAATTTTCGCCACGTTCTCACCCAATATTTCGCCCAGAATTGCGCCCAGTCTTCGCCCAAGTCTCACGGTTTCTCCTCAGCTTAATTTTCCTCCGTTTTCAATAAAAAATCTCCCATAACATTTCTCAGCTTATCTCTGATCCATTTTTCGCCCAATGTCACGCCCAGTTTCTCCCCCAGTCTACTCCATTATTTTTTCCTTCCTTCCCCAGCCCACCTCATTCTTTTAATATATCTCCTCATCTTCCTTCACCATTTCCAGCTTCGCATTAAAACGACAGCAGCTTCAATCATTCCGCCCAATTTCTAGCCCCAAACCCCCTAGCCCAAGATTCTCGCCCAGTCTATCACCCACTTCCACTCCCTTGCACCACATGTGACAGACGGTGAGGGGGCGGTCCTAAACCCTCCCTCTTAACCCATAAAACCCACCATGCGTTACAGTGTGTGTGTGTGTGTGTGTGTGTGTGTGTGTGTGTGTGTGTGTGTGTGTGTGTGTGTGTGTGTGTGTGTGTGTGTGTGTGTGTGTGTGTGCCCTCTCCCTCCCTGTCTTTGAAATCAGACGAGTGAAAGGGAAAAAGCAGAGCGCATGACACAGGAAAATGACGATGATGATGGAAGAGCTAGAAGAAGAGTTTTTAATAGCCCGCGGTGAAGGGAGGGTACCCATCCTACCGAGAGCTATAATATTTACACAAAGCATCTGCAGGTGAAAAGATGGGCATTTTTAAATAATTTTTTGCCCTGCATTTCCAAGAGTATTATAAGCAGATTCTTGTTTTTATTTTCTATTTTTTCTCCCCTTTTCATATATTTCCTCTTTTTTTTTTTTTTTTTTTGCCAGGACGGCCTAAATAATGGTCAATTCACCTTTTTTATGTAGTCACTGTCTGAAATGTAAATTCTAAAAACTCCTATAAATGACAAGGAAAGCAAACTTTCTATATATAAGATTTACCTGATAACTGCATTTTACTCAGATCTTTTCATCTTCACTTGATACACCGATAGCAAGTGTCCCTCACATATACCATTTAGTTTCAGATGTCGATAATATGAAGCAACACCACAGCAAACAAAATAACGTCAGATTTAAAGGGTTACTCAGCGGTTTACCCCGACCGCATCACAACTCACGTATTACAGGATGCAAAAACTGTCTGTAAAAAGAACGAAAAATATAAAAAACTAACTCATCCTGGCACTAATCCTAATAAAGAATAAACATGTATCAGATAAAGACGAAGCTTAATGGATGCAAGCTTTGTGCCAAGTAACTCCTTGCCGTGTGGCGCTGTCGGCCGCTCTAGCACGACACTTTATTGCCGAGTGTCAGCATCGTTTATACAGCCGACTGTTTCCGACTCTAAATTGGTTTAATATTTTAGAAGTGTCCGAATTAATATTGGAATTTAATCTTTTCAAATCAGAACTTAAAAATACTATTCCAGACACAAGTCCTCCTCCTCCTCCTCCTCCTCCTCCTTATCCTCTCCTCCTCCTCATCATCATCATCATTATCATCATTATCTTCCCTAATCGAAAATTTAAAATCTCGCTTGAGGCACAAATCTTCCTCCACCTCCTCTTCCTCCTCCTTCTCCTCCTCCTCCTCATCATCATCATCATCATCATCAACTGTCCACTGTGGGATAAGGGTCTCTTCCATCTTTCTCCACTCTGACCAACTGACTGTTAGCACGCGGAATCGCCATAAACAAGTGTAAAAAAACAAAAAAACAATCGCGTAACTTTAGCAGGAATAAATACTCTCTCTCTCTGCAAAATACAATCGCAAAACGTCGGCAGGAATACAATATAATGTTCACATTTCGCATCCAAGCGGTTAATAACTTCTCTCCGATGACGTAATTTCTCTTACTCGCTGCCTCCAGACGATTTTATTCACCGTAAGGCAGATGTCTCGTGGTGTAGGGGTTAATGCTGGCTCTGTGTCTCCCTTTCCGTGTGAATAAAGTGTCTCCTGAAGTGGATATAAATCGTCTGAAAGAACATTATTTCTGACTACTCCAAACGGTTTTATTCTGATCAGGAGTCGTTTCATGTCACTACTACGACTGCTACTACTACTACTATTACTACTACTACTATTACTACTTTCACAACCATTACCACTACCACCACCACCACCACTACTACTACTACTACTATTACTACTACTGGGAGGAGTAGACTGTAGCACCAGTCGAGCAGGGCAGTACTCCCGAGGTGGATGGAAAGCTGATGACAGGGAGTGCTGGAGCTCCCGTTTCATCAGCCCTCAGGACTAGTTCCTGACCATCCCCCTTTGCTGAACTTTTTCAGTGTCTCAGTTACACAGAGAGTAGGCCAGCATGCTCTCCAGTACAAATTTCTCTATCTATCTTCACCAAACTACATGCACAGTACACACTACACTTCCTATTCAAAATTTACCAAAATGGCGTCAATTCACCCAGCCTCGGAGTCCCCAGGGGGGGGGACCATAAATGCCCCCGCCATCTGCCCCTCTCCCGGTGACGACTCGAGGTGCCTGGAACCACTGTCTGACTCTCTTCTTCTTCATTTCTGCAACATTCGCGGCCTTTCATCTAACTTTCGCTCTGTTGAGCACCACCTCTCCTCCTCTAAACCTCACCTTCTTTTTCTAACGGAGACTCAGCTGTCTGAGGCAACTGACAGCAAACCCTTTTCTGTATCCTCCTACTTTCTCTATACTCATTTCAAAGCCAAAGGTGGCTGTTGTGTATACATACGCAACGACTTATCTTGCTCTCGTGTTCCTGAACTTGATTCTTCTGAATTCTCCACTCTCTGGCTTCGGCTTTCCTGTCATTCTCTGACTAAATATATCTGTGCTGTTTACTTATCCCCTAATTCTACTGACTATCAAAAATTCTTCGACTATCTTACTTCTACGATGGAACACATTCTGTCCATTTCTCCTTTCTCTGAAATCTCCATTCTTGGAGATTTCAATGTTCACCACCACCTTTGGCTCTCCTCTCCTTTCACGGATCCACCTGGTGAACAAGCCTACATCTTTTCTATCCTTAATGACCTAGAGCAGCTTGTACAGCACCCTACCCGTATCCCTGACCGCCTTGGAGAGAGCTCCAACATACTTGACCTCTTCCTCACAACTAATCCTTCTGCTTACTCTGTTAATCTTTTCTCTCCGTTGGGCTCCTCCGATCACAACCTTATTACCTTAACCTGTCCTATCGCCTCCAGTACGGCCTGCGGACCCTCCAGGGAAACGTCGTCTCTGGCATTTTGGAGCTGCGGACTGGGAGGCCCTCAGGCAGTACTTCTTTGATTTTCCCTGGAATGATTATTGCTTCCATGGCCGTGAGCCATCTGAGTGTGCCTTGCGCATTACGGAGGTTATTCTCTCGGGCATGGAAGCATACATTCCTTTCTCATATCCTTTGACTAACGCAAGAAAGCCTTGGTTTAATCACGCTTGTTCTAATGCTGTCAGCAACAAGGAGAAGGCCTACAAAAGGTACCGGAGCCAACCCACCCCTGAATCACATAATCTTTACGTTTCTGCCCGGAATCGTGCTAAGTCTGTTCTTCGCTCTACTAAAAATAATTTCATCCATACTAAATGCTCTCAACTCTCCAACTCGAATTCTTCCCGCTCCTTCTGGCACCTTGCCAAAAATCTTTCTAACAACTTTACCTCATCATCCTTCCCTCCTCTTTTCTACTATGATGGTTCTGTAGCTATTTCTTCTACTGATAAAGCAGATCTCTTCGCACAGACTTTCTCCTCCAATTCCACCTTAGACGATTCCGGTGCTGTTCCTCCATCACTTCCCCCCTCTGACTTCCTCATGGCTGACATTAAAATTTCTTCAGTTGATGTATTTTCTGCCATTACTGGCCTCAGTACTAACAAGGCATATGGGCCTGATGGGGTCCCTCCTGTTGTTCTCAAAAACTGTGCTTCTGTGCTTACACCCTGCCTAGGCAAACTATTTCGCCTTTGTCTGTCAACTTGTACCTTTCCTTCTTGCTGGAAGTTTGCTCTCATTCAGCCAGTCCCAAAGAAGGGTGACCACTCCCAACCCTCCAACTATCGTCCAATTGCTTTAACGTCCTGTATTTCAAAAGTTTTCGAGTCAATTCTTAATAAAAAAATTTTAAGGCATCTTTCCTATCACAACCTTCTTTCCGATCGTCAGTATGGGTTCCGTCAGGGACGCTCCACTGGCGATCTTCTCACCTACCTTTCAGACTCCTGGTCATCCTCCTTTCGGGACTTTGGCGAAAGCTTTGCCATTGCACTTGACATCTCAAAGGCTTTCGATCGAGTCTGGCACAAATCTTTAATTTCCAAACTGCCCTCCTACGGTTTCTATCCTTCTATCTGTACCTTCATCGCTAGCTTCCTTTCTGGTCGTTCTATAGCTGCTGTCGTAGACGGCCATCGTTCTTCTCCTAGATCTATCAACAGTGGTGTTCCTCAGGGCTCTGTCCTATCACCAACTCTCTTCCTTTTATTCATCAATGATCTTCTAAGCTGCACATCTAACCCTATCCACTCATACGCTGATGACTCCACCCTTCACCTTTCCATTCGGTTCCCGCAACGCCCATCTCAACAGTTACTTCAAGAAACAAGGGATGAGGCTATGGCACACCTAATGTCTGACTTGGCTCATATCTCTGACTGGGGTAAAAATAATATGGTTGTCTTTAATGCTTCTAAGACTCAGTTCTTACACCTATCAACCCGACAAAATCTTCCACAGGTATACCCACTAATGTTTAATAATATTCAGATTAATCCTGCATCATCCTTGAACATGCTTGGGGTTTCATTTACTCGGGACTTATCTTGGAAAGATCATATTACATCTCTTGTAAAATCTGCTTCCAAGAGATTGGGTGTGCTAAGCCGACTCCGCTCTTTCTTTACCCCTGCACAATTGTTGACTCTATACAGGGGTTTTATCCGCCCCTGTGTGGAGTACAACTCTCATGTGTGGGGAGGCTCCCCACATACAGCTCTTCCCAATAGGGTGGAGTCAAAGGCTTTTCGTCTCATTAACTCTCCTCCTCTTACTGACTCCCTTCAACCTCTGTCTCTTCGCCGCACTGTTGCATCTTTATCTCTTTTCTATCGCTACTTTAATGGTCACTGCTCCTCTGAACTGTCTGCTTGCATTCCTCCACCTCTACGACGGGCGCGTAGCACCCGTCTGGCAGCAAACTCTCATCCCTTTTCTGTCCAACTCTCTAATGCAAGAGTTAACCGTTACTTCCAGTCTTTCATTCATGCAACAGGTCAGCTCTGGAACTGTCTCCCTCTGTCTGTATTTCCTCCTGCCTATGATCTCCAGTCTTTCAAACGCAGTGTGTCCAGGCATCTCAAAATGATCGGATCTTGAATTTGGCTCTCTATTGTATTTTGTTTTTCTCTTGGAGGGAACTGTTACTGCGGGCTCATGGCCTTTGGTTCCTTCTTCCTCGCATAAAAAAAAAAAAAACTACCACTACCACTACCACCACCACTACTACTACTACTACTACTACTACTAATAATAATAATAATAATAATACTATTACTAATACTAGCACCACCACTACCACTACCACCACTACTACTACTACTACTACTACTACTACTACTACTTCTACTACTACTACTACTACTACTACTACTACTTCTACCACCTAAGGGGACACCATCATTGATTATATGCTGGATACTATTAATGTAGAAGACAATGTTTAAAAATATTTTCACATGAATTAATGTCTTTTCAACACAGCCCTGAAATAATTTACCTACAGTGACCAGTTCCTAAGAATCTAAAAAAAAAAAAAAAAAATCTAACTTTCCAAAGACACTGTACAGTTAGATCTTCCTCCCCTCCCCCCATCCTGCTCTTCTTTTACTCCTTTTCATTTTTCTTTACTGAGAAAAGGAACAAGAATTCATAGGCTATTTATTCCATAGCTTCACGATGCAGACATATGGCTTTAAATGAATAAACAAATAAATCCATCCACCCATCATCCAATCCTTTCGTTGCCCTATGAGAAAAGTAGGAGCCCGGGGCTAGGCAAGTTGGTCCTGACATTTCAGACGAGAGACCAGCCTCACTCATCCCTGAGTGGCATTACGTGAACAATAAACCCCAACCACCCCTTGGATATAAACCTTCACCGGCTCAATCCGACTGGAGTGCCGTAATTAACCATAAACCACCAAGCGCCAAAATCTGTTTATATGGTTACCACCCAGCGTAGTAAATGGTTTCCTGGTGTACAGGAAACCATTTAGCTTGTCACTCAATGTAGAGTCACCC
Source organism: Coenobita brevimanus (assembly GCF_032717465.1). Lineage (NCBI taxonomy): Eukaryota > Metazoa > Arthropoda > Malacostraca > Decapoda > Coenobitidae > Coenobita > Coenobita brevimanus. The sequence continues at coordinate 48,627,439 of NC_136977.1, read as the reverse complement.
ACAGGCAGAAGTAGGAGGAAAGAACGAAGGAAAGAAAGACAGAAGAGGGAGTGTAAAGTCACCCGTAGGCAGAAGGACGAGGAAAGAATGAAGGAAAGAAAGACAGAAGAGGATGGAAGGAAAGAAGGACGGAGGAGAGGAAAGGGTAGACACCCAAGAGCAGCACTACATCGAGTGAGTGGATGGCAAGCGCCCCCACCTACCGCTTAAGAAATAAATAAGAAGAAGAAAGAACTAGGATGGATAATTTACTAGTGGGTCTCATGGAAAATTAAATACTTGTAATGAATTCCAGATCCACAAAATGCTCCTTGCCCCAGTCATCTATCGAAATTGAATCTTAATAATGCAGGCGAAAGTAACAGGAAATTAAAACATTTAGCTAACCTTAAATGTTGGGTGAGGGCAGTAAAGAGCAAGTCATTCTGCAGAGGGACGGTGCTCTAAACACACACACACACACACACACACACACACACACACAATACATTGGTGCCAAAATCAGCCGAAAAAAAAAATAATAATTTAAATGTACAGTGAAGACAGCGGTGGGTAAGTCATTTGGGTGGGAGGAAAAGAGAGGTGGTGTGGGGAGGAAGGTGGTGTGGGAAAGGAGGTGCTGTGAGAGGGGATGTGCTGTGAGAAGGGTGGTGGTGTGAGAGGGGTGGTGGTGTGAGAGGGGTGAGTATCCAGTCACTCCGCTCTTGTGCAAATACTTACTTGGAGTGCTACCGGATTCCTTGTCGATGAGGGCTTGGGCTTGGTGTGAGAGGGGAGAGAGGTGTTAGTGGGTGACTGTGGGGAAAGTAACTGAAAAAAAAAAAAAAAAAAGGTGAAGGAAACGAGGAGAGGGGAGGAAAAGAGAGGAGAGTAAAGAAGAGAGGTCACTAGAAAATAATGGAAGGGAAAAATAAAAATTAAAGGATACTGAAGAGGAGAGGAAGAAAGGAGAGTAGAGAGGTTACTGACTAGATAACATCCGCTCTATTCAGCTAAAGAAGGAAGAGGATGGGGATGAAGAAGAGGAGGAAAAAATTTTTGTGTGATGGTGGGATGAAAGACAAAGAGGTGCAAAATTAATAAGGAAGTTTAATGCGTAAGGAGTATCAAGAAGAAAAAGTATGACAAGAAAATGGGCGAAAAGATAAAATGAAAGCGACAATAAAAGAAGCGGAAGAGGGATGAGGGGTGGGGGTGAAAGTTAGAATAAGGCTAAGGAAGAGGGGTATATTTAATGATGGAAGATGAGAGGGAAGAGTATGAAAGGATAGGTGAAGGAAGAAGAAGCGGTGAAGGTGGGTGAAGAGAAATATTAGGAAAAGGAGATGAAAGAATACCAAGAGAACAAGAAGAAAAAGTAAGAGGCATGTAAGAGTGTAAAATGAGAAGGTAAGAGGATATGACAGTCATTCCTTACAATGTACCCCCGAGCAGGCAGACAGGCAGGTGAGACTAGGCAGGCTACTCATTACCTGGCTCTTACCTGGCCGCTTCATTACTCTCACCTTACCTTCCTTACCTACACCCTCATTACTGTACACTAACACTTGATTATGAATGGGGTGGTAGTGATGAACTTGTTAATGCTATTTCTGATAAGAAATAATAATAATAACAACAATAATAATAATAATAATAATAATATATAATAATAATAATGAGAATAATAATAAAATAACAATAGTAATACCGTAATAATGATAATAATAATAATAATAATAATAATAATAATAATAATAATAATAATATTATTATTATTATTATTATTATTATTATTATAAACTTTAACATTATTTTTATTATTAGCGTTATCATTATTATCATCAAGAATATCACCATAAACATTAACATTATTTTTACTATTAGCATTATCATTTTTATATTATATCTTTTCTACCACATCATCATCATCATCATCATCACTATCAGCACCTTCATCATAATCTTAACACAAACACATTCCATATTTAACCAGGCAGACAAAAGACCTGACCACACAGTAATTGTTGAGTCTCTGCTTGCCAGTGTACTAAAGCAGGCCTAAGTGGTGACAGGCAGACATGGCGTTAAGCAGACAGGCAGAGGCAGAGAGACAGGCCGGCAGGGGACTAGCAGACAGGGGAAAGCAGATACTGAGGCAGAAACACAAGCAAGAAAATTAAGATAAGCTAAGTGGGGAGAGGTAGGAAGGTAGGAAGATAAGGAAACAGAGAGGCAGGGAGGTGAGTGGTAAAAGAGGTAGGAAAATGGGCAAGAAGGGAGATGGGAAGGCAAGCAGACAAGAAAAGAGGTAGGCTGAGGAAGACTGGAAGACAGCAGGACAGGTAGACGGTAAGATAATTAAGTAGGAAGACAGGAATAAGAATTGAAAAGATGGTAAGAATATGGATATAGACAGTACGACAGACAGACAGACAAGTAGATGCACAGTGACAGGTCAGCAGAGGGTGAGAAGATGGGAGAGGGGGCCAAGATAACGAGACAGAGATAGACAGGAAAAAGAAGTAGGTAGGTAGGAATGGGGGGGGAATAGACGGGAAAATAGACAGACAGGTTGAAAGACACGAGGGCAAGAGGGTAATAGGACAGAGTTGTGGATAAGCAGAGGTAATGGAAGCTGAGTAGATTGAAAGGTTGAAAGGAAGGTGGATCGGTAGTAAGGTAAGAAAACTGGTTGATGGGATGAATGATAGGTAAGGAGGTAGATGAAGAGATAATGATAGAAGATGAGTAGGTAGGAAGGTACAAAAATAGGTAGGCAGGTAAGACAGGTAAGCAGAAAGATGGGTTGACAGCAAAAAAAAAAATACAGAGAAAGATAGTGATGCGACACGTAGAAAGGGAGAAAAGAAAGAGAGGACGAAACGAGAGGGAGAAAGGGCGAGAAAAAACTAGTCAGGAAGGTAGGTAGGTCTAAAGGGAAGATTAGAACTGGACTGTCTGCTTCTCACTCTACCAAAGCAGATCTAGGTGGTGAAAGCCAAGCATGGCATTAAGCAGACAGGCCAAGGCAGAGAGACAGGCCAACAAGGGGCTAAGAGACAGATGGAGACAGATAATGAGGCAAACGCACGGACAGGAAAATTAAGACAGGCTGGATGGGGAGAAGTAGGAAGTAGGGAGGATAAGGAGGAGGTAGGGCGGCGAGAGGGAGAATTATGAAGGTATGTAGGCAAGAGAACATGAGGGCAGATAGGCAACAGAACAGAGAGAAATGAGGATGATGGGTAGGCAGGAAGGTTAGAGTGTAGGTAAGCATAAAATAAGTACAATAGTGAGGAAGAGGCACGGGTAAGAGAGTAGAAGGGAAAATGGGTAGGAAAAGAGGGAGGCAGGATGACAAGAGGAGAGGCAAAAAGAGAAGGCGACAGGAAAATGAGTGGGCATAAGAGGAGGGCATTAGAAAGGCAGAGCGATAAGCAAGCCTGGAAACAAGCAGACATGGCGCTAAGCAGACAAGCAGAAGGCAGATGGACGTGCCAGCAAAGGGGTGAAGAGAAGGAGAGGAAGATGATGAGGCAGACATTTAGACAGAAAGATAAGTGGACTGAGCGAAGAGGAAGACGGAGAGAGGCAGGGCGGTATGAAGATGAGTGAACAAGGAAAAAGAAAACAAAAGACAGCAGAGCCAGACACAAGGTAAAAAAAAAAAAAAAAAAGGAGAGACAGGTAGGCACGTAATGAGGAAGACATGCAGGAAGACAAATAACAGTTAGAGAGGGGGAGGAAGTAGATGACAGGCAGAGAGGCAAGGAAAATGAAAGTTAGATTAGACAGATAGATATAAAGATGGGATTAGACATATAGATAAACAGATAGGGATAAACAGACAGTCAGATAGGTGGATACATACATACATAGATGAAAGATAGAGATACATAGAGACAGACAGACAAGCAGACAGACAGAGACACAAGCAGAGAGAGAGAGAGAGAGAGAGAGAGAGAGAGGAGAGAATGTAGTTATAAGGCTAATGAGATAGATATTGACAGGGATAGGTAAGATGGACATGGAGATAGAAAGCAGGGTGGACAGGGCAACAAGATACATAGAAAGACAACAGGATAGATAGGGTACAAAAGAATAGATAGAAGAAATAGACAGCGAGAGAGAAAGGCAGAAAAAAAGAGACAGGAAAATATGAGAACAGAGGGAAGCGGATATACAAGAGAAAGACAGCGAGAAAAAAGAAAGGATAATGAAACAATGTGACAAGTTTAAGGAGAGAGAGAGAGAGAGAGAGAGAGAGAGAGAGAGAGAGAGAGAGAGAGGAGTGAAAGGCATGTGAAAGGACTGGGGGCGGGGGAATGAGAGCAAGGATACAATAACTCTTGAGAGGCTTAGTCAAAAATTTCAAAGGTAATTTACAGTAGATCAGCTTCACACACCATAAAAGTTTCTATCCAAAGCTTTACACACACACACACACACACACACACACACACACACACACACACGTCAGATGATGGGGCAGAACTGTGACTAGTTTAAGTACTTTGTCTTGTAAGTAGATTATTATAAGTGAACTATATTTTTGGATCATATTCTTGGTTTGGCGGGCCTTGGTACACATCCCCCTCTGGCCACGCCCTTGATTACTTTCCTCGTAGTGAAGGGGTTTAACTAAATGTCTGTATTTTTTTCTATCTATCTATTGCCAGACGCCTTAATCCCGTAAGGGGTGGCCAGAGACAAATCGCCTCCTTGTCGCCCTGTCCCCTGCCATTTCTCTGCCCCCCCCCCTCTATCTTACATCCCTCTCTCTCATATACCTCTCAACTCCATCCCTCCATCTCATCAATAACTAATACATATAAATCTTCACGATCACAGAGGGGTTAAGACATTACATATTATTCCTTATTTTTTAACATGAGACCACGGACACACTCATATCGGATTGCAGGGCTACACATCAAATTCTGATAAATACAAAAAAAATAAAAAAAAATGTGGCAAGATACTTATACATTTATCACGCGCAAATAGACACATTAAATATTACAGAAAAAATTAAGTTACTTGTAGTTTGGAGGAAAATATTAAGGAAGAATAAGATAAGGCTTTGTAACAAGACAGACAAGTCCATATGTCTTGTATATATTCGTAACCAAGACCTACAAACATTCAACCCCCTTTCCCCCCCCAAAAAAAAAAAAAAAAACGGATATATACAGAAAACAGAATTACTGTAAATCCGAAAAATATTTATAAATGGATTCACTGATGAAGCATAAGAACAGCATTGATGATAAGGGAGACAGATGCAACAATACTGATTATATTCGCACCCCAAAATTAGAAACACTTAAAATCCAGATGTGTAGAGAAGCCAGCGTAAATCTATAATAATATTAATAATGGAACGCATTGATAAGTAATAAAGGTAGGGTATATAACAAAGGAGACATGATATTCACTGAAAGAATTCTTGGCACAACAATTTTGATGGAAAAAGGTAGGGATATAAATAGACAAAAAAAAAAAAAAAAAAAATCTGTACCGATATTGGTAAGGGAAAGTTTTGCTGAAAATTATGAATAGATTTGAAACATGAGACGTGTGGAAATATACGAAGAAAATCTGTACCAAAGAAGGGGAAAAAAAAAAACGATAAAATATATGTAAAACTAAGCATCTAAAATACTAAAGTATCAGTAAGGGGACGTCCCATCCATCCATCCATTGCCAGACGCCATGTATCCCAAACGGGGTGGTCAAGGGCTTAGAGTTCATTGTTTTACAGGGAGGGGCACTAATCCTCCACCAACCCCACTTGACACGTAAGGATGCCAACAGCATCTGGTGTTCCCAGGCGGTCACCCATCCAAGTACTAACCAGACCCAACGTTTCTTAACTTCGCTGATCGGACGGGAAGCGGTGTACTCAACGTAAGAAGAGTGATAAAAATAAATAGGTGTGTGGATAATAAAAATCTCGTAAAATAAAAAAAAGAATATTAATGACAGCACGTCCATGAGAAACCAGACTTCAGAAATCACGCCTCAGTGTTAAAAACCAAGACTATTGAGCGACAAGGTTCCCGATGCGTAACTAGCGCACTGATAACCACTAAGGAATACTGATAAGAGGAGAGATAAAGAAATGAGTAAAACCAGTAAAGAGAGTCTAGAGAGAAAAACGTATCCTTGGAAAACTGGTATTAAGTATATTGTTGCTGACAGGAGGAAAGCCACTGGGGGTCAAGTAGCGTTGCCAGTTTAGCGAGTTTGAAGCCAGATCGAGTAATATGCGCTTCAGTTTAGCGAGGAATAATTAGGAACCCTGACCAAGATCTATCGACAACTTTTAAGACATCGAAGCCCAATTTTAGTATCATTCTAGCAATTTTAACACAATTTTTATAGAGATATTTAAGGTATATTTGTGCTTTTCGCCGTTCAAACAAATTACTTCTTCCACTTGGACGAGGTATCTAGTCATTATACAGGGGAATCAATAGTCAGGTTACACAGGAGAGAGGGATCACGGCAGCCACTGACATGGCAAACCTCACGAAGCACAGAAAATATTACTGCGAGGAATGTCTGCATAAACTGTGATAATACTGAACATTGTGGTGTGACTACTTCCCTGTATCGTTACGTAATACAGTATCTCTGTGTTAAATCACCCAGTATTCTTGCCATTAACAGACGATTTTATTCTGCGTAGGAGAAAACCCTGGTCCCGTATTCTCGCCGGGTAAGGAAGCTCCCTAGCACCTTTTCCTTTGTGATTTATTTTTGGATATGGCAGGTTACTATCGGTTTGTACGTTATTCATGCTGGATATGGCGATGTGTGAAGGATTTATATAACACAGAGGAGGACACTAAGGTGTAATAAGGAAACCAAATCGCTTAGGAAAAGGTGTTAGGGAGCTTAACTAACAAGATTATTGGCTTTGGTGATCAAGGAATTACTGAAGGCTATCCCAAACGCTTCCAAATCGAAAACTCTATATAAAATTAAACAATATGATCTTAAGGAGAAAAAATTAAGATTAAAGAAGATGGCGGACTCGGGGTAAAGGCGCTGAAAGAGTAATTTTAGCTGTAGTTGTGGCTTCGGTCTGGCAACACTGGGTGCCCAAACAGGCCTGGGTTAGCATAAAAACACACGCTGCTGAAAAAATGTACATGCGTTCCAATCAGCATCTCCTACTTGACTGATTGGCTGTTTCCCCCACTCAGCCCCACTTACCATGCTACCGAGAGCCTTAGCATTAACGCATCTCTCTCTCTCTCTCTCTCTCTCTCTCTCTCTCTCTCTCTCTCTCTCTCTCTCTCTCTCTCTCTCTCTCTCATTTCATGTCCGTCAGTCTCTTTATTTGTCCGTTTGTCTGTCTATCTCTCGGTACCTGTCCAGTCTGTCTAGCTTTTTATCAGCCTCTCTCTCTCTCTCTCTCTCTCTCTCTCTCTCTCTCTGTACCTGTCCAAAGCTACGCTCCGGCACAAACAGGTAGGAACGCCGTGGCCAAGATATCGTTCCATCATCAACTTCACAAAAACGTCAACCCAGATTCCTTGTTCATTTTTTATTTTTATTTCATTTTTTTGGTCCTTATCATCGTCCGCAGCTACCTTTTCAGTACGATGACATCTTTGTTAATACTATTCTCACTAACGCCAGACGATTTTATTCAGTTGAGAGAGAGAGAAAGAGAGAGAGAGAGAGAGAGATGGGCAGGGAAGGTTAATATCGACGTAGATATTATTAGCATCTTTGATGTCAACAGGAGAATTACCATCGTTATTATCACTATAGTAGCTGGTATGGATTTATTCATACCAAGTCAACAATTCACTAAAAGATCGAACCCTCCAAAATGGTTTGATAGCAACTGTGCCAAAGCAACAGCCCAAAAGTCATCAGCATATAACTATTACTTGAAATCAAAAACATCTGAATCACTCTCTCAATTTAAAATTGCTAGAAACCATGCAAAAGCTGTAATAAATCTTGCTAAATCAAACTTTCTTCAAAACCAAGCATCAAAACTACTTAAAACAACCCTAATGACAATAGAATATTCTGGTCAACTCTCAAGTCTTTCAATAATAACTTTAACAAGACACCATCCATTCCCCCGCTAAAATCTTCGGATGGCAACATTACAAGTGACCCGCGTGGGAAAGCAGATATCTTTGTCAGTACATTTGCCAGAAATTCTACCTTAGAGGAAGCCAGCCAGAATGTCCCAGCACTAGAACTTGACTCTCCCGACATTGTTCCACTTAAAATACAGACAAGGTACGTGAAATCCATCTTAGACAATTTACCTACCAACAAAGCTCCAGGCTCAGATGGAATTCCGACAATTGTTTTGAAAAAGTGTTCCCCAGAACTTGCCTCTGTTCTTGCAAAATTATTCAGACTATGCATACTTACTTCTTCATTACCTAATTCATGGAAAGAAGCCAATATCCACCCAATTCCAAAGAAAGGAAGTTCCTCTGACCCCTCTGATTACAGACCAATAGCTGTCACATCTTCTCTTGGTAAGGTTTTTGAAACTGTAATTAATAAGCACATAGTTAAACATCTTGAATCCAACAACTTAATTAGTGATAGACAATATGGTTTTCGCCAAGAAAGATCCACCATTGACATACTCAATCTCCTAACTCATACCATCCATCAATCAGTTGACATGCATGGTGAAACTTATGCAGTAGCCCTGGATGTTTCTAAAGCTTTCGACAGAGTCTGGCACCGTTCCCTGTTGTCCAAACTCCCTTGCTATGAACTAAACTCTTTTGTTCCTTTGATTTCCTCATATCTCAACAACAGAAAAATAAGAGTAAAAGTAGATGATGTATATTCTACTTTCCACTCAGTTAATGCTGGCGTGCCGCAGGGATCAGTTCTGGCACCAACTCTGTTCCTCGTTCATATTAATGATCTCTTATCTGTCACCCACAATCCCATCCATTCATATGCAGATGACTCAACACTTCATAGTTCATTCACACTCAGACATCCATTTACAAAGTCCGATATCTCTAACTCTCAACTCAGTACAGCCATCTCTTTAAATCAAGACTTATCCATGATCAGTGAATGGGGACAAAAGAACCTTGTCTCATTTAATGCTAATAAAACAAAATATATATAATTTACTAATAGGCATGTATTGCCAGAATCGTATATTACTTTCAATGCCAAAAATATCCCCATTTCCAAAAGTATTGAAATTCTCGGCGTCTCACTTAACAATGCCCTCAGGTGGACCTCTCATGTTAGATCACTTGCTAAAACCGCCTCAAAGAAACTTGAATTATTGTACAGAGTCCGTAACTTCTTCACTGACGAGCAGTTAGTTATAATTTATAAGAGTCATGTGCGCTCTCAGCTTGAATACTGCTCACCATTGTGGAGCGGAAGTGGAGAGGTTGCATTAAAACAAGTAGACAAGTTTCAGAACAAAGCTATTAGAATTATTAATAACTCTGCTATTACTAATAAACTACTTCCCCTACAAGTACGAAGGAATGTTGCCTCCCTTGCGTTATTTTACAGATATTTTTACAGCAAATGCTCAGACGAAGTTGCATCTATGATGCCACCTCTCCATGCCTTCCCTCGTGCTACACGGGCAGCTGGCAGCGCTCATGACTGGAATGTCACTCAGCCATACTGCAGAACTTCTGCCTATCAGAATTCTTTCATTCCTCGAACTGCATCTCTCTGGAACTCGCTTCCCCAGAGTTGTTTCCCTCCAAACTTCAACCTACTGCTGTTCAAGTCTAACTGTTACAGATATTTTATGAACAGAGGACACCAGTAATCTGGTGCATGGATTATTTTTTTTTTTATTCATTTGTTTTTCCTTCCTCTGTTCTGTTATATATAAAAAAAACTATCATTATCTTCATTTTCTCCAGTACTGTCATTATCACCACCACCACAGTTAGCACTATCATCATCCCTAAAATCATCATCATCATCGTCATCATCATTATCATCACCCTTAACTCATCATCATCATCATCATCACTAACACATCCACAAAAACCTGCTGTATGTGAGATCAGTAAAAAAAAATGATAGGCATATTCGTCTAGTCTCCTCCCTCCCTCCCTCCCTCTCTCTTTCTCTCTCTCTCTCTCTCTCTCTCTCTCTCTCTCTCTCTCTCCCTCTCTCTCTCTCAGTTCTCCATTCCGACTGCTCTGTGTCAAAAAATCATCTAAGGCCCGTTTAATAGGTACTGCTATTTTCACGACCCGTAGTTAGCCTAAGTCAGGATTTCAGGAAGTTAAAGTTATTATTAATTTCTCTCTTCTCCTGTCTTCCTCTACCCTACTTTTTTCTAAAACTTCCAAGGTGAACACTGTCTCTTCATCTATCTACTCATCAGTTTACATATATCTATCTATCTATCTATCGCCAGACGCCTAATCCCACTCTTCACCCGGGACGATAAAAGTGTTTAAGACTTCAACAATTCCCTTCATTTCATCCCTTCTGGCAGTCCAAGTCGCCTTCCCTCATGCACTCTTCTGCTTTACTCTTTCATCTCGTTCTCGGTCTCTCTCTCCCCCTCCCTCTTTCCATTCCCCTGTTCTGTTTGTCCTACTTTCCTTTTCATGCTTGTGGAATCTGTCTACCTTATTAACAATGTTGAGAAGTTGATTAATGATGATGATGAAGAGGATGAGGATGAGGAAGAGGATGAGAGGAGAAGGAGGAGGAGGACGATGAAGATGACGATAATGACGATGATGATGAAGTTTGACTGTCCATGTAAATGTAATAAACACGAAATAAGTACAGCCAAAGAAAATATTTAACACTTTCAGTAACCACACCAATTTACGCAAATAGTTAGGTAATTTTATTCAGTCGGTTCAGTTGATACCATTGTCTCTTAAAGGCCTGAATACTACCTCGACAAATCCTTTCACTAACCACCAACCACTTAGATAGGTAAAACATGAAAAGCAGTGGACGATTTAAATTTCTCAGGCTCCTACATCTCCCTCTTACCAGAATAAAATCGTCTGGCGTTAATTGGAATAAAACACAGAAGAGGCCAACCAAGGAAATGTAAACAGTGACAATATTAATTCTGTCTAGTTAGTACTATTCCCTCTTAGCTTATTAAAATTGGCATCATTTGGAACAGAATACTTGAGATGGTTAGACTGTGAGAGAGTTAATTCAGCTTAGTAGTGACCACAGACACTCGAAAGGTTAAAACTGCTGAAACTGCGAACCTACGACCAGAAAAATCCCATCTGCTTCATTAAACAGCCCCAAGTACCAATAATTACCAGACAGTAAACACACCCCTCCTTACCAGCCGAGAAAACTACAAGCGCAAATTAAAGTCTGATGCGAACTGGAGCAGGGAGGACATACCAGGGCAGGGAAGGGTCAAGCAGGGTTGTGGGAGGACAGGGCAAGGCAGGGCAAGGTAGGTTTAAGGCAGGACAGGTTTGGGTGAAGGCAGGGAAGGTCGAGTTTTGAGCTTGACGTGGGGTAGAGGAGCCAGAGATAGCGGGTCAAAGAGAGGGTTGGATGAGCAGGGCTGAGCAAGAGAGACAAAGAGAAGAAAGGCAGGGTAGGGTAGGGTCTTGTAGGTTAGTCAGGCAGGGAGAGCTAAGGCGGTGGAATGTAAGGTAGGGCAGGGTTATGTAGGGATGAATAAGGTGGCATAAGGTACGATACAGTAATGCCATGTGGGTTACTTAGACAGGGTAGTGATAAACGGTGCAAGATAGGGTAGAGAGGGAAGGGTAGGGTCAAGCAGTATTTCGCGTGACAAGGGAAGCCTGGAAAGGTAAAGAGTGACAGGGGACGGCCTGGTAGGGTAGAATAGGATAATGTCATGAAGGATCTAGGACATGTAAGTCTTAATCCGTCAGAATTAACCTCTCCAGCATGATGTCTCGTATTCTTAATGTTCGATCCCATGCCAGACGATTTTATTCAGCTGGTAGCGAAGGGGTTAAGAAGAGGATGGCGATGGCAGGGCAGGACAGGATTATGATAGGACCTGTCGAGGCGAAAGATAACAAAACGGGCATAATGGGAACGGAACGAGTCGGGCAAGGTAGAAAATGGGAAAGGCAGGGCAGGCAAGGCAAGGCAAGGGCAGAGCAAGGCAGGGTAATGCAGGGCAGGACAAGACAGGAGTACACAAGGCAAGACAAGGTAAGGCAATAAGGCAAGGCAAGGCAACACAGGACAGAGCATGGCAGGGCAACATAAAGTATGACAACGGAGGGCAAAACAAGGCATGGCAGGGCAGGCCGAGAAGGGCAAGGCAAGACAAGGCAAGGGAGGGCAGGGCATAACGCATCAAGGAAGGGCATGAAATAGCACATTAAGGCAAGGCAATGTATAGCAAAGAAAGGCAAGGTAAGATATAGCAAAACAGGGCAGGTTGGGGAGGGGCGGGGCAAGGCGGGGGCAGGTAAAGGCACTGGGAGGCATCAGGTATCAGCACACCGGGCAACGCTGACAGGTAATTGTCCTACCCTACCTAAATTTGGCACAAGCAAAGGTTAGTGTCAGTCAAGGACCCTGTTGTTTGGGACCGACGGGGGGCCAAGAGAGGGAATGGGGGATGGGAGTAGAGAGGGGGGTGAAGGAGATAGGGAGGGGAAAGGAGGGTGACGAAGGTAAGAGTGAATAGGTACATATGACAGAGGCAGGGAGTGAGGGAAGCAAGCGGGGTGAGGGAGGGAGTAGGTGAAGGAGGCAGATGTTGAGAGAGAGTAAGGTATCAAGGGAGGTAAGGGGGTGAGGGAGGGAGGAAGGAGATGAGTGAGAGAGAAAGGAGGTGAGGGAGGGAGGATGGAGGTAAGGGAGGGAGGAAGGAGGTGAGGGAGGGAGGAGAGAGGTGAGGGAGGGAGGAGAGAGGTGAGGGAGGTAGGGAGGAGATGAGGGAGGGAGGACAGAGGTGAGGGACATGGGAAGGAGATGAGGAAGAAATGAAGGAGGTGAGAGTGGGTAGAAAGAAAGGTGAGAGAACACGATAATGTTTAGAAGTTTAAGTAGCAGAGAAAGAGGATATCAGGGAGTGGGAGAGAGCTAGAGTGAGGGAAAAGGTGTTTAAGAGGAGCATGAGGCGTGAAAGAGGTATGGAAAGGTGACAGTGTAAATGTATGAGGGAAGAAGGGAGAATGTGAGGAATGAAAGACAAGAGGTAAGGAAGAGTGGGGGAGGGGGAGTGAGGGTGAAGGGAGAAGATTGGGATGAGGGAAAAGAGAAGTGAGAAAGAGCCAGAGGGAGAGGGGGAAGAGTGAGGAGGGGATGTAGGAGTGAAGGGAGGGTGAGGTAGAGAGGTGGGGGTGAAGGGAGGATGAGGTAGGGAAGTGGGGGAGTAAGGGAGACAGGGATTGAGTGAGGGGGCGGGAGAGAGAGCAGCAAGAACTAAGGTGAAGAGATAAGAAACGAGAGCACTGAAAACAGGCCGGGTTAAGTGGAAAAGTAAGTATACACAGAATGAACACTATCCCAATTATAAAAGGAAAAAAAAAAAAAAAAAGCACGCAAGACTAAAATAAAGCACCCTTAATCAATAAAGAAACAAGTGCACAATGACAACACGAACAGTCCACATTAATTAACAAAACAAAAAATAAGCAAAACAGAATTAGATACACACAAATCAAAACAAAACAAAAGCAAGCCAGAAAAAAATCCCACACGAAGGAAAATAAATGCAGACAAAATAAAGTCCTCAAGCAAACTCTTTAGAATGGTGATCTTTTTCTCTTTTTATTCCTGCCACTGGTCGATTATTCTATCTATGAACAACCCCCTAATAGCGAAGAGCTTAGTGAAGGCTATACTTAATCCCTCCAGTTCTTTAATCTCTCCTAAGCTTATTAAAATCGTCTGGACACGGGCAGAATATGCTAAAAAAAATTGGCGTCATCCTCGTGAAGGGATTTACATGAAAGCTAAATCAATCACAAAATGAGCTTTTAAAAAAATTCCCCCTCCTGCAACGATTTATAATTTCATCCTGCCATCTCCAGACGATTTTATTCATCCAAGAAAAGATCTCCAGCCCTAAAGGGGTTAACGGAGGCTCTATGTAACCCCCCCCCCCCAGTTCGAAAAATCCCTCCTAACCAGAGTAAAATCGTCTAGGATAAGCAAGAATAAAGTATACATAAAATCCTAGTGAAAAGGTAAGGAAAAAAAAAGGTAAATACACGATAAAAATTCCTCACAAATTAACCCCTTTGATACGATGACGTCTTATTTATTGTTGTTTATTCTTATTTATTCTTGTTTATTCTTGCTAATTCTTATCGTTATTTATTTTTTGTTTATTTCTGCTAACTCTTGTTCATTCCTGTTCATTCTTGTTTATTCTTGCTAACTCTTATTTATTCTTATTTGTTCTTATTTATTCTTGCTAAATCATTATTCGTATTAACTTTTATTTATTATTACTAACTCCTATTTATTCTTATTCAGTCTTGTTTATTCTTGCTAACTCTTATTCATTCTTATTTATTCTTGGTAACTTACTTATTCTTGTTACCTCTAGACAATTTACTTCAACTTTGGAAACATCACCTGCCATGAAAGCTATATCTAACCACAGGAATTAAAAAAAATAAAAATAAAAAATAAATAAAATCGTCTGGAGATAGCATGAATAAAACTCCCAAAAAACCTCATCGTAGTAAAATGGTTAACAGAACAACAGAAACACAAAAACAAAAGCAATTATTATTTCCAGTTCAGGGTTCACCATCAGTCTGTCAAATCAGACACACACACACACACACACACACACACACACACACACACACACACACACACACACACACACACACACACACCTAGAATAGCTCTGGGAAATCTAGGACGAACGCAAACACCTTAAATCAATCATGGTAGACACGTTTAATGCGACTGGTCAGGGGAGAGATAAATATATTTCTTTGGTACGAGTGAACTTCTGGCTCAATAAATTTATCTGGATGTAACTAAAAGACAGTAAATATATTCACCAAATATTATATCTATCTGTCTGTCTATCTATATGTATCTGTACATACTGTACATACATACAGATAGATAAACAGACAGATAGACAGATAGTAGAGGGAGAGATATAGGTGTGTGTGTGTAATTCACCGGGTCGGTCAGGATCACTTGATGGTCGTGATGGTCAGCTTTTACCCTCCCGGAAGGGAGCTGAGAGCTCATATAGTCCTATCTAAGGGCAAGGCTGTGACCTTCACACACGCACACACCCGTCCCCTTGCTCAAGGGGGACAGTAACCACCCACTTCGTCAGTGAAACTTTTCGCAACCTGAGCGAGGCGCGAACTCCCGTCCACCAGTTGGCAAGCGGGAACGTTACCACTGCACCAGCGAGCGGTGTGTGTGTGTGTGTGTGTGTGTGTGTGTGTGTGTGTGTCTTTAAAAGATTATTTAAACCGTACCCAACTGTGGACGTAGACCTGACACTGTTTAATCTTGGAGAAGATTATTAATGTCTGTGTTGCCTATATTAAAACAATCCAAATGCAGCGATGGAGGCAGTTCTAAGGCCACAGCTAAATTAGCCATCCAGTACACTAAGCCTCCCTCGTGAAAAAAAAAAAAAAAAAAAAAAAAGATGTCTGGAAGGAAGCACAAAATTGAATAAAAAAGTCTGGCGATGGAAAGGAGAAAAATATCATGGAACTGAAGAGGTTATTTCATCTCGAAGTCCAAATCTACAGACAGGAGGTGACGCCAAGGAAAAAAAAAATCTTGGGGCCATATTCTTGTCTATTATGAAGGGCCCCTAACACCTCTTCCTTAGCGATTTGTTTTTGGATACGGTTAGTTAATATAATTCGGTACGTTACCTTGAAGAGTATGGCGATTTTAGAATTATTTACGTAACACAGACGAGGATAGTAACATGTAAGAAGCAAAATAAATCTCTTAGGAAAAGTGTTGGTGAGCTTCCTTAACCAACGACAATACAGGTTTTAATCACACCCATCAAAAATCCCACTATCAAAATTATCGCAATCAGCAAACACAGGTAAACCATTGATAAGAGAGTAACCTGGATGAAAAAATATAAACCAAGAGAATTACTATCACATTAATCACTGCAAAAGAATCGGACGCCATATATCGCTAGATCTTAGAGCAGATATTAATGAGCCAAATTCTGGTTCATCATCATCATCAAAAATACTCCAGTCTTCGTCATCATCATCATCATAAAAAATACTTCAGACGAAATCATCATCATAATCATCCCTATCATCATCATCAGCCCAATCATCATCATCTCTATTATCTTCACCCCTATCATCATCATCATCACCATCATCATAAAAAATACTCGTCTTTATCATCAACATCATCATAAAAAATACTTCAGTTATCATCATCGTCATCATCATCACCATCATCATCCCTATCATCATCATCATCTCCATCATCTTCTCCCCTATCATCATCATAATCATCATCATTTATAATTCCCGCTATCAATAAAGTTTGGTAGAATCCAGAATCACCACAATCACGAAAACAAAAATAACTCGAATACAAAGTTAACAACAACGAATCACAGTCTCAAAAAACAATCCCCAAACAAGTCCAAACAATCCCAGAAAAAATCCAAACAATCCTCAAACAAGTCCAAACAATCTCACAAACTCACGATGATCCCAGAAATGGAAGTGTTCTGGGACGAAACTTACCTAAATGAATTATAATCAGGTGTATATGCATCTGATAAGGCAGGAGTGAGAGGGTCAGGTTAAAAAGATAAGAGATAAGGGGTCAAGTTTGTGTGTGTGTGTGTGTGTGTGTGTGTGTGTGTGTGTGTGTGTGTGTGTGTGTGTGTGTGTGTGTGTGTGAGAGAGAGAGAGAGAGAGAGAGAGAGAGAGAGAGAGGGGGGGGGTACACAGGAGATAACAAGGCATAATGAGCTTGTCTGTAATGATAAACTAATTAAGCAAGAGATTTAAATTACATCTGCAAGCAAAGAAGATACGAAGGCTCTCCCTCACCCACTTTTCGCTCCGAAAAAGATGACGGCAGGAAAAAATGAGAAAAATACCACGATTACTGAGAGGAACACATCAGGAGTAGTGGAGACACGGAGAATGGAAGAGAGAGAGAGAGAGAGAGAGAGAGAGAGAGAGAGAGAGAGAGAGAGAGAGACATAGCTCCGGATAAGACTCAGTGGTATCGTAACGGGGCAAGACGTGAAGACGACAGGTGAGAAAAGGTGAGGATATAAGTTCATCTAGCAAACAAAACCACACCCTGCATTGTTGAGAGAGAGAGAGAGAGAGAGAGAGAGAGAGAGGCGACATTACTTCCTATACGAAGCTCAATTAGGCAGACAGTAAATTTATGCTAAGTTCCACCCTTCCCCTAGAATAAGACCCGGAGTATTCTATTTTACATCCAGGTCCCTAATTGTACTGCTTCGTAAACGGGGACAAGGGAAAAACATACATTTTCCAGGACTCTGACCGGCTGAAGAATATAACTCATTATAGTTGTGATGAGGTTGAGGAGAGGCATGCAACAGAGAGAAGTTAAGCCTCTCTCTCTCTCTCTCTCTCTCTCTCTCGCCGCCTCGTCTTATCTCCATCTGGTATCGCTCAGGAGTCAGGTGGCCTCTTGCAGGTTCGCCCTGGTTACTGGCTCGGCTCACACTCACACCACACGCACTTATTCACGCATGCATAGACACTCACGCACACGCAAATTCTGACATACAACGCACGCACTTATGTATTCATCTTCACGCCCACGCAAATTCTAACACGCATTCAACGCACGCATTTAGTCACGCATTCATAAACCTTCACGCACATGAAGACTCTGACACACACACACACACACACACACACACACACACAGGTGATGACGATGGGTAAGGGGAGTGCTGGATGTTTATTAATCCAAGTGATGTGAAAAAATACCATGATAAAAGAATCCCATTTTTTGAACACTACACTCCTTTCACCTTAACTTGGCATACAACTGCCATATCTCCATCTTGACTGCTGAGATGTAGCAACAGATTTAACACTAGAATATAATGCTAGTCACGAAGAAGCGCTTTGGAAGGGATGCAGAACCGCAGCACTGTCTTTCTCTGCCACTGAGCTACGTGAAATAAGCTGAAATGGGCGAAAATCTGGGCCAGTTTTACGTGAAGAAACTATAGCAGAGGAGACTAACGATCGTGGAATGAAAGTTTGATGACCAGCTGGGGAGGGAAAGGGTTAGAGAATTTGAGTTTTGTTTAAATACTTGATTAATCTTACAAATAGCGCGTCGGTATTTTGTTAAGGAAAAAAATTCGGAATGAGGTATCCGCATAATGTTTGAATATGGACGGTTCGTTACTAGTGCCAAAGTGATGACATGTAGCCTAAAGGTGTACGGTGCGTGAAAGATGGGGGTTTAGGACAGGGACTATCTAATCTATGTCTTGAATGTGATGCAGGAAACAAAGAAACACACACACACACACACACACACACACACACACACACACACACACACACACACACACCGCTCGCTGGCTCAGTGGTAACGTTCTCGCTTGCCATCTGGTAGACGGGAGTTCGAGCCTCGCTCAGGTTGCGACAAATTTCATTGACGAAGTGGGTGGTTACTGTCCCCCTTGAGCAAGGGGCCAGGTGTGTGCGTGTGTGAAGGTCACAGCCTTGCCCTTAGATCGAACTATATGAGCTCTCAGCTCCCTTCCGGGAGGGTAAAAGCTGACGATCACGACCACCCAGTGATCCTGACCGACCCGGTGAATTACACTCTCTCTGTCTCTGTCTCTCTCTCTCTCTCTCTCTCCACCGCCTTGTCCAATCACTGCATTATCTTACCTTACATCCTATCGTATAGCCATATTCTCTCCTCCCTCCCTCTCTCCCTTCCTCATC
The DNA here is from genome assembly GCF_032717465.1 of Coenobita brevimanus. NCBI lineage: Eukaryota > Metazoa > Arthropoda > Malacostraca > Decapoda > Coenobitidae > Coenobita > Coenobita brevimanus. The sequence goes on along the minus strand of NC_136977.1, from coordinate 48,608,528 downwards.
CTCTTCCCCTCCCTCTCCCCCTTCCCCACTGCCTTGTCCAATCACACCATTACAACCCCTAACGCCCCTCCTCCCCCATTTCCACCCCCTACCCCCCACTTCAACCTCCCTTCGCACCCTCCCCCCCCTTCCCGTAACTCTGGAAAAAAAGCTTTAACATATCATGAGCACAGGTGTTGCTCTCACGTTGATGTGGTGCAACATGGTATTCTGAGAGAGAGAGAGAGAGAGAGAGAGAGAGAGAGAGAGAGAGTTTAAAAAGGCAGGAGCCTATTATGGGGTTTTCAGCACAGCAGGCCCTGGTGGAGAGCATGGAGTGTGGGTGCCTGGTATTGCGCTTGGCAATGCACTGCCTTGTTTCCTTACTCGTCAAAGGGGAGCTTATTTTCACCTTAGGCACGCACACGGTCACGCACACACTCACGCACACGCTCGCCCATATTCACTCACTTTTACACACACACACACACACACACTCGTCGCTCACGCACACACTGAAACACATGTATACCCACCATCATTCTCACCCCCTGTCTCTCTTCCTCATTGTACACTCACTTTCGCCCTATACCTCTCTCTCTCTCTCTCTCTCTCCGGTAGACCGATAATGGATTCGATAGCCTCAAACAACGACATGTAATTAGAGGAACAGGATCAAACTCGATAAGCGGCCAAAGGCGTGTACCACAACTCTTTTTTTTTTTTTATTATTAGCTTAAAATTTGATATGGATGATGGATTTTGCTTCAATAAATCAGGCTTAATATTGAAAAGGAAAATGTATTAGAGTGGATGCTCACCTTATTAAGCCCCATGAGTCTGAGGTCAATGAATTCACAATGGGCTATTCAGATGGTTCCAAACAAGGTAACTAATCTTCATGGTTAAAAATTTTAATTATTATCCGAGTAAGTGAGTCCCTTATATCATGAAAATATTCGACCTGAGAATAAAAACAAAGGAAGTAACAACAAAAATAATGTTAATGAAAAAGAAACTGCTCAAGTCACAATGTACAGAGCCTGATTCGAGTGCCAAAAGTAGGCCCTCTTTGTAAAGGATCCATTCATTTTCATTTTTAATAATATCTTTCTCACCCAGAACAGCTGTTTAGTATGTTTACACTGAGTGAATTTGGAAGAGGAACGAGAAAGGATTATTCGAAAATTTTCCTAGATTAACAACCTAGACATATGGCACAGGTTTAAAAGAAAATAAATATGCTAAGTTGTCAGATGGTACTTATAGGGAACTGCATTCACGGAGCTATGTAACAATTTCCAAAGACATTTTATGACAACTAAAATATACTTCACGACAGACACTTCAAAGCACACCGGTGAAATTGGCTATAAAAATATTGGAAAACATTTACAGTCAAATGAAGCAAAACACTTTTCTCCAGTAGTGTTGTATACAGGTAGAAAAAAAATCTTTACGACTTGGTAGCCTGGGACGCAACATTAACCCTCCATAAGCGCTTGGACAAATACAGCCATGCACAAAATTCCACTAACTACTCCACTACGTCTACATCCTACTTAGGGCATATCCGCCACTTTCTGTTACTGAGGCATTGTACAAATAAGATCATCTATGAGCAGAGACACATCCCAGGCTTCTCTCGGCCTAAAAATAACAGCCAGCAGACGAAAGTGAGAGGGAGGGGAGGTAAAACATTAGGAATACTTTTGTCCCAGCCAGTACCAAGCTACAGCTCCCAAGTTAAGCATCTTGTTTTTCCTCCCTGGCGATCACGAAAGACACCAGCCCAACCCAGCATCGTGAGGTAGTTAACGTTGCCTCCACTGCTGATTAAGAGGGCGTAGAATATAATTATTTTCCAATCATATTTTCCTTCGTGGCATTGCTGGTAGAGGTCTCCGGTCAGAGGTGAGGTGTGCAGGTTCAAGTTAAGAGGTGGACGTGAGTTTTCCCACCACCTAATCATTCCAAGGGACGTAAGATGGCTTCCTATGGTTATACCGATCTTCACAACATCAAACCAAAAGACCTCCCACGCCCCCTAGACCCTCCGTAACCCCCAGAGGCGTGCTAAAATTTTCGCTGTTATCTCATCATTTTCTTATCCTATAGATTTTCAGATAAGGGAGGAATTTTGGTTGACTATCCGTTTCTTGGGCTCCTAAAAAAAAAAAAATAAAAGATACCAAAAGCAAGATTTATAGTCTAGGATTGATTACCTTTTGCTTTTCAGTTTGCTACTTCATGTCTTACCTCCCTCTCTCTCTCTCTCTCTCTCTCTCTCTCTCTCGTGACTGATTACTTTTTAATGACCGTGGAAAACACAAATTCCCATGTTAAAAATACCTGAGGAGAGAGAGAGAGAGAGAGAGAGAGAGAGAGAGAGACTAACTTATTTCAGACCACTATAACCCCTCCATACAAAGCCACGTTAGAAAAGTGTGAGAGGGAAATTAGAGAAAAGGAAAAATTACAGAGAGAGTGAAAAAATAAAAAGGAGGGTAAGAGAAGGAAATACTGATTCTGAGAGACAAATTAGAGAGAGCAATGAAGCAGCGAAAATGAAAAGTTTAGGAGAGTTTGACAGAGGATAATTAAAGACAACATGTGAGAAAATGAGAGGGAAAGCAATAGACAATGCAGAGATAATTAGAGTAAGGAGAGAAATTTAAAGAAAGTGTGGTAAAGTAAGAGAGCGTGAGAAGATGGGAGAAAGGGAGTGAAAGCAGATGAACAGACTGATGCTGCGTGCCCGCCGTAAGAGGGGAGGCATGCAAGGAGAGGGCTGAGAGGAAACTGCCATTTGCAGAGGTAAATATAAAGAGAGAGTGATCCAACACTTCGGCCAAGAGTGACTGAAGGAGGTCAGTGAGGAAAAGCGGACAAAATAAGACGAAAATTAATGGCTCCAGCCTGTTTAGAAGGGCTTTATGCAGTGCTCTCTCTCTCTCTCTCTCTCTCTCTCTCTCTCTCTCACGTGACCTGCTCTTCTCCCTTCCACGCCCCGCTCCCTCAGAGACTTAAAGCCAGACCAAGAGAAAGAGTTATGCATGTTTCGCCATTCCTTACCATCGGACTCTTAGATATTCGAATGTGTGTGTGTGTGTGTGTGTGTGTGTGTGTGTGTGTGTGTGTGTGTGTGTGTGTGTGTGGATAAGCGGTGGACGGATAGATAATTGGGTGGATGGATGGAGAGATGGATGGATGAAGGTATACAAAATGAATGGGTATACCGATGGGATGGTTGGTTGGATGGATGGTTTAAAGTATGTACGGTTGCTTGACTGTCTGCGCATTATCTTCCACTACCTGGCTGGCTGATTGACTGAATGGATGGTTGGATGGATGGATGGATAGATAAGTAAGCTGGTTACGTGGATGATATATTTTGGAAAGAAGACTGTCTGGCTGGATGTTTCAATGGCTGGATGGTTGGTAGTTGGGTTCCTATATAAAGGGTTGGATGAGAGACTGGTAATGGTTGGTCTGATGGCTGTGTGGTTGAGTGACTGGTTGAGTACTTGAATGAGTGGTTGACAGTCTGTATGGTTGAATGGTAGTATGGTCGGCTGGCTGGTTGAATGGTTGGATGAGGGGTTCGATAATCGTGGAGTTAGACAGGTTAATGGCTGGTTGGTTACTTTATTTGATCGAATGGCAATGAAGCTTACTCATATGGTATTTAGCCAGTTCAATGAACGGTCAGTGGAAGGTAGTTTAATATGGTAGAATGATAGCTTGGTTGAATAACTGGCTGAATGGTTGGATGAGCGGGCTAGTAGGTTATGTGGTTAGACGGCAGGATGAATGATAAATAACAGTTTATTTAGTGGATGGTCGGTTGAATGGTAGGCTGAGAGGAGAGTAAGAGATCTGACTTCATGGTTGTGTGTTTGCCTGCCTGGTTGAATGTTTTTTGACTCCGCTGTTAAATAGGAAAGTAGTTTTTTTTTTTTTTTTTTTATGTGTCCGACTCTGGGCAAAGGCTTCAGGGCCTGTTTCTCGGGGGCAGTGGCCTATCCCAAGGCCCAGCAGTCCTCCTACACCTCCACATGTCACCACTTCGGCGCTAACACCCACCGTCCATACTGAATTCATGCAAGGGCTGTCTCTTACAGGACTGGCGTACTGGTATTAGCGGGGGTATTTTTACGACATGTCGGCGGGTCATCTGGTAGATCAGGGAAGTCTACCTTAC
>NC_136977.1:48556845-48601845 GCF_032717465.1 Coenobita brevimanus | reverse complement strand
CAATTCTTCTACATTTATGCATACACTCACGCACATCACTTACCATGGTATGCTGTAACACACACACACACACACACACACACACACACATACATCACTCCTTACTCTTTCAGCAAGCAAGTTAATGCTACAAATTTCGGCCACATTTTACCAAACTGACGATTTCACTCAGCGCTGACGATTGTATTTTCATCCTCTATAGTTGTAAGGATAAAATATGAGTACCCATGTCTTAGTATGCAACTTTTTTTCTTCATTTAGGAATCCGGAAGTGAACAAATCAACCTGGGGTGGGAAAAACCTCTCTGCAAACAAAATTTAACCAATGAGAGTAATTAAGGGAAAATTTACTCAGCCATTATCGCCCTGGCCAGATCTCACGCTTCATACTGACCTTCACCTCTGACTTATTATATTCTTGGATTCTGAACATTCATTATTCTATTTACGGTATTTCCGATTGTTTTAATATTAATCAGCTTAAAAACAAGTACAGTATGCAGTTGTTACCGTATACTATAAGGAATTTTACGGTTGTCAGTAAAAATTGTGGATATCTTATGATACCGGCCCCTCAAAAAAAAAAAAAATATATGCAAAATAAATTATAAATGTGATTAATAATGATGAAGGAATTATCGTACTCCGTGAAAACAAGTTGGATTTGTATTCGTAATTATAGAGGAATTGCAGTTTATTATCGCGGCTACTTCTCTCTCTCTCTCTCTCTCTCACACTCACACACACACACACACGAGTACTGTAGTAATAGAAATGATGCAAATACTGCCATCCTTAGTATTGCCTTTCACCAATATCTACTTTTTAACTTTCTAATTTGTGTACTGGAATCCCAGGCCTGCAAGAAGGTGCAGTGCAGGTCTCCCACTCCCACTCTGACCTTAGCTGTTGACTTCTGTGCTTCTGTATTCCGTGTTAATATTATCATCCTCTATATCACAAACTAGTCAGAAATTAGGCCTATTTAGGTTACCAATTTAAATTTACTGTAGGCTTGGGGAAAAGGTCAGAAGGACTATGATAATGTACTGAAAAGAATGGCAGCGTTGTGTTAAAAAAATCAAATAATGGAGTACTTCTGCAGGATTAATGCACTGTACAATACTCGTTATAGTCCCTAGTAATGAACAGGTATTACAATATTATCAAAACACATTAAAATTAAAACAACCCTCTATACAATACTTACGGTACGTATTTTCAAAGTATTAGGACAATAACTAAACGATGGAACTACATCTTTATTTTCCCACTTCTGAGTATTGCAAGGCCAGATCTGCAACAAGAACCAGTGCAAATCTCCCACTTCCACCTGACCTTCACCAATGACATACAACCCTGAATATAAATGGGAACACTCCACAATATGACCCGGATTTGTGGCGTAATACGGTCACGATAATAAGGAGGTTTGAGTTATACATACCTTGTTTTGTTATTAGGATCTTGCTATCTCCAGACGATCTTATTTCAGCTTACAAAAGAGAGAGAGAGAGAGAGAGAGAGAGAGAGAGAGAGAGAGAGAGAGAGAGAGCACAGACTTTTTTATCATTTTTCCGTCTTACCGTAAATACTTCGTTTTGTACCTCTGCTTCTCCATATTCTAGTTTCGTACACCATTTTATCATGCTTTTAAGGGGAAAAAAATATCCTACACTGCTCCCTGGTCAATCTCTCTGCCTTAAATATACTGTAAAGTGCCTGTGAATTAACCGAGGCAACAGAACTAAATAAAAAAATAATAATAAAACAATAATTACTGACCTACAATGCATCAGGTTGAGGGTAAGTTTGTTTTGTTGCGGTCATTTCAGTGAATGCTTGTGGGAGACAGTTTATTTTTCTTTCTTTTATGCCTCTTCGAAAAACTTGGAAGAGCTCCATCCTAAAGAGCTGGAAGATTCTCCATTCTTCTGATATGTGTCGTTCCAATAGGAGAATAATTGTGATCAGCCTGCGTAGGCCACGCGTTCACTTCCACAGCCGACACTCACCAGGTGTAAACAAACGCATCTGATGACAAGATAACTTTTTTTTTTTTTTTTTTTTTACAGTGCGCGATATTATATCCTTCCATTTGGATCAAGAAATAAAAATAATATTAATAATAAATTGGAGCATCGTGCACTATACAAAAGAATAGTAATCAGGGTTATATAAGTTAATATATTTTACTTAAACTCAACCAGTTGCTCTAATAGCCTGAGGATTCCCGTTTTCTGTCAAGCCTCTGACTTCTAACATGACAGAAAATGAACCTCATGAAAACAATAATCATATAAAATTTAGATCAAAATAGGAATGGATCATTATTACTGTGCGTTAAGAGGGCAATAGTCTTTTTCAACACACACACACACACACACACACACACACACACACACTGTACATAATTAAGCTAGTACGTGAAGGAAAGACTGCCGAGTGTACTGCATCGTTGTCCATCCTTCAGCCTCCCTTTCGTCGTCATGTCCCTCATTACTGCATTATCCTCAAATTCAACCATCATTTTCCCTCGTTAGTCCCTGTGCTTTCCAATGACGTGTTAAATATCTATTACTCTCACAACCACTCGATTTTATTCAATTTTGGTGGGAGTGTTTTCGAACTGGAGTTTGATATTAGCCTTCAGTAGCTCTTCATACCTAAAGAACTGTCTTAAAACCCTCGGAGGGGGTAGCAATGAAGAAATTTACTTCCTCATCTTAACTATTACCCCTTGATATCGTTTTGTATACTACCGATGTTGTTAATACGAAGACAACATTTAAGACAACATGAAGGTACAGTTTGAAAAATACATATCGCCTAGGAAGAAAGGTTTCCCTTGCCTACTCTACGCATTTTCTTTTTTTTTTCATCCTTTCTTCACTTTTTGCTGTCTCTTCTATTCTCTGTTACCACTCCTTTTTTTATCCACTACTTTGTTTTTACCTCTGATCTAAACTTGAGCCTTTCCCTTTCATCTGATCAAGCTCGTCAACTGGTTTGTCTTTCCCTTTCACTTTTCACCTCCTCATTGCCATTCTCTCTCCTCCCTCCTCCCTGCACTTCTGTTTTTATCTCTCCTTCTTCCTCCCTGCACTTCTGTTTTTATCTCTCCTCCTTCCTCCTTGTAAGTATGTCCCCTCCTTCCTTCCCTCCTGCACCCCTTCTCTTCTCTCCCTTCCATCTCAAACCCAACTTCCTCTTTCCCTCGCACCTCTCACCCCTACCCACCAAGCCTACCCCCCACCTTCTCTCCCCACCTCAGCTCCTACCCCATCCCTCCTCCCACCCCATTTTTCACCCTCTATCGCTCACTTCCCTCACCCCACCTTAGTCCCACCCCACACCTCATCACCTATCACCTCTCTCATCACCTACCACCTCTCTCATCACCTCCCCACCCTCCACCCCTCCCTCCCCTTATCGTTTTCTCTCACCTCACACCCCTTGCCTCACACCACCATCTCTCACCCCCCTCACCCCTCCCTCACCCTCCCACCCCTCGTTTAAGACTGGCTGGGTTACAGGATAGGCTGGGGTTCATTAAAATAGTAAGACACGGGCTCCAGGCTACATAAAACAAATAGACTGGTTTACTGGTGTGTGTGTGTGTGTGTGTGTGTGTGTGTGTGTGTGTGTGAGAGAGAGAGAGAGAGAGAGAGAGAGAGAAAGAGAGAGAATAAGTTGCGAGAAAGGTAGATAATAACTATGATCATGTAATATAGATAAATTGAGGCTGTCATTTCTCAAGGCAAAAAAAAAAAAAAAAAAACAGTTCTTTTACTTAGCCCCTTCACTTCGATGACGTCTTCACATTCTCCATATTCTTGCATCACCAGACGATTTGATTCATCTGATAGTAAGCCATGGGAGTTGGAAGTGTGAAATTACTTATGTTTTCCTTTCGTGTTGGCTGACTGACCTAATGTAACCTCTTCTTCTTTACTTAGGCAGATATAACAGAGAATCTTTAACCTAATGAATCTCTTCCCCTTCCAGCTAAAGCCAGACGATTTTATTCATCCGAGAGTGAGTCATAGGAGCCTGAAGAGCAAAATAAGCACCGTGTTCCTTTCGTGCAGGTTGACTTACTTAATATAGCTTCTTCTCCTCCATTTTTTCCGTAAATGAATCAGGGAATATTCGACCTAATCCACTGATTCGGGGCTCATCTTTTTTCATAATATTCGTGTCCCCTCCTGACGATTTCATTCAGCTTGGAGGAGACTTCTTGAGCTGGAGGGGTTAGTTTCCACCTGTAATTAGTCCTTTATTACCTGAGGTCCCTCCTTAATAAAATCACCTGTCTCCCTTTCGTGTAGGCTGAGTCACCCTGGATAACCTCTCTCCCTTGCTTTGCTTAGGGTGATAAAAGAGGGAGTATTTGGCCTAATGATCCTGCTCCCTCTCCCCGCCCTTACCACTGCTAGATAACCATATTGCCGACAACCACCATATCGAAACTCATAGCTTCAAGTGGCTAAAAATACAATATCTTACCATCACCATCAAAATCATTATCATCATCATCTAAATAAGCTAAATCATCATCATCACCATCACCATCGTCCAAACCAGTATCATCATCAGTCTCGTTACTATAATCATCATCATAATTGTTATCATTATCGTTGCTGTCATTATCTTCATCAGCATCATCGCCATCATAGCTCAAATCATTATCATCATCATCATCACCGCCACCCTACTTTCATCGACAATGTGTTTCTCATACATACTTAACCTACACATTTTGATCCCTTGTCAATTTCCTAGCTTCACCAATTTTCCCATTTCGTTTTTTCACACACACTGATTTATCACATCCATCCATATCCACCTTGACCTTCCACTAGAGCTGTTTCTCTATGCAATCCACACCTGTTCCTCAACAGTAGATTTTTACTCATTGTGAACGAAGACGAATATGATGATGATGATGATGATAATAATAATAATAAAAATAATAATAATAATAATAATGATAATAATAATAATAATAATAATAATAATAATAAATAATAATAGTAATAATAATAATACAACGACAATAACAGAAGTAAATAAGAGGTAATGAAATCAACACACACACACACACACACACACACACACACACACACACACATAAGAAATCGAATTACATCCACCCATACACAGCACGTACCAAGCCCACAGACGAAACGAGAGCACGTAAGTCAAAAACAGGTCAAGAGCACAGGGTCAGGGTAGTATTCATAAACTCTCCTAAGCTTAAGTTGTGCATAAGACTGTTTATAAATATGCCTGTCTTCATTCACACAACTACTTAATACTTCTTAGTCAAAAGAAAGTGAGTATTAAAGTGGAAAAAAAAAATACGAAAAGCAAAATGATCTATTGTGCTATATATTTCGAAGTCTTGTTTATTCTGGAAAATATTTAAGATCATTTACAAACACTTCCTCAGATCCCAAAAGCTAAAAATGGTCATACATTCCATTGATTTCTGGCCCTGAGATGTACTACCCGTCCTACAGAGCATGGGTCATAAGAGGTCACAGGCGAAGGTCGGAGGTCATACTGGAGTTCACATGGAACGATGTGTTAGTCACCGTAAATCAAGAGGAAGTGTTACAAGAGGATGGGTTGCAAGAGGAAGTGTTACAAGAGGATGGGTTGCAAGAGAATGGGGTGCAAGAGGAAGGGCTGCAAGAGGATGGGTTGCAAGAGGATGGGTTGCAAGAGGATGGTTTGCAAGAAGATGGGGTGCAAGAAGATGGCGTGCAAGAGGATGGGTTGCAAGAGAATGGGGTGCAAGAGGAAGGGCTGAAAGAGGATGGGTTGCAAGAGGATGGGGTGCAAGAGGATGGGGTGCAAGAGGATGGGGTGCAAGAGGATGGGGTGCAAGAGGAAGGGGTGCAAGAAAATGGGGTGCAAGAGGAAGGGCTGAAGGAGGAAGGGTTGCAAGAGGATGGGGTGCAAGAGGAAGGGGTGCAAGAGGAAGGGGTGCAAGAGGAAGGGGTGCAAGAGGATGGGGTGCAAGAGGAAGGGGTGCAAGAGGAAGGGGTGCAAGAGGAGGGGGTGCAAGAGGAAGGGTGAAGGGTTGCAAGAGGATGGGTTGCAAGAAGAAAAAATGCTTGAGGAAATGCGCTGGGTTGTCCACTCTCTCTCTCTCTCTCTCTCTCTCTCTCTCTCTCTCTCTCTTCGTGTGTTGGTAGCGAGAACAGACCATAAAATACCACCAACATGTGTCTCTATAATGCTGAATAAAAATGTCAGTCGGTACCAAGGATAACCAAAATAACGTCATTATATTGCTAAGGACATCGGCGATTCCTAATGACCTTCTCACTGGCCTCAGAATAAATAAGAATAAATCAGAATACAACAGTTTGAAAGTAGCGAGAATAATATTGAAAAAAAAAATGACCACGTTTAAAGGTAACTCTCAAACCTCTTCACCACGAGGGCTCTTTACTAAGTTTAAGAAAATCGCCTGCAGGTAATTAGAATATTTTGAAGAAAAAGATGCTACCGTACTGCTAAAGATAATGGATATAACTCCTTCTATATTAAAGCCCTCTGATTTAGCTGAAACCCATATAATCCGGAGACATATTTTGTTTATTATCCCTGTTCCATCAGACGATTTTATTCAGCCTTGGGGAGGATTTTCAGTCAAGGCATTATCGAAAGCTGTCTAACTTTTCCAGTTTAAAAAAAAAATCTACTGAGGTAATAAAATCGTTTGCACGTATCCTGTATGATCCTGTATGAATTTATGGAACATGGCATCGGTCTGCTGGGATGAATGTTCAGTGCTTTAACTCCTTCATCACTAGGGTTTTCTCCAAAGGCTTTATATAATCGTCTTGTGGTAGGAAAAAACATGAAAGTCATCGTACTGCTGGGTTAAAGTGGTGTGGCGTTGAAAAAGAAGCCGGCGAACAAAATAAATGCTTTCACACTGACAGTTACATGTGACTGGCAGCATCCATTACCCAAGCCTGTTGTTCCCGCCAGTCTGACCGCAAGCAGTGCCTCGCCTCGTTCACAGGTAGTCAGAGAGAATGTCACTAATACAGGTAAAAAACATCTACAGACTGTACTCATTTGCAAAAGTCCTCGTCTCCGCCAGAATAGCGTTCGATATCTTGAGTTTGTTTCCTAAATTTCATCGTTTATCATCCACCATCCAGGGGCTGCCGCATCAAGAGCATAGAAACCTTGCACAAAAATATTCATACCAGACTTTAAAGGCGAGAGTGACCAGATACATCACCGTGAGTGGCATCAAGTGAGCCATGAACCTTAGCATCACTTTTGGGAGATCTTATGGCCGTACTGACGACACCTGAAACCTGCGCCTTAACACTCTAAACTGCCAAACTTTCATTTATTTATTTTGAAGGGTAACAACGTTTTGTATGAAATGTGGCTTGTATACCATATGGCTCGTCATTCGTTGTGGAGTAACATATATGGAGTGATGGCTGGATTCTCCCTCACCCCCTCACATACCTAAACATTTCCATTTATGTGAGCACCAATTAAAATATATACTTTTACCAGAATACACTGCAGGTTATTTTAAAGATAACTCTAGCTCAATTTCTACCGATAAAGTGATCCACAAACCTCAGTAAAAGCCACATTTGATCTTCATACTTTACTAATTCAGGATACCTTCACGATTGAGTTAAGTGCTTGTGCCCTAGAATACAGTTTTGTTTCTGTTTTTTTTTTTTTTTTTTTCTAATGAAAGGCAGTTTTAATCTGCTCTTGAGATTACTCGTACAGAGCGGCGTTTAAAGCTTGAGTCAATTAACAAAAAGAAACACAAGGAACTATTCAGCACTTAAATCACACACAATCATCATCACCATCATTATCACCATATCATCATCATCATCATCATCATCAAAATCAACTTCACCACCACCATCATCATCATCAACAACTTCATCATCACCACCATCATCATCATCAACATCAACTTAATCATCATCATCATCATCATCACCATCAATATCATCAACTTCACCACCACCATCATCATCATCCAAACCCGACTTTCGACTAAAACCTAGATGTGAGTGGTACTGGAAAAAAAAAAAAAAAAAAAAAAAAACTTACTAACCCATCATCGCACCAGGGTATAATCAAACCCACTATCAGTCCAGTACCTCCAGTAATTTCTTAATCTCTACGGTCCATAATACTTTTCAATTATCCAAATACCTCTAGTCCTTTAGCATTATCAAAGCTTTCAGTCCTTCGGTATCATCAGTTCAATTCAAAACCACCATAATCAATGCAGTAGCTTAGTATTTGCCCCTATTTCATTAACCTTAATGATAAAAACAACCATCTTTAGTAAATATCTTTCATAATACAAGTACCTTTAGTCCCTCAGAATTAAAAAAAATAAAGATAAAAATAAAAAGCCCAAAACCAAGCCATCCAATCCAAAAATCACCCACATATTCATCCATTCTCACCATCCAGAATAATTCTCAATAACCCAAATGCCTCCAATCTCTCGTCGTTTAACAAAACTTATTCCTCAGTATTATTAAAAGAACTAAAAAACACACCATCCAGTTGAACTGCCCTCAAAAAAATATTTCTCACATTCCCACAGCCAATATTGCTTCTTGATCACTCATAAACTCTCAGTTCCTTATGATTATCAAATCTTCCGAGTCTCTCAATTATTAACTCAAAGCCACTCCACCCATCATAAAAGCTCCAACCATTTACCCCCTCCCATGATTTATAATTATTCATATTAATACATATACTTTCAGTCCCTCTCCCACCAAAACTTTCAATCTTATAGTATTATTAAAGTAACTCAAGACCACGCCACCAGATCCAAAAGCCCTAATTATTTTCTCTCCTACAGTTCGTTACAGTTATTCGTAATCCCAAAACCCTAAATTTCTCAGCAGTATCAAAATATTCAAACCTCCAATATCATAAATAAATAAAAAATAAATAAAAAAAAAGCCACGCCACCCAGCCCAGTAGCACCCACATGCGTTTCTCCAATCCCACAGTCCCGAATAATTCTTAACATAATACTTTAAATTCCTCACTATTTCCAAGAACTTTCACATCGTCACTATTATCAAAACATCAAAAAATCAAGCCAACCAGACCAATAACTCTAAATCACGCCACCCACACCAGTAACTCAAAATCAAGCCACCCACACCAGTAACTCAAAATCACGCCACCCACACCAGTAACTCAAAATCAAGCCACCCACACCAGTAACTCAAAATCAAACCACCCACACCAGTAACTCAAAATCAAACCACCCACACCAGTAACTCAAAATCAATCCACCCACACCAGTAACCTAAAATCAAACCACCCACACCAGTAACTGAAAATCACGCCACCCACACCGGTAACTCACAATCACGCCACCCACACCGGTAACCCAAAATCACACCATCCACACCAGTAAACCAAGATCAAACCACCCACACCAGTAGCACTCCAAAAGCATTTCTCTGCTCCCACGGTCCTCCACCCTCCAGTTCCCAGCAGTGGACGAGCAACAATCTCTCCACCCTGTCAGATCTGGAGTAAAAGTGGAGGAAACCGTATGCTGGTTTTTATGAGGCCTTGTTTTTTATATGTGTGTGCCGTAGTAGAGCATCTGCAACTCTGATCACTCCTGCTTGACTCATGGAAACTGACTGGGGACATGAGGTGTAGGTGGGTGTGTAGGTGTGGGCGAATGAGGGTGGGTGTGTAGGTGTGGGTGGATCACGGTGGGAGTAGGTGTGGGTGTAGGAGTATGAATATGGATGCGAGTGTGGATCTGAAAATGATTATGGCAGGGAAGGTACTGTGTGTGTGTGTGTGTGTGTGTGTGTGTGTGTGTGTGTGTGTGTGTGTGTGTGTGTGTGTGTGTGTGTGCACTTAGGTATGCGTATACAATGTTGTATCTGTTTTTGCTGCCATTCCTGTGTCTGTAGTAATTTGCATACCTGTCAGTTGTATGCAGGTTCACGTCAGCATCATCATCATTATCATCATTATCATAACAGTCGTCGTCGTCGCTACTTATTTTTTTTCATCACTGTCATCATCATTATCATCTTCTCCAAGCTCACCATCACCATTACCTTTACCACCACCATCATCATCATCATTACCGTCTCCTCTGCTTCCCACAGTAATAAATAAGTTAGTGTATGCCACAACACAAGGAAAACCACAGTAGCATTACGCCAATCATTATAAACTCTGTTGAAATGGTACTACAACCATTCCCTTATCAACTAAACTTTTCATATCGGCTAGAATCAGCGGACGTCAAATAAACACGATAGTTAATTTGTTCCTATACTCTGTTTTGAACCCATCCGATTCTGATTGTTCATCTGTAAAAAAAAAAAAAAGTGAGGAAGAAGAAGTGCAGTCTCTTATAAGGTGTTCGTACCTGATCATCCACTTTTATTAGTTCCTCTTGTAGCCTACCCCACTTTCTCTTTCCCTTTCTCACTCTTTTTTTTTCTCTTTATCTTTCTTTCACCCCATCGTCTCTCACGGATTTAGTTCAGTCTCTCCTGCTTTCTTAATGTTTCTACTTCTTTATCTCTCTCTTCTTTTTCTCTCTGTTCAGATTTTCTTCATTCTCTTTTTTCAGTTACCCTTTCATTTTCCCATCTCATAATAACTTCCACTTCATTCATTTACTCTTCTTTCTTCCCTCGTTTTCTTCACTTTCATCTTAATTTGCCTTTCTCTTCATCTGTTTTTCTCTCAAGGTTTTCATCTCTGTTTTCAGACTCATTCTCTCCACTTTCCTTCTTCCTGTACTCTCTCTCTCTCTCTCTCTCTCTCTCTCTCTCTCTCTCTCTCTCTCTCTCGCATCAATTTTATTCGCCTCTATAGTGTCAAAATCAACCACCGATCTAATAATTCAGAAGACAGGTAATCACGTATTTTACTTTGACTACTGCCTGACGATTTTATACAGCTTAGAAGTGACGTCTCGAAAGCCCCTCTATCACACCTACAGCTAGGAGGGAGGGGTTGAAAGGTAGGGGGAAAGGAGGGGTTGAAAGGTAGGGGGAAGGGAGGGGGAAGGAGGGAGGAAGCTCAAAGGAAGACGAGTTTATTTCCACTTGGACGTGTGCCGCATACGGGTGGTGGGGTGTACATCCACGTCCGCTTTAATGATGGCTCGTGATCACTTACCTTGTCCTATGTATTACTGAGAGACTGGGTTTGTGTTTCTCTTTCTCTCTCTCTCTCTCTCTCTCTCTCTCTCCTAGCATCGAATTCCAGTGTTAATCCCAATTTACAGCTTAGCATTCAACCAGAGAGATGAGAATTTTTGGCCAAGACAAAACGGACAATAACAGTGACCAACAGGAGATGGCAATTTTAGACCAAGATTAAAAACAGAGTATAGTGACCATAAGACAGATACATCTCATAATTTCCAAGCGACTTTCTATGACCTTCGCTGAGAATTGGGGCATAAAGCATAAAATGAAAAGATTATTGGTCCCGTAAAAAGTGTACCTCTGAAATGTAGACAAGATGAAGTGAACAGGGTATAGTGACGGCAACAGGTGTAGCTCTCATATCTAATTTGGCTCTCGATATACCTCCCCCCGCCCCCAGCTGTGTATCAGGGCATCAAGTATTCCATGCCCAACTACCCACCTGAGGAGCGAGTGTTGTACGTCAGGTGTGGGTGCAAAAGCATGTGTGTGTGTGTGTGTGTGTGTGTGTGTGTGTGTGTGTGTGTGTGTGTGTGTGTGTGTGTGTGTGTCTGTGTGTGTGTGTGTGTGTGTGTGTGTTTTCTGGCAGGGGTTGAATCGCCCCCTTGGTTACGAATCCCCCCCTTTGAGAGAAAAAGTTGTCTTCTCACAAATTGGAAAAAATACTGGAGATTCTTCAGTTCTTAAGGGGAAGGGAAGCCACTCGCAAGTCGAATAAAATCGTCTAGTTGTATTCATAATAAAAAAAAATTGGGAAGAAACTTGTCATCCAGTGAAATAAATCGAGATAAGTTCCAACCCACTGTGGTGGTTAAGAATTTCCATCTGTTTAATAAAGGTGAATTTCAAAAACAAGAATAAAATACCCGAGTAAGTATCTGCTCTCTGAAAGGCTAAGAGAGTTGAAAATTATAGTGTGTATATTTCAACCATCACTTTATTATATTTGATCAAGATGTCAGGAAGAGACCGGCGGGGCAATGAATCACTTGGCTGGTTGTCATGCTTACCGTTGTCGTGCAAATATTCGCCTTAATATTTTTTATCAAAGCTGCGGGTATTTGCAAGAACTTTGATAGGAATGGTAGTCCAGAGAGGTGTATATTTCTTCCACTTGCTAATATCCGCTTGATAAAAATTAAACTCTTACTTACATGACCTCTTACTTACATGACCTCTTACTTAAATGATCTCTTACTTACATGACCTCTTACTTAAATGATCTCTTACTTACATGACCTCTTACTTAAATGATCTCTTACTTACATGACCTCTTAAATGATCTCTTACTTACATGACCTCTTACTTAAATGATCTCTTACTTAAATGACCTCTTACTTAAATGACCTCTAATATGGTAAGTGGCCGATATGAATAAAACACCATATTAGAGATGTAGTTAACAGCGACATAATGTGCATAAATTTATGTAAGAGGGACACAGTTTCCATCAATTAACCACAATACCGACGTAGAAGGACCTGCTTCCCGTAATAGTGACATTTATGTAATAACGTAATGGTTACACAATTTCCATACATTAACTGTAATAATGACAAATGCTTCAATCAACCTTATTAGCGACATAGTTTGCATCTATTAACAGTCACGGCAACATAATTTTCATCTATTAGCAGTATACTTGATTAATGACGATGACGGAGGAACCCCAACAGGCCAGTGTGAAGAGTATATTCAGGGGGGGATAAAATTTCGTCTTCTGTTTCTCACTAATATTTCACCTCCTCTCTTTCTCACTGTCCTCTCCTGGTGAACCTTCCTAAACAGAGAAAGGTTTGGTATATTTTTCTAAATTTCTCTGCCTAATATTTCACGTCTAATACTTCACATTAATCTCTGTTGGTGAATATTCCAAGGCTGGGAGATTTCTCGGTATGCTCCTCTGCCGAATATTTCATCGTTTTTGTTTCTCGCCATCCTCTGCTAGCGAATATTCCTTGGCTGACAGAGGTATGTTCCTCTGCCCATAGATGATATTCGTGGGACGCGCCTGGGAGGATAGTGACGAATATCCCTGAAATAATATTATGAGGTAGATGTAGTGGAAGAGCAGACCAACTTTCTTTCCCTCACTGTTCAATGTACTAGGGGGTTGAGTGGCAATCCCATCCACCCAATCACTTTTTTTCCATTACATTCAACTTTGGGGCAGACGTTGCGGAAGCATTGGCGACGGCGGCACCATTAGCGTTCTTTCTTTTTTTTTTTTCTGCCATGTTTTCGTTACCGCCAGACGATTCAGCTCAGCGAGACGTTTTTTAGAGTTACTGACAGATGCGTCTGACCATTCCTGTTCGATGAGTCTGTCCTGGGCTGAAAGAATTCGTCTGGTGTTATAGAGAATGAAACGTGTCGCAAAGTAAAGCATTTAAACCCCTGAATCCGGTGGCGGTGCTTTATTGATTTATTCTTACTTCTCTGGAACGATTTTATTCAGCTTGGGGGAGACCTCTTGTAGTGAGGGGGTTAATGAAATCTGTATCTAACGCCTCCAGTTCAAAATTTCTCTAATAAGTTGAATAAAATCGTCTAGAAGTAGCAGGAATAAAATAATAATTACGTCAAAGGAGAATGGTGGCACATCCTTCGTCTCCTGTGTATTGGTGCATCTATGACCTGGATAAGATCTCATGACGCTAACTAGAATCAAATACAAACTTCATAATTCTCGGCCTACGACATCAATGGGATACTTTAACCTTTTTTGCTTCCCTGGATTCCTCTTGTCTAAATTAATTCAATGACGTCAGCTAAAACAGAATTCAAAGTTGATTTTTCACACACATAGGTTATCAAAGTCTACAGAAGTAAATGAATAAATAAATAAATGGAAAAGAATATGAATAACAACTTCAGAGATCGTATTCCCCTGGGCTTAGATTCCTGATGGCACCTCATTCTTAGCCATTTATTTTAGCATGTCACACTTTCAAAAATCCTTCTATGTAATTCATATCAACTTAATTTCAAGTGTCGTTTGGGGGGCACATAGAGGATTCCGTGGCAGCTCTCTCATAAGCGACTTACTCTGCATGTTACACTTTATATTCCTATGTATCTTTATGTTTTCTATTTTAAAGATACACTTCCTAGGCCTTGGGAACTCCTGGCACCTCTTTCAATATCGTTTTCTTTCGCATGTCACGCTTAACTAGCTTCTTGTATGTTGTCTTTCTTTTAAATGGCGACGTAATCTGCATAAACAAACTACAAATAACTCCACTTATAATGATTCAGTAGCCACCATGGGTCACAGTGAATTATAAAACAGCTGTGTCGGCGGGAGATGTGACCTCGTTTTCACGGATCCTATTGTCATACGCTGGGGAGGCTTCACTATCTTCCATACCATTTTTTTTTTTTTTTTTTTTTGATGAATATGACACACTAACATATACAGTGTTGATGTTATAAAGATAGCAGCAACACATAAATATTATCTCTGGGAGATACCTTGCACCTTTTGTTACCTGATGGTATCTGTATGTGGCTTATTAATACATACAAAAGTCTGTAATTAAAGAGATATAAATAACATACAAGGCAGTGTCAAACACGGAGGCTTCACATCTCTCTCTCTCTCTCTCTCTCTCTCTCTCTCTCCTATCAGCTATTTTCACCATCTGACGCTTTAAAATATGTTAATTCGGCCCACTTAAAAATAATAAGCAACATGCAGGGAAATATATCACTGTAACTTCTATAATAAATCACTGAGGAGGGGGTGTTAAGAAGCCTGGTAATCCCTTGTACATACGTACCTCTGCCTGCTTTATTTCTATTTATTTATTTATTTATTATTTTTTTATTCATCCAGGCGTATTCATAAGTAAAACCAAATTAGAGACAGCATCATGACTATAAATTTCTCAGCGACTTACGGTACAGCAGGGCCTGACTCATGATATATGCAAAAAATGAATTCAAACTGAGAGTCGATAATAAAACATGTAATAAATATAAAATAAAGCAGAATAAATCGGTGTATGTAAGAATAATAATAAAAAATAAATCAGTGTGGAAAAACTGTTAGGGTGTTTTCTAAGTCGAAGAAAATGCGACCCTCTGATGTTAACTTTCTGTTTTTTCTTCCCTTTTTTCCTTTTTTTCTGGGGGGGAGGGGAGGGGGGAGAAGGGAGGTAAGATTATATTCCCTTCCATCTTACACCACAATGATTTTATATTTCACTATGACCTATTGCAGCTCCTGAATCATCGTTAATAACAACACTACATATAATCTTTATATGTAAACTACCCGATATATCAGTAACACAGAATATAAATAACATCCACACACAGAAGTCTCTCTCTCTCTCTCTCTCTCTCTCTCTCGTACTGGGATAGACAGATAAATTCAAGCCCCATTCCACCCCTTGGCACAATGATTGCACATTTCACTATGATCTACGGCGGCTCCTGAACACTCATAAATAACCCGACCCAACGTAGAGAGAACCGCCGGATCAGAAGCACCTCCCAGTGATATCATTTATTTAGAATATAGAAGGCAGGGGAAAGGGAAGGGGGGGGAAGAGGGGAGAAGGGAAAAGAGGGGAAAGATAGGCGCATTCATAAAACTTTTCCTTCTTAAGATATGTATGAGATCGTTCGTATTTGTTTTGATCTTCACTCATGCAGCTGACAGACACTTCACAGAAAAAATTTACTTGGGCAATAGATGTTTAATATATTGCCTGATGCCTATACTGCAAATCATCATCATCATCATCATCATCTGGACCTCCTTTCCCACCCAAGGGCAGGGTGAGGAGTAGCAATGTCCAAACAGCACAAACTTGCCCAATCCAAATAGGCCACACTTCCATTTATTCTTCATTCAAGCCTCCGGAATCTTGGCTCTACGGGATACGCCAAAAACATTCACCACATTCTGCAGCTTCACACAAACAAATTCGATTGAGTCAATCCGGACGTTGCCATGCTCACAAGGGGTGCCAAATTCCCTGATCATGCACTTCTCCTCACAACATTCATCCAGCCAGTTCGATCTCTTGTCAGTTCCCTAGCCTCACCGACTTCCAAACCTCTCTTCCTCAAACACTCATTCACCATATCTCTCCACCTTCTCCTTGGTCTACCTCGCCTCCTCTCCTTCAAATTCGCTCAGGTAAACTTTTTTCACCACTCTATTGTTATCCATTCTTTCCACATGAACATACCATCACAGGACACTCTCTTCGATTCTGGTGTCCACCGACTTCCTCACCCCACATCTTTCACGAATCACATTATTTCGTATCCTATCCACCCTCTGTACTCCACATACATTCCTCAGCAGTCCCATTTCCACTGCTCTTACTCTTGACTTTTCATTTTCATGCCACACCATAGTCTCACGCCCATATGTTAGAGTTGGCACTAACACTCCCTCATGTAAGCCTCGTGCAGCTGCAACACTCAAGCCTCTGTTTCTTATCAAGGCCTTCATTGCACCAGCTACTTTCCTTACTTGTGTCACTCTACTTTCAACTTCTTTTGCACATTTTCCTCTCGTTTCTATCACTGTACCCTGGTATTTGAACTCTCTCACCAATTCCAGTCTCTCTCGATTCACTGTAACATCGGACTGGGAGTCACCTTCTCTCTCAGTAACCATAACTCTACTCTTTTCTACATTTACTCCCAAGGCACGACGCTCACAGACATCAGCAAAACTCTGCGCTAGCCTACGAAGTTCTTATCCTGTATCTGTAAGCAGAACTGCATTATCAGCATACAACAAATTTCAGATATTCCATCTATCACCATTCATTACCAACGCCATCCCTCTCTCCATTAATCGTGGTTTTACTTCTCTCATCATCCTATCCATACATATCCCATTGGAGCCCAGTGTCCAGAGTATTGGGCAGAACTGGGATTTTTCAAGTCTTTATAAAGTAGGGAACCTCCAGGTAGGGACCTATGAGCTTCGCGGCTATGAGCCGATAGGCGGAGGGCGGTACGCTTAGTGCCCTCGCTGTGCAATGCCTCGCCCAGCACCCCTGAGATCCAATGGGATATACTGAACAGCCATGGGGACATCACACAACCTTGTCCCACGCCCACACCGATCGTGAACCATTCATTTACATGCCCATTAACCCTTACACATGCTTCGCTACCATCATAAAAACTCTTGACAGCACCTAGCAGCTTACCATCTACACCATACATGCGCAAAACTTTCCACAGTACCTCTCTGTCTACTTTGTCGTATGCTTTTTCCAGATCCATGAATGCCATAAACACTTTATGGTCCTTCTCACAAGCCTTCTCTGCTTTCTGTCTCACTGCAAATACTTGATCCACACATCCTCTGCCACTCCTAAAGCCACCCTGTTCATCACTCACAAGGACTTCTGATATCTCTCTTTCTTTCTCTGTAATAATTATTCCATATACCTTCCCTACCACACTCAAATAATTTATGCCACGATAATTCTTGCACTCACTTCTCTCACCTTTATTTTTTAACAGGGGTACAATCACAGCCTTTTTCCACTCTGCAGGCACAGTTTCACTCATCCATGCCGTCTTACATATCTCCAACAAGCACTTCATTCCACTCTCTCCACTACACTTAAGCATCTCTGCATACACCTCATCAACCCCAGCTGCTTTCCCATTTTTCTGCCGTTTCACAGCGCTCTTCACCTGTGCGAGTGTCACGTCTCCTGGCACTGCATTCCTTCTCTGCACACCCCCAAAACCAATCATGTTTACAGCCGCTCTGCTCTCTCTATTCCCATTCATCAGGCTTTCAATACGTTCTTTCCATCTGGTCCTTAGTTCATCTCCATGGGTTAGTAACCTACCACCATCATCCTTCACACTATCACATTTCTTTCCGCTATCGCTTCTACATTTCCGCACTTCTTTCCAGAATAACTTCCTATTTTCAGAGTTGTTCTTATTCATTTTCCTTCCCAGATCATCATTTACCTACTTCTTTTTCCTCTTCACTAGTCTCTTTACGTGCTTCTTGCTCTCGACATACTCAGTTCTTATTTCAACTGAACCCCTATCATGTAACCACTTTAGTAATAATAATAATAATAATAATAATAATAATAATAATAATGATAATAATTAATAATAATAATAATAATAATAATAATAATAATAATAATAATAATGATAATAATAATAATAGTAAAAGTCTTTCCCCCAATACTGTAAATACCAAACACTCCACAACTAAGCTAGAGTAAATACTGAGGTAAAAATATGATGAAGGAAAAAATACATGATAATGCCTGCCTTAAAGAGAATAGTATGTCTTGAGAATTACTTAAGATCCTTTGTGAATACTTGTAAAGGTGACCGTAACTCGGGCTGCGCATGCCATTGTATGGGTTTAAGATTGGGTGGGTCCCCTTCTTACGATCTGCCCCTCTCCCCCTTTCCCTCTCCGAATTCCTCCCCCCCCCCCCGTCATCCCATCCCCCATTTCACACACCTCTAGCCGTCTGGTCCAATCTCTCCCTCTTCAATCACCTTCCCCTCCCCAGCACATACATCTCTCACTTCCTATCTCCTTTCCTTCCTCCCTCTTTTCTGTTCCACCTCTTCACCTTTCCTCTGCTCTGCTCTCCTTTTTGCTCCATTCCTCCTATCCAATCTCTTCCACTCCCCAACACACACTGCTCCACTCTCCTCTCTGTCTACCTGACTCATTTCTACCCTCCCCTCCTTCACCTCCAACTCTTTACTCCACCATCATCCCACCTCATCAGATCTAACCTTCAGTACTTCTAATCAACTTAACTTACACTAGTCCATTCTGTGAACTCTAATCCACGTTAAGCTGTTTCATGAGTAACTAAGTGAACATAAGAGAGTGAATACCTTAGCTAAACCCTTTTTTTTTTTTAAACTGCATAACTGTGTATTTAGTAAGTATTTTTAAAGCTTAATATACCTAATCTTAAGCTTCATTAGTACACTTTAAGCCCAAGCGAATATGCATGAAATATAAGTAGGGTATCCAAATCTTAAATGCAGCATCACAAGCTTCAAGTAGGCGGCTTTAAGTAACTTCAAATAGGCCGCTTTATGTACCTTCCAACAAGCTTCCTTAAGTCTGAACCAGCTCTAATCTGACCTGCATCACGGCACCCGAGTTACAGCATCAGGAATGGAAGCTGAAGAATGTACCATCGGGGTCAAACCACTTTTTTTTTCTTCTCCTCCCTTCATTTTATTTTGCAACTCGACACCAAAAACCATAAGCTCTGCGGGTGTCTGGCCTCTTTCACCTGCTATTGCCACCAGACTCTTGACCTTTAGTGTACGTGGGTGAGAGTGAAGGATGTCGTTACACAAGCCCTCCGAAATGCTGACCCGGGAGACGTGAAATACGAGTCTGGAGGTTCGACAGTTGAACTGACGGGGACGAGTTACAATTGCACTTTTTCAACTTTGCCTTATCGTGCCATCTCTCTATCTGAACTGCCGATCTGTATCAAGAATTAGCAGTGGAATACGTTGTCAGTCATTAACAAGTGTTGTGGAGAGGATGTAGAGCCACAGCATTGTCTTATTCTGCCAATGAGCTGCGGAAATAAGCTGCAAAGTGACGAAATTCTCCGCCAAGTTACGATGAACGAACTTTAGTTAGTGCCAGGGGAGGAGAGACAATGAGGGACGTATGAGAGTCAATCATGTAGGTACGGTACAAAAATGGTCCAGGTAAGTACGAGAGATGACACGACAGCTGTGAGATATGAGTCTCGGCTGACATGATGGGGACTAGTCAGTAGGTACGAGCAAGAGCTGAAGAATTCCCTAGATCCTGAGTGAGAGGGTACGAGAGATGAAATGGGATTTGTGTGATACGATTCAGCAGGTACGAAAAAGTTGGAGAGGAACCATTTTAAGTGTGAGAAGTGACTTAAAGGGGACGAGTTGGTAGGACGAGAGATGAACTTGTGTGGATGATTCCTAAAGTTTGGGGACAAATATTTAATGTGCGAATGATAACTAAAGAGGAGGAAATGGTAAGTGCGGGCAAGATATAAAGAAGTCAATAGAAATCTTGGAGGGGAGGGTGATCGATGAACTTGGCGCCTTGTGGGACGATTCATTATGTCCGGAAAAGATGGGGACGAATTTTATGTGTGTAAGTGGCATGATAGATGCAAATTATGAGGGACGAGTAAGATTTGATAATTGTAATACAGTAAATCTCTGCGAGATAAACTGGGGTAAGTGTGGAAAGATTCATTAAGTACAAAAAGATTTAGGGACGAATCATTTAGGTGTTAGAAGTGACCTGATGCGAAGGAGTTTGTAAGCGCGAACTAGATCTAAGAATTCTATAATCACAAGGGGTCATACTCGCGTGGGAAGAGGAGGAGGATTTGTATCCTCTCTTCCTGACAAGTTTATTTTAGCATGTGGCACACTGATATTCTCGTCTATGACAAAAAATGCTAACTACCTATATGTTGATGTAAAGAGTGATACAAGTAACAAATGAGAAAATTAGGCCTTATGAGTTTAAAAAGAAAACATTGCAGAGGAAGAATCACTGGCGAACCTCCTAAGATGTTGAGGATCTGGTGCTGACATCACCCTGATCTGCCCTGAACTGACCTCTTATCTTTATCCCCACACAGCTTTCATGACCAGGGGAAACTGATGTCACATTCTCCTCCCCGCTGCTGTTGTGGCCATGATGAATAATGGCTGATGTTGATAAAAAAAAAAACACACACAATGACGTCAGCTGAAAAGGCAGGACTATCAGGAGGATGAAATTGGGCAAGCTTCATACATTTTTCTCGACAAAAATAAAGCACTGTAATCTTATGACTTCACACAGCTCTCCAGCAACTCTTCCTCACCTGTTTATTTTTTCATATAATGAGTTTATAATAGTAGAGTTTCCGGTCAAAATTTTTTTGAAGTTAGATACTTGTATGGGTAAAAAATACGCAGAAAATAACTGTCAACCATTATTTCCCCCCAAAATGTGCGGAAACATGAAAAAATAATAGATAAAGTAGCCGGAAAATCACGTGACTCTTAAACGCCCTGTGATTGGTCGTGACGTCACTACTCACACTGAAGCAGCATAGTCTGCTCTGTTTATGATTAGCCAGCAAACATTGTGCTTATTTCTGACCTCCAAGAATCTCCAGTGACAAGAGGAATAATTGCTAATGTTTTGTTCCAATGTGTAAGTGCACTGACAAAGCACAGAAGGGAAATTATTCCTCTGAATACTAGTCAATAACAATAAACGTAAGCAGTGGTGGCTTGCTGTTCGTCG
Source organism: Coenobita brevimanus (assembly GCF_032717465.1). Lineage (NCBI taxonomy): Eukaryota > Metazoa > Arthropoda > Malacostraca > Decapoda > Coenobitidae > Coenobita > Coenobita brevimanus. The sequence goes on along the minus strand of NC_136977.1, from coordinate 48,580,299 downwards.
GAAGTTCCCAGTGCTGGAATGAAGTCTTTACTGTTGTGAAAATATTATATTCTTCACCATATAGGCTCATACACACCTAATTATCTGAAATTCGGTCAAAAAACTATGCTTAATTTAACTATTAATGGAATACCAGGAGTCAGAGCGAAAATTTGCTAAGGTTAGCGGATATTTCTACTTTAGATCGCCAACATGCCTTGACAGACTTCTATTTTGCACAGATGCTGATTTAAAGCGCAAAGAAGTGCATTTGTATGTTAAATTAATATTTATACAAAGCAGAAGTCTGCCAAGGCAAACTGTTGAGCTAAAGGAGAAACACTTTCGCTAATTTTAGCGCGTTTTCACTGTGAATCCGGATTTTTTTAAAGGTAAATTTAAATACAAAAATTTGACCAGATTTCGGATAGTTAGGTGAGTATGAACCTCTATGGTGATAAAATCTACAACACTTATCAATTAAAGTGCCAGTTCGGTGTTGATTCGGTAAATGACCAACGATTCGGTATTTCGTCACACTCCCATGAAGTATTGTAGTTCAGAGTCACTGAAACTGTATTTTTTTTTTTTTTTTTCAGAAAACTAATAATGAAGAGGTCAGATATTAAATATGAGCATAATACCATCATAAACTCATACAACTGATACTGTACGGCATACATTTAACAGTTTCCACCTCATGAGGTACGAGCACCGCTCGGGAATGGTGTAGCTGTAAGCTACTTCTGGTCGATTTCACCACAATTTACTTACCTAACAGGTACCATACATTTACACCATGAAAAGTATTCCTTCACAACATACCTGAAGGGGGTAGTTTGTATCTATGGTGGCCATGTACTGTAGGTACAACTATTATCTCTGTTACTGGTAAAGTATTGTGTGATGGATTGGAGCATCGTCTGCAGTGTGAATGCTGACGTCATCGCCAACATGGCGGCTCCTTCCCTCCAGCCGCAAAGAATTAAAGTTATCACGTCTTGTTCAGTGCAAATGATAAATTAAATTAAAAGATACATATACCGTAAGTTTTCAAGTACATGGCAGAGTGCACTGGCCATGTTTACCCAGAACCGGCAACACGTATTATTCAGTCTGGGTGAGATGTTTCAACTGAACAGTTTCGGCAAAGACTGCATTAATCCCCTTATTACAAGAGGTGTTCCTCAGTTGCATCAAATCTGTTCTGCGAGAAGGAAATTAAAAATGAAGATGCTGCTGCTGTAGCTGATGATGATGGTGATGATGATGATGAGAAGAAGGAACAACAACAACAACAACAACAACAACAACAACAACAACAACAAGAAAGTTATCGTGTTGGAGAAAATCTAACTTGGCCTGACCGGTAGTCCTTCATTGATAAGAGTAGGATATCAGTGTTAATGCATAATTTTGATAAGGTTCATAATTTACTGTTGGGTTTACTTTTCAGACTTATATAATACACTCGATATGAATGGGCACCCGATTCTTACAGATAAGAAAAAGTGTGCATGTTAATGTGCAGTGAAAATGACATTCTTAAGTAGTTCATAGGTATACATAATTCTATACTATTCAAGAAATTTGGTGTGTGTGTGTGTGTGTGTGTGTGTGTGTGTGTGTGTGTGTGTGTGTGTGTGTAATAAAATGAACCCTAACCGGTATACTTTCACCTTTCTTAATGAAACGTGACATGATCGGGTACTCAGTCCTGTACGGTCAGTGGAGGAGTGTGAGTCTTATGGCATACGAGGCTTCTTAACACCTCTTCCTGCGCAGGTTATTTTGCATGATACTCCTTAACATCCTCTTGCGAATGTATGTAACACTTTAATATCGACATAGTTCTCATCAATAACACACACGAGCAAACTAAGGTGCAACGAGCAGAATATAAATCTACGGTGTTACGAAAAGACAAATACACTTTGAATCGCCAACGACCCATATCACCGAGGAAAAAAAAAAAACACTTACAATAGCCAACGACCCATATCACCGAGGAAGAAACCGTAACATCAGCTAGCCACCACCTGGACCCCTGCACAGCACATTCCAGCGTGATCATCCCTCCTAATAAATATACGATGATAGTCCTGGCATTTATCTGTGAACAAAAACAGAGAATCCATTAGGTTACTCCGGCAGGTAACGCTGGCCGGGGTGTGCCTAAGGTTACCCCCACCTGAGATTTGTGTGATGACGATTTATACTCTTTTCGGGTCTGCTACAAGGAGGGGAAATATTCTTTGGGTATACGATCCTCAATACCACCTCTCCCTTCCCTGTGTTTTTCTGCATATGGGTCGTGTGTATTATTTATATTTCATTCCATCACCTGGGTAGGAATAAATGATGACAGTAAGGTGTACAGCGGTAACCCATGACGTAACCTTCGCATTTTCAACATAATGTATAAAATATCAAGATCACAGTGAATGATGAATTTTGAGCCTGAGCTGTATAGTCGACAAACGAGTATATTCAGTGCAGGAATAGCCCCATGTAGAGAAAGAGGAAGAAGCGGTCTCACATAAGGATGGATACCTTGTACTGAATTGGGATATGGAGTTCTATGTAACTAAATGGTTATGTAAGAAATGCTAGGAAATCTCTCATGCTAACTAGCCCACGACCCCAGGAGTTTCAGTGTGTGTTGAGTATGCTGGTTCTAATAACTAAGGATTTTACCAAGCACTGAGATGTGGTATGCTGGATAAAGAATAAAGAATTGGCAGCTACACAAAAATTATTCATTATCAAGACTTACAAGAAGTAAATATTAATCATTTTACTTTAAGAACTTACTTTCTCTCACAAGTATGCATCATAGGAGAGAGAGAGAGAGAGAGAGAGAGAGAGAGAGAGAGAGAGAGGAGGGGGGAGGATTACAATGGAGACCCTAAACATCACGGCGAAGTAAGGATGTTTACTGGCTGACGTTTTAGAATGACCTCACTCTACTTTCAGAGCCACATTCCTAAAGCAGCAGACTAATTACACCATAATGAACGTGGTTTGTTCACTAACGACACTTATTCCAGCGTAAGACAAATGTCACATTCTGTTCAGTGTCTCTTCTCATACAGTAGTCATGTAACCCATTGATTCAGGCAGGTGGTCCCTAACATGAATAAATTGTATTGCATCAGCAGGAGTAAAGTAGTCGGGTTTTCCAGAGTTCAAAACACACCAACAGTAGGCTACATGAGGTTAACCAAACAGAATTATTTGCCGAGTACATTCAGTTACTGCAAGAGTTGCAAAATTAATCACAGTTTAATTACCCCTGGGGGTAGGGGGGTTTCGAGAATACTCCCCCAGTATCCCTGCTTGTCGTACGAGGCGACTAAAAGGGTTGGTGGTGGGTTAGTGCCCCACCCCGTAAAAAGAACTAACTAAAAAAGCAAATAAAGCGCCTCGGACCCGGACGGACCATACGTTGACGACTAAGGAACGGACAAAGGACATTCTGAGGGTGGGAACATGGAATGTGAGAGGAGTGAATGATGAAGTGAAAGAGAGAGAGATTGTCCAGGTGCTTGAGGATGCAAAAGTGGATATATGTGGATTGACTGAAACTAAATGGAAAGGTGAAAGGATGAGAGAATGGGAATACGGTGTAGGTATATGTGCGGGAGTCAGTGAGAATGAGAGGGCAAGAGAGGGAGTATGTCTGATGATAAACAAGAAGTGGAACGAGAATGTAAGAGAGTATGGAACAGTGGGTGCAAGGATTGTATGGGTGAGGATGAAAGTAGGTATACAAGCATGGGCGATTGTATGTGTGTATGCTCCAACAGAGGATCGAGTGGCAAGAGTGAAAGATGAGTTTTGGGCGAGAGTAGAAGCATGTATGGACAAGTTTGAGAGGAGCGAGAGAGTGCTGTTGATTGGAGACATGAATGGCAAAGTTGGGAATGTACGAGTGGATGGAGTGGTTGGTCAGTGGGGTGTGCCAGCTGAAGTAGATGGGAATGGTAGTGCTTTGGTGGACATCTGTGCTGGTAAGGGGTTGGCAATAGCCAACACCTACTTTCGTCATAAGATGATCCACCGGTATACATGGAGAGTAATGAGGAGGATGGATGGTGAACTTGTTGAACGAAAGGCAATGATAGACTACGTGTGCGTGGATGAGCGAATGAGAAGACAAGTGTTGGATGCAAGAGTGTGGAGAGGGTGGGGGAATGGAGTCTCGGACCATCACTTAGTGATGGCCAAGGTAGAGCTGCAAAGAAAGTGGTTGAGGAGACGAAGGGGAAGACAGGAGGAAGCAGCTCCTGTGAGAAGAGTGGAGAAATTGCAAGATAGTGAGAAAATGACAGAGTATAAGAGCATAGTGGAAGAAAGATTGGGAAGGTATGAGCTAGAGCAGATGGAAGGGTGGAAGACGTATGTAAGATATTCACGGAAGAGATAGGCGCAGCGTGTGAGGCGGTTTGTGGAGTGAGGAGGAGATGCAAGGGTGTGCAAGGGACAGCATGGTGGAATGATGAGGTGAAACGAGCTGTGGAACAAAAGAAGAAGGCATATGGTGAATGATTGGCGAGTAGAGGTAGGGGAGAAGATGAGAGAGAGAAGAGAGAGGTATATGTGAGCAGGAGAAGGGAGGTTAAGAGACTGGTGAAGGAGAGTAAGAAGAAAGTGGATGAAGAGTTTGGGAGGAATCTGAGTGTGAAATGGAGGGAGAGTAAGAAATTGTTTTGGAAGGAGGTAAAGAAAGTAAGGCAGTGTGAAAGGGGAAATAGTAGGGGAGTGAAAGATAGGAATAATAGATTGTTGGTGGAGAAGAGAGAGAAATTGAGGAGATGGAAGGAGCACTTTGAGGATTTGTTGAATGTAGAGAGTGAGAGCAGTGTGAGTATAAGTGGTTGGGGAATGGCTGGGAGAAGAAGAGATGAGAGGAGGGAGGAAGAGATCAGTAGGTCGGAAGTAGTGGAAGCGATGAAGAAGATTAATCTGGGAAAGGCCCCAGGAATTGATGGAGTGTGTGGTGAAATGCTTAGGTATGGGGGTGAGATTGTTGTGGAGTGGATATGGAAGTTGTGTAGATTGGCTTGGGAAGAGGGAAGGGTTCCAGAGGACTGGAAATCAGGTATAATTGTTCCTCTGTACAAAGGAAAAGGGGAGAGAGAAGTATGTGGTAACCATAGGGGTATTTGCGTACTTAGTGTGACTGGTAAAATATATGGTAGAATACTCATTGATAGGGTTAGGCATATGACAGAGGAGCTAGTTGGAGAAGAACAAGGGGGATTTAGGAAGGGAAAAGGGTGTGTAGATCAGATATTTGTTCTAAGATGTTTAGTGGAGAAGTATCTAGAGAAGGGAAGGAAAGTGTATGCTGCCTTCATGGACTTGGAGAAAGCTTATGACAGAATAGATAGGCAAGGTATTTGGAAGGTATTAAGAATATATGGAGTGGAGGGGAAATTGTTGAGTGCTGTGAAGAGTATGTACGAGGGAGCTAGGGCTACGGTGCGAGTGGATGGTGAGCTGAGTGAGTTCTTTTATCTCAATGTGGGACTGAAACAGGGGTGTGTGATGTCTCCATGGCTGTTTAATATATACTGTACATGGATGGGGTTGTAAAGGAGGTGCAAGGTAGGGCAGTGGATGTGGGGGTGGCCCTAATGAATGAGGGTGAGATTTGGAAGCTTCCGGTGTTGCTGTTTGCTGATGATACAGTATTGTTGAGTGAAGATGAATGGGAGTTGCAAGGTTTGGTGAATGAATTTGGGACAGTGTGTAGGAGGAGGAAGCTGAAAGTTAATGTAAACAAAAGTAAAGTTATGGTGTTTGAGAGGAATGAAGTCACAGAGTGTGCAGTGAGGTTGGATGGTGAGGATATGGAGAATGTGAGTGCATTCAAGTACTTGGGTAGTGTGATGAGTAAGGATGGAACTTTGGGGGATGAAGTACGTGAAAGGGTACAGCAGGGAAGAAAGGTTGTTGGTACACTGAAAGCAGTGATGAGAAATAGGGAGGTGAGTATGGAAGTTAAGAAGTCACTGCATGATGGTATTGTGATCCCTACCCTGACGTATGGAAGCGAGGCGTGGACCTTGCAAGAGGGGAACAAGTCAAGAGTGAGAGCAGTGGAAATGAGTTACTTGAGAGGAGCATGTGGAGTGACGTGGAGGGACAGGTTGACGAATGAAGAAGTGAAGGAACGTTGTGGGGTAGATGTGGATGTGGTTGAAAAGATTAGGAGAAATACACTGAGGTGGTTTGGACATGTGGAGAGAATGGAGAATGAAAGACTGACTAAGAGGGTGTATGTAGGTGAGGTGGAGGGAGGGAGAGGGAGGGGTAGACCGAGGATGAGGTGGAGGGATGGAGTTGAGAGGTACATGAGGGAGGGGGGGGTGAGTTGGGGGGAGGGGAGTCAAATGGTGGGTGACAGAGTGACTTGGAGGCGTTTTGTCTGCGGCCACCCTTTGCGGGATTAGGGCGTCGGGCTATAGATAGACAGATAGATAGAATAAGAAAGAAAAGCAAGTTCTCCATTGTTTGTAACAATCTTCTGTGATAAGTTATGGCAAGGTACTACAAGCTACAACCAAACTTACACAACCAGCACAGTACATGAAAATGACGGAAGAATGATGTGCCTGCTGAAACATTTTAATGTTGCTTAATTACTGAAAGGAAACAATGTTATCATTCTTTTAGCATTGTCTATAAAATGAATATGGAGAGAGAGAGAGAGAGAGAGAGAGAGAGAGAGATCTTTACAAAAATCCAGTCATTAGACGAGTAGAGAGACTTCAACAGGACGTTAAATAAGGATCCTATGCAGTAATATGGAATTTCTGCCCAAGACCTGCAGTTTTATGGGGGAGGTGGTAGCTCACTTGGTAGAGAGGTGGCCTGCAGTCCTGCCGGACCCAGGTTTGAATCCCCGCTGGAGCAGGGAACAGTTTAAAGTTTTGAATTTCATAAAAAGCAGACTTTACTGATCTACCAGAAGGCCCGCCGACATGTCGTTAAAATACCCCCGCTAATACCAATACACCAGTCCTGTATGAGATAGCCCAAGCATGTATTCAATATGGACGGTGGGTGTTAGCGCCGAAGTGGTGGCATGTAGAGGTGTATGGTATGTAGGAGGTCTACTGGGCCTTGGTAGCAAGCTGTGAAGCCTATGCCCAGAGCATTAAAAAAAAAAAAAAAAAAGTGAGATCTCGACAGGACAGTAAGTAGTGATCCTATGCAGGTACAACACTACGTATGGAATTTCTACTATAAAACGCGTAGAGAGATCTCACCATGATAGTAAGTAAAAATACAGAACGGTATAAAGAGGACATAATGGTGAATGTATTTCTTCCCTTCAGTTGCTTGGTTTTTACTTCAGCAATACACGATATATTATGACGTTATGGACAAGATACTCGTATAGTTTACCTCAATATCCTTCTTTTATGTTTTGATTTACGGATGTAGTTGAGGATTTGAATATTCTTCACAGTACCAAAACCACATTTCCCATTACACACAAGACAAGATTATCTTATCTTCATGCACATTCTTTCAGGCATGGATCTGCGAATACGAAATATCGTTCAGTCATTACGTTCTTCATTAAAAACACAAATAACGGTTGGATCTGCAATCACAGCGTCTCCTTCCGTTATCCCGTTCTTCACAGCATCCGCAATAACAGTTTCACACATCACGGTCTGTGTACGCGGGACGAGGCAATAAATACATTGCCAAGTGCCGGATCCCCCTCTATACCGAACACAATATCACTTACGGTGGGGCATTGGCCGGTTAGTCTTGGTTCTCGTCAGGATTTTTTTTTTTTTTTTTTTTCCTACACAACTGTTATTTTCCCGCGCCTAGATTGCGAATATTGTTGTTAGATTCGAGCGTCGACTATCAGACATTTTGTGTACAGGGAAACTTAAAATGTTGAAGGAAGTGTTAGTAACTTTTGACTCGAAATTTACTTGATCTGATCACGTCATAAAGATAAAGAAAACGGAGAGTGAGTAGGGGTGACAAGGTACAATAATTCGTCAGGATTATACATTCTTTTTCTTTTTTGTCCTTTTCTTAGGAGGGTTATTTATCTAGTGGTTTACCGGGACACTTGCCAGACCCTGCACACACCACCCTCCATGCTATCCTCACGGTCTCACCCCATTTCTTATCCGCCTGAGAGCCATTCTGCCGTCATGGCCTCTCCCTGCCCCTTACACACTTCCCACACCATCCCTCACATCATTTCTTACTGTCACATCACCTTGGATACCACCTCTCTCTCTCTCTCTCTCTCTCTCTCTCTCTCTCTCTCTCTCTCTCTCTATATATATATATATATATATATATATATATATATATATATATATATATCCAGGCGATTTCATTACCTGAGTGAGTTATAGATACCTTTCAATGAGAGACATGCGAGAATTTAACATACATTTACTGAAATACAACATATCATAAAACGGAGCACACTGTTCTAATTCCTTCAGCCTGAGGACGTCACGTATAATTTATTCTTGCTAACTTCACACGATTTATTTAGATTAAAGAAGATAAATGAAAGGATCTTGAATTTGGCTCTCCGTTACCTTGTTTTTGTTTTTTTCTTGGGGGAAACAATCTTGCAGACTTCTAGCTTTTGAGTCTTTCTTCCTTGAGTGAAAAAAAAAAAAAAATTGGACTGGAGGATTTTGGTACATCTTTCAATAATTATTTTCACAGTAGGGTTCTTTCCTAAGATGAATTCTTCGTAGCAAGAAGAGTTCAAGAGATATCACGTCCTCAAACTGAAGTGTGCAAGCCTCTACGCACTGTTACAGGGTCGTATTTTAAGTGGCTTCTGAAGATTACGTAACCCCTTTTCATCAGCGATAATTTTGCCCGATATATCTTCCAGTCGTCATGTATTTACGGAAGCAAACCATGTGGATTGTAGAACTACCGGTATACAGTATATAATAAATACATAAAAGAGAAAATGAAGGTGTGATATGAAAAATAATTCGCTAAGAAAAAGGAACTACGAAGTGTCCCATGCCAGTTAGAAAACGGGACTGTTTCAAAATGCCAATCATAGCAGAGGCCTCGATTTTTTTTTTTTTTTTTTGCTGTACAGATCACACACACACACACACACACACACACACACACACACACACAATCTGTATAGAACTTTCCCAGGCCATGGACGTACAGATTTCTTTCTTTCTTTCATCTTCTTCTTCTTCTTCTTCTTCTTTTTCTCCTTCCTCCTCCTCCTCCTCCTCCTCCTCTTCCTCCTCTTCTTCATTCTACCAGCAGGAGATCTTACTGAACAAAAGGAAACTAAGTAATATTACTGATCAGGAGGGAACTAAGTAATGTTACTGATCAGGAGGGAACTAAGTAATGTTACTGATCAGGAGGGAACTATGTAGCAAATGTAAGGTTGTTACACACTACCCCGGTTAACATTTTCTCAGGTAGCGAAGATGATTAGCACTTTTTTATTTTTTATCTATCGCCGGAGGACTTAATCTATCCCGTAGTAGGTGTCAAGTTAACAGACTGGAAGCTAGAACAAGCTAAGCACATACTGATCACCATGGTTCAGGACATCCCATCAGCTGGGAGTAACACACTTAGGGCAGGAAACATCACAAATACACGTAACAGACGTGGTTTGTTCGTTTACAGGCAACATTTTTGGACTGGCTACGGAAAATGATCTAGAGGAAATAAGTAACAAATTTAACAAAATTGCACACATTCTCTCATATCAACATAAGTTGGCTAATACCCAGAACACCTTAATGATGGCGATTGTAAAGAACCTAAGGAAGGCAGAAGCATCAACTTTAGGAGTTGTGGAGAAAGTAAATGCACTAGAAGGAAACAATACACTATTCCAACACCTCTCAGTGATCATGGAACACACTGATGTAATAATACAGTTAGACAATACTGGAACTCATTATCAGTCTTTCATAAAAGGAATTGCTAATGCTGGTAACGGAAGGATTACCATTGATCTACTACCCAGTCACAATATCCGTCAAATAATTAGTCAAGGCATATATAAGCATGGTTTGAAACCTTTGTTTGAGGAAATCTATCTATCTATCTATCTAACTATTGCCAGACGCCACAATCCGGTAAAGGGTGGCCATTTGACTTTGAGTTATTTGTTTTACGGGAAGGGGCACTAACCCTCCACCAACCCACTTGTTGACACGTAGGGAGCACGTATGGTTTGGTTATATGGTTACCACCCAGCGATGTAAATGGTTCCCTGGCACACAGGAAACCATCTGGCTTGTCACTCAATGTAAAGCCACCTGTAAAGGAAAGAAAAGTGATAAGATGTGACAGGAAAGATAGGTAAAATAGAAAGAGAGGAAGGCAGGAACAGAAAAAGAATGATAAAGGCTAAGGAAGAAGTAGGCAGCACTACATCAAGTGAGTGGATGATGTTCGTCACCATCTACCACAAAAAGAAATCTGATGTTATATTATCCATATTTTGTAGCAACACTCACAGCACCAATAGTAGTTCACGTACCGTTTTTAGCAGATGATTTTTTCACAGTCTGTCAAATATACCCTTTTCCGTCTAAGCAAGATGACTCATTAGTCACCATCAACATCAAAACAGAAGCCATCATGGTCTCCAAGAAAGAGGACGCTGTCACTTTCACAAGTGAAACAACAATTGAACACAAATGTCGCACATCATTACATGCATTTCATCTTGTCCTGCAGGCATCTTCACGTTTCAGCCAGCTGGGACAGTCCCTTGTGATATCATAAAAGATCATGACATCCCTCATCACTGGAAATTCACATTCGCTCCAGATATACTCATCCATAATCAATGCACTGGACATTCACAGTTCCTCTACTTCACTCAAAATACATCAGTTTTTGTGACTTGCCCAGACACACCTCCAGTCTATACATCAGCATCTGGTTTATACATCTTACCAGATTACTGTGCAGTTCTGACACCTACACTATCCACTTTGCCCAGTACTCCAATCTCAACCACATACACAAGTACTTCCAGCCATTACCTAGGATGAACTTAAATATAAGTGCACATATTAAGTTGATTTCACCCAAGTATGAAACCATGCCTCTGATGAATCAGACAGTACATCCATGGGAAGAATATAGTAGGCTTATGTTCAACCCAGTTAATGTATACAGCCCAGCTCCAGTCATCTTTGTAATTTTCTCCATCATATTTGCTATATAACTTTTGGCCACGCACAGAATGCAAGCAAGGATTGCTGGCCTGGAATCAGTGTTTAAGAACTGTTCTGTACAAGTGAGACAGACTGAGTAAATAATGTATATATATATATATATATATATATATATATATATATATATATATATATATATATATATCTTACTTACACAGCAAGTCCTTCTCATTTATATTGCATAAGTAACTACAGTAGACTAGCCATTGTATTATTTTAATATTACTATTATAGTTATATATCTATTATACATGTACAATTTTATTTTGTTACAATTATATTACTACAATAACTAGAGTTATAATTACTACATTATCACAATTATGTATCTTTTACAGTATTACGTATTTCATTTAATTAGCTGACAAGTCGATTGTAATGTGTATATAGTGTGCATTAATATGTTATGACAATATTAATTTTACTGTCGTTGGTAAGCCAGTTTCGCTTGACTGAGCTATATGTAGACCTTATATAGGCACTAGTACATATCTCATAACACAACGTACAGGATGTAGTGTCTGCTGGAGACATGCACAGGTTCTGACTAGGAATGTCAATCCACATACTGTATATCGACAATCTTGTTGTCCCAGACCATAAAGAATTCTCAACATATGATGTATCTCAAACAATCTCTTTTTAGTCCAGACGACCAAGATTTCATGATGTACTCAAATACGTGAAGTACCCAGCCCGAGTCAGTCAGTCCACGTGAATGGAAATCTACCAGACACTACAATACACCACACATCCTCTCCAAGCTGTATATAATGTTGGAGAGATTCGCTTCAGATTAGGATAGGTTGGAGAGAAGGCCCGATAACACGAGGGTCAGCTAGGAGGCTTTGCTTTCATGCTCTGTTACGCTGTAAATTACAATTCGATATAACTGTACAATAAACTCCGTAACCCAAGAGTGCTCTAACTCACCTCGCTGATACACACCGTGTAATAAGCAGCGACAAGTTTGAGCCATTCTACGTCTTACGACTTTATTCTGGCAGTGCTCCGACGATCTACAACCGACCTTCCTATCTTCCTACAAGTACCTACGCCCACGCTATCGAGAAGGGAAGATAAAGAGAGGTGGGGAGAATAGAAGAGATGAGAAAGGAAGAATGGAGATGATGAGGAGGAGCAGACACGCTACCAGATAAGTGATAAAAGAGAAAAGAGAAAGGGAATGATAAAGAGAAGGATAAAAAGGAGCTGAGGAAAAAGAGGAAAATAGGAAAGATAATTGATAGCAGAGAAGGCAATTGCTAAAAAGAGAAGAAAAGGAGGCAGAGGAGGAGATGCATTATCTAAAAAAAGACTAGAACAATTGAAACACCAATAAAATACATGATAAAGAAATAAAAAGGTAACAGGATGGAAGGGAAAAGAAAACAGGAGATGAAGAGAGAAGGAAGAAAACAAGGTATCTGATAAATGAGAGGATACTGCAAAAGCAAACGCTGAAAGGAAGAGTTGAGAAGAGAATAAGGGATGGGACGAAGGAAAGAAATGGAGGAATTAGAAGAGAAAAAAAAGGTAGAAGACAAAATATGAAGAAAAGGGAAGAAAGGAATAGAAGATGAAGGGGGACAAGGTTGGATATTTGGTAGGTTTAAGACAGCGCACAGAAAAGTAAAAACAGGCAGAAAAGACGATGGAAAAGAAGAAGAGAGCAGAGGTGCGATATCTGATAAGTTAAACGAGCAGAAAGAAAAAAAGACGAAAGTAAGGAAGACAAGAGAAAAGAGGAAAGGAAAGAGGGAAAAGACAATGTGTAAAAAACATGACCAGGCGCGCGCGGAAGACAGACAGAGATCATCAGGAGAGAGAGGGAAGGGGTGAGGTCTGGATGCCTTTCAGTCGGAGTCAAGGATGTTTTGACCTCTCCAGTTCCAGGTCAAATCTGTGACTATTGGCCCCCCCCTTTGGTCCCCTCCCGTTGACCCTGGGGGGCGGGGTGTTCAAGGGAGGGCTAAGAACTCCTTGAATCATCCCGTGAGGACAAAACAAATAAATTTTGAGTGGAAAAGGTGGAAAAATTATAATCGGTAAACTATATTTGGGAACTGAGGTGGTGGAGGTAAAAGAGAGGGAGGGAGGTACGGGAAGGGTGAAGCAGTAGGAAGGGAGAAAGGGAGGGAGGGGGAAAGAGCTGGAGATAGGAAGATAAGGAGGGTGAGGCAGGTAAGTATGGGGGAAGTGATGATGAGGCAGAGAGTGGGAGGGGGGGGTAGACAGGGAGGGCAGGCAGCTCAGTGTGGTAGGCAGCGTGGGTGAGGCAGGATGTGTGGCACTGGCTGTGGTGCGGAGTGGTCACTGGTCCGTTAGTTCACCACATTCCCGCCAGTCCCCTCGCTCTCACTTGTTCGCTATCTCGCTCCCGTCAATCTCCTAGCTATCTCACTCTCTCACTGTTACTGTACAGTATATTCTGACCTGCTTTGCACTGAACTGCTCTATGTCCGGCGTACACGGACATACCACTACAGAAGGAGTGTCGTTCCCTACAAGACTCAACAGCAGTAGAAGGACGTGTGTTGAGGGCTGACAAGAATACAAGAGCATAAGAATGAGAGCATAATAGCACAGGACCATAACAAATAAACATAAGGACCCAATAACATTAGAAAGCAAGAGCACAGGAAAGTAAGAATGTGTGTAGAAAAGAGGACATATCCAGCACGAGGGTCTGCCGATGCTAGGCAGCTGTTGTAAGAGTGTGACTACAGTACGAGAGAAAGATAACGATAGCCATGGTGTATGTGGTGGTGTTATTGCGGTGTTGATGGTTTGTGGTGTGTATGAGGCCCAGCACCATGGCCAGGACTCAGCAGGAGGGCCAAGGAGGAGGGGATGGGGATGGGCAGGGGCAGGGACAGTGGCAAGGGCAGGGGTGGAGCGGTAGGGGCGACCGTATGGACACTAACAACAACAAAAACGACAGTAATAACAATAATAAAAACAGCAACAACAAGAGTGATGCTACGGCCCCCAGCCCTGCATATGGCGTGCGCTGCGGCAAGTACCAGCTTCGGCCAAGGGCGCTGCAGGGTCGCCGCCGCTCCGACAGCAAGCGGTCGCTGCCGCAGGACTCGCTGCGGCACAGTAAGCCACGACCGCCACCTCTGTCCCGCTACCGCAGGAAAACAGCCAATGCCCGCGAGCGGTGCCGCATGCGGCAGATTAACCGTGCCTTTGAGTCCTTGCGGTGTGCCCTGCCAGCCTGGGTGGTGAGTCGCCGCGCCGCAGCCGACATGACTAAGATCACCACACTGCGGCTGGCGTCAGCCTACATAAGGTCCCTGCGGGAAGCACTGCACGACGGCAACGTACCATGGAGCCCGGACAGTCCCTTGGCAACTCCACCCAAGGAGGGGCAGGGCGAGGGTGGCCCTCCAGTCCCTCAGGACTCCGACCTGCTCACCCTGCTGTGCACTGATGCCATTGTACTGGGGGACAACCTGGGGGGCCTGGCGGGCCTGGCACCGGTATCAGAAAACGAGGCAGTGGCTCTGCTGCTGGGGGAGTCCGAGCCTCACCAAGGTGCTTGGTCAGATCTTGCACATACACACACTCAGGTACATACGCAAGTCGTCACACTGGGATGACACACCACACTTCTTGTGATGTGCTGGTGATGATGGATATAGTGGTATAGTGGTAGTGTGGTGGATATAGTGGTACAGTATAATGGTGGTGGGTGATACAGTGCAGATTATGGTGCGGGGCAAGACAGTGGTAGACGAGGTAGGAAGACAATGAGCATGCTGACGGTGTGGTGCTAGATATGGCACCCTCACTTCCCCCGACCTTCCAATCCCATAACTTCTTCTTGAATTTGTAGGAATAACATGGCAAGGAAACACTGGAAGTGGCTGAAAAGGAGAGACCACCAAGAAGGAAGAACAAGGAAAAAGAAAGTGAGCACCGACAGTGGAAAGAAAGAGACGAGATTGACCACTGAGAAGGAAAAGAAAGGAAACAAAGAGTAAATAGGGAAGAGGAAGAGTAAAAATGAGAAACAAGGGGCAAAGGGGAAAGAAACACCAGACTTAAAAATTCGGAAAAGGAATGAAGAATGAGATGAGGAGAAAGAACAGTAAAAGGAAGAGAAGCTTATGCAATACAAAAGACAAAAATATGAACACCGATAAGAGAGAGAGAGAGAGAGAGAGAGAGAGAGAGAGAGAGAGAGAGAGAGAGAGAGAGAGAGAGAGAGAGAGAGAGAATATATACAAAAGAAAGGGAGGAAGAGGCACCCAACCCTGAAGAGGAAAGAGTAAACATTGAAAACCCATGATGTAGTCGTCCATAAAATACCTTCGCAACGCTTTAACCTTTTCCATTCACAGACGTCTTGCTTAATTTATTCTTGTTACATTCAGAGGCTATTATTCAGCTTAGGAGGGACTTTACGAACTGGAGGGGTTACTTATATCTTTATTATCCACTTCTCTACGATGAGGTTATTTTTAAGTTGAATGAAATTATCCACTGGTAGCAAGAATAACATAAAAATGGACGACATTGTAGTGTAGGGACAAAAGACGTGAAAAATGCCAACTTCTTTATTCTCGCTAACATCAGAAGATTTTTCTTCAACTTGAGAGTGGTTTTCTGTCCTATGAGGGTTAACTCTACGCTTCTCACACTCCTTGTAATATACTTTTTTGTCTCAGCTCACTTACGCAGTTAATTAGAATGTCATATAAGGTAAATTCACAGACTCAGTTATAATGATATTTAAATTTAACAAACATTTTAATATAAAGAAGACAGATAGATAGGTAGGCAGATAGATGGATCGTTCAGGATTACTATTATTATACTGTGCTAAATAAGTGAAGTCAGTGTAGTGATACCGTATTCCTGTCATCATGAACTAATCATCACCATCATCATCATCGTCACTTTCGTACCTTAACGCAGTTTGTACCAGGATCCAGCAACAGGAATTGTGTAAAAACACAAAAAGTTGGAGAACTATCAGCAGAATGCCAAGCAAAAATGTGCCAACCCCCCACTGACTCACCATTCACACCTTCAGAACATTCCGCTCTACCCCAGCAAACAAAAACATTCCCACTAAGATGTACTTCAGATGATTAAGTCGCTGTTATAAGACGTGTTGGATAGTGCCAGTCCTCTGTTTTTAACTCAGTCCCCCTTAGAACATGTTTATAGCTTCATTCCCGCAACGCCCATCTCAACAGTTACTTCAACAAACAAGGGATGAGGCTATGGCACACCTAATGTCTGACTTGGCTCGTATCTCTGACTGGGGTGAAAATAATATGGTTGTTTTTAATGCATCTAAGACTCAGTTCTTACACCTATCAACCTGACAAAATCTTCCACAGGTATACCCACTAATGTTTAATAATATTCAGCTTAATCCTGCGTCATCCTTGAACATGCTTGGGGTTTCATTTACTCGGGACTTATCTTGGAAAGATCATATTACATCTCTTGTAAAATCTGCTTCCAAGAGATTGGGTGTGCTAAGCCGACTCCGCTCCTTCTTTACCCCTGCACAATTGTTGACTCTATACAGGGGTTTTATCCGCCCCTGTGTGGAGTACAACTCTCATGTGTGGGGAGGCTCCCCACATACAGCTCTTCTCAATAGGGTGGAGTCAAAGGCTTTTCGTCTCATTAACTCTCCTCCTCTTACTGACTCTCTTCAACCTCTGTCTCTTCGCCGCACTGTTGCATTTTTATCTCTTTTCTATCGCTACTTTAATGGTCACTGCTCCTCTGAACTGTCTGCTTGCATTCCTCCACCTCCACGACGGGCGCGTAGCACCCGTCTGGCAGCAAACTCTCATCCCTTTTCTGTCCAACTCTCTAATGCAAGAGTTAACCGTTACTCCCAGTCTTTCATTTATGCAACAGGTCAGCTCTGGAACTGTCTCCCTCTGTCTGTATTTCCTGCTGCCTATGATCTCCAGTCTTTCAAACGCAGTGTGTCCAGGCATCTCAAAATGATCGGATCTTGAATTTGGCTCTCTGTTGTATTTTGTTTTTCTCTTGGAGGGAACTGTTACTGCGGGCTCATGGCCTTTGGTTCCTTCTTCCTCGCATAAAAAAAAAAAAAATTCATTCCAACTTTAGACAGTTTTATTCAGCTTAGGAAAAACTTTTCTAATGGAGAGGTTAGATACAGCCTTTAGTGACCCTTTCACTACAAGAGGTCTTCCCTTACCTGAATAAAATCGCCTGGAGTTAACAGGAATAAGCTGAAACAAATAATTGAAGTGTTAGGTTGGACTACGGTAGCCAAGCCTCGGGGCAAAGGTGATAGCCTGGTACCGTTACTGTTGTACGCCCAGTGTATTTGATGCATTATAAACACATCATTATCATCATCATTACCATCTTCTCTTTCGCCTCCTTATCACCATCATCATCAATCCAGTCCTAATTCTCACTTTAGAGACGCGGTAACGATAAATGCATACATACATATATATACATACATACATACATACATGCCTACAGGCCCTACGTTCATGTAACCATTGGTGAAGATCATCATCGTTACCCCTACCCTAATTGTAACTTGAGGTGGGATACATAAACTTATGTACAGTATAGAGCTCAGTGGTATACACACACACACGCACACACACACACACACACACACACACACACACACACACACACACACACACACACACACACACACACACACACACACATACATACACTGGAGAAAAGTAGATTCCCGTGAGTGTGAGAAAAGCAGATTCCCGGGAGTGTAGTACATATAATAATTTAAGCAGTAAATTCAGAAGTAAAAGTACCAGCTACTCGTTCTCTGTGGGATAACATTCCTGACTGAACTGATAGATGACTGGAATACTGTGTGCTAAATGAGCTTTTTTTTTCTGTTTTACTTTTTCACCTGTTATTATTATTGTAATTATTATTATTATTATTATTATTATAGTTATAATGATTATTATTATTTTATTATTATTATTATTATTATTATTATTATTATAGTTATAATGATTATTATTATTTTATTATTATTATTATTATTATTATTATTCAAGCAAACTATAATTTTTCTTCCAGGTAATTATTTGAAGTCTCGGTTTTATGTGCGTGGTTATTTATTTGTATTTGAAAGACTCGCTTTGTATGCTAATTCTAAATTTTCTTTTTGTTCTTATAACTTACAACTGCTGTTATTATTACTATTATTTTTTCGCTTTTCTTGCTATTGTATATTTTGTTTACTAATTTTCTTAATTTTTTTTTACAACTAATAAGATATTTCTTATCACTAGTCTTTGCTAGTCACCATGACTTTGTGAGAATGAAGAATATTTTTATAATTATTATTTATTGTTATTCCTACTTTATATATATTTTAACTGAAGGTTATACTAATAAAAAAATATTTATAGTTACTTCTATTGTCCCAACCTTGTTTCCAACCAATAAATTCCATGGGTAGAATTCAGAAAAGAGAAAAATAGAACCATCAACAGAATGCCACGTAAAATGAACCTTGTAAGTATTGATAAGTACACTATTACTATTATATCATTTAACACTTTTTGGACTCTACTTCACCCCATTTCTTAGGAGGGAATTAAGGCTGGGACAGTGATGATCATGATGACTAAAACATTATATTTTTATTTCATTATTACTACCACATTGACCCTTGTGCGGTGTGGTGCGGTGAGGATCTGTCCGTTCTCCCCTTTGGGGCTAAGATGCGAATGAATGTGTTTGAATGGATGAGTAAATGGGGAGTGTGTCGTCCTGTCTCGGCTACCTCCCTTTCCTTGGGGGAAGCAGCCTAGGTATATAGATAGATAGACTACCACTGTTATAATATCACTTGATTAATAATGTCACCATCATAATACAGCTTTGGTTTATACATTGTTACGTCCATTGTTTACCATCTCCCTCAATCTAAATTTACCACACTTAACACTCGTATTTCTCGTTTATTTTCGTATTAACATCCTCAGTACACTGACGTCTTATTCTAGTTTATAGTTGCTGCCTCCAGGTGATTTTATTCAGCTCTGCGTGACATTATCGTACTGAATGAATTAATGAATATATTGTCAACCCTTTCAGTAAAAAAGAAAATAATAATAAAATTTAAAAACCTTTCCACTGTAGAATACACTCGTTTGGAAACAACAAGACTAAACTACCTACAGACGTCAGAGTAGTGAAGAGATTGTATTTGTCTATAGCTGTATTAATATCAACCAAGGCAAGCCTACTGATTTTTCACAAACCAAACTCCTCGTCCTCTCCCTCCTCCTCTTCACCCCCCCCCCTCCTCCTTCTCCTTCTAGTATAGGTTAATCTAGTCAAGCCACCTGTGCCATACTCAACCGACAATCAAGAGAAACAAATATAAAAGAACAACACAGTATGATATTCATGGCCACTGAGATGATAACTGTGCAGCCTAAATAAAGGAATATTAGAGATATGTTGTTCTGTAATGAAATTGTTAGGTCATAAATACCCATGTAAATCCTTTATATACCGAGGCACTGATTTGCTATACTTATTTTTTTTCCACTTATTAAATTATTATTACTACTATTATTATTATTATTATTATCATTATTATTATTATTATTATAATTATTATTATTATTGTAACCGTACCTATTGTTATTATTATTATTATTGTTGTTGTTGTTATTACTATTATTGTTAGTTATTATTATTATTATTATTATTGATATTATTATCATTATAATTATTATTATTATTATTATTATTATTATTATTATTATTATAATTATTATTATTATTATTATTATTATTATTATTATTATTATTATTATTACTATTACTATTATTATTCTTATTATTATTATTATTATTATTATTGTTATTATTTCTTTCAATCTTCCCTACCTTGAATCCTACTGTATAAGCTATGAGGTATAGTATAAGGTACGTGATAAGGAGGTTACTATTTTATTTTATTTATGACATTGGTGTAATAAATCATGTCCATATTTGTACATGTGTGTTTTACTTTGTCTTGTTTTGTGTGTGTGTGGGGGGGGGTTGTTTTTCATTATTTTGTTTATTGCACTTTTGTGCGTTTATATCTGTCCTCTCTCTCTCATTTATATATATATATATATATATATATATATATATAGATAGATAGATAGATAGATAGATAGATAGATAGATAGATAGATATAGATATATAGACAGATAGATAGATATAGATATAGATATAGATATATATATGCGAGAGGGATGTCTGTTGAGCAAGGAAGAGTGGCTTTGCGTGACAGAAATAAATGGAGAGAAATTGTGAATGAATAAATGATGACGCAGCACTGAGGGGATATTCTCCAGCATTTGGTCTGATCAGCTAGTCAGGTCAGGTGCGGGTAAGGGGATGGGTCTGTTATGATGTGGCAGGGGTAAACCAACTCTGCTGTCAAGCCCTGCTGCGGATGTCACTGATTGCATTGCGCAGTTGACCCTTGTGCTGTGTGGTGTGGTGAGGATATATATATATATATATATATATATATATATATATATATATATATATATATATATATATATATCAGAGTTCCTTTTCCCTAAACATCTTTCACATTTATCATCTCTGTCATCCTCTGTATTATACTTTATCCATTTTCGCATTCATTTTTACTTTTATCCATTCTTTTATTCATTTCTCTGTTGCATTCATCTCCCTGGATGTTACTTCTTTCTCAGTGGGATTTCCTTTATCGTCATCATGACCATCATCATCAATCCATCCCTCTTTCCTTTCTTTATATATCTTAGTTTTCTCTTCCTCCTCCTCCTCCTTTTCCTTCTCTTTCTCCCGTTCCTCTCCCTCCTCTTCCTCCTCTTCAACCTCCTTCTCCTTCTCCTGCATCTCAGTAACAGAAGGTCACAACAGGATAGATCTCGAGGGGGGGTCATGGAGGGTAGTGTTATGCATAACTGAGGGAGTGGGGTCATGCAAGGGTCAACCACACCCTTTTGTTGCCTTCTTGCTCTCTCTTCTTCTCATCTTCACTCTTTTCAGCTCATCTTGACTTTTTCAACTTTTTTCACTCTTTATATCTCAATTTCTGCTCTATATCTTCATCGATATTATCACCATCGTCCCCACTCTCATCATAACCACCATCACCACTGCCTTCACAATCTTTTTTCTTTTTTCTTGGCTCCCTTTCATTTCTCTCTTTATCTTCTCTGTCTCTTTAGATTTCTTACTATTTTTATGATCTCCATTTTTCCATTTAGCCAGTTCTCTCCACCTCTGATCTTCTCTACACTAACTGCTACTGATACTCTCTCCTGCTTTTCCATTTCCCTCACTCATTTCTTCCTTCCTTTCCAGTCCCTCATCCTCTCCCTCCCTCTTTCCTCCCCCTCCTTCACTCAGTTTCTCCCAACACCAGCGATTACTTGTCCCACATTTTCCACTTTTTTTCTTCATCCTTACCCAATCCTTGTTTCTTTATCTTCCTGTGTCCCTCCCATCCTCTCCTTTCCTCTCAGTCCCTCACTTCCTCCCTGCCCTCTCTTGCCTTTCTCCCTTTTACACTTTCCCTCATTCATCTCCCACCTTTTCTTTTGGTCTCCTCTTTACTTCGTTCCCTCATTCCGTCTTTTCCCCTTCTTATCCATTTCCCTTCCTCTCTCCCTCCATCCACCTCCTTCCATATTTCGTTTTCCCCTTATCCTTCTCTCTTTCATCCTTCTCAGTTCCTCGTTCTTCCCCTCTCTTCCTCTTTCCATCCCTCCCTCCCCTCATCTCCTCTCTCTTTCTGTCTCTCCCCTTTCTCCGAATTCTCTCTCCATCGGAAACTCTTCCTCATTCCCTCACCTATTCTGTCTCTCCCCTCCCTCCCAATTCTCTCTCACTCTCTTTTTCCTACCGTCCCTCCCTCCATCCATCCCTTCTGCATCTCTTTAATTCTCTCATTCCCTCTCCCTCCTCCTTCCTCTTTCCCTGACACCTAATCTACATACCGCATCCAAAATCTCTCTCTCTCTCTCTCTCTCTCTCTCTCTTTCCCATCACCACCTCTCAGACTGGCCAATAAATTCCTCCATAAACTGATAACAAAATTAAGTTGTACGTGGGTGGCCAAAGAGAGAGAGAGAGAGAGAGAGAGAGAGAGAGAGAGAGAGAGAGAGAGAGAGAAGGGGGTGGGAGATCGTCAGGCGTGGCCAAAATGAAAAAAAAAGTGAAATCATTCTGGGTTGCCAGTGGTGAAAAGAAAATAATTAGGGTAATAATAATAATGATGATAATGATAATAATAATAATAAAATCGTCAATCGGTAGCCATATTTAAATCAAACGTCGACGACTTACGGAAGGCGTTAACCACTTCAAGTTTTTCAAGAGAAATAAAATTGTCGGGTGGTAGAAAGAAAAATCTACCTCATCCACCTCATCCCACTCCATTCAGCACGACTCCACACCTACATTCCACCTCACTCCCATGATTCACTCCACTCCACATCCACTTAACCCCATACACTCAGCACCCCACTTTGTCACCTCAACCCATCCCGCACTACCCTTCGCGACATTCACACCACATTCACATCCACCCTACGCACAATAGCACAATACCCACACTACCATACTATGCTCTTCCAATTTACTCCATCACATACCATACCCACACCAGCACCAACCACCTAGCTCCTCCCACCTACACTTCTCCATCTCACAAACCATCCTATTCACGCCATAACACTGCTCCCTGATCCCAGTCTCCTACATCTCAGAAAGCGTCAACATCCACAGCACACTAAACCCCTCTCATATTACACCGAACCTTCTGATAAATGATCCATCCTCACCTACACCCTACTCACTGACCCCAATCCACCCTACTTCACCCAGCTTCACGTCCAACCCCACCCACATCACACATCCAAAACCTATCCACCCCAAACCCCGCCCCTCCCAGTCAGCACCTTCCTTTCTCACAACTCATCCCACCCTCACCCTAACCTTCCTCCGATTATACTTGATAACAAAAAAAGAGAAAAGAAGAAAAAGAAAAACTCTCACCGACCGTAAATCGAGCGTGTGGGTTTAAACTTCAGAAGGGAGAGGACTACACACACACACACACACACACACACACACACACACACACACACACACTGCATCAACCGTCTTACACACACACACACACACGCAGCCTGTCCATGG
>NC_136977.1:48466845-48551845 GCF_032717465.1 Coenobita brevimanus | reverse complement strand
ATGTAGGAAGTCCACTGGGCCTTAGGAGCAGGCTGTGAAGCCTATTCCTGGAGTCGGAGCCATAATATATATACCGGTATATATGTCTATATCTATCTATCTATCTATATATTATTTATTTATTTATATATAAGATGACTGTTGTCACCTTATACATATACAATATATTAGGGTGGTCCAAAAATACAAATAACAGGATATCATGACAAACAGAAGTTAACACTGTTTCCTTTCATCAGTCAAACGAACCTGCAAAATTTCAATTCTCTGCTGTAACTTAACATTTAGAGGTCGCTACAGCTATCACGTTTTTATTACCATCACATTATTGCACTACGCTATGGTCAAAGAGAACATTCAACACAAAAACACAAGTTTTTTCACTACTTTTAAATTAAACAGTAAGCACATACTCAGAAAAGTCATCTCGGCACAGTAAACCCTGTTATTTTTCAATGAGAATGCTATTCAGTGAAAGCCTCCTTCATGCGGCATGGAATGTCATGCCGATGCTTTCTCAAGCCGGTCAAGGTGTACTGTTTCTGTCTCTCGTCCTTCGTGAGGATCTTGAATTTTATCATAAGAGAAATTGCCCTTTCAGTGCAGTCATTGAAAACCATCATCTCATCAGAGGCCAATTTGAACAGCTTGTGTATGGAGTCTTCATCCCATTCCTGTGGCATCTTCTGGAAAATTCGGTCAGCTTCTTCATCTTCATCTGGAAGGAACGCTCAAAAAATGCTCATGGTCTTGGCTGTCACGAACTCAATCAGCGGCTGCCAAGAAGAAAAGTTCTTGCCTTCAAGTCTTTTCAGATCTTTTTTCTTTGGAGGCCTCTTCAGGTTCTTAATCATACCATTCTTCTTTGAGAAGTCGGTCCATTCGTTGAAAAAGGTCAAGTCGATCATCTCCTCCAAAACTTACCAGAGATGCTGCTTCCAAGCTGCAAAAGCTGTCTCGGTGAGGCTTCGCTCAGACAGGCCACTCTAGAGATAGCACATGAAGTCAAGGTCGTTTTGGGGAGCATATCTGGCAACCATCACTTCGTTCCAGTATTTGACATAGCTGAGTGCAACAAACAAGCCGACACTGAGCATCGCATGCCTTTACTGAACAGTAAGCTTAAACTGAGCCCTGAACTAGTATATCTTGGGAGCATAGATGGCTTTCGCTGTCCACCTGGCTTAGTGGAGTGCACCAGCCTTTCTGATATTAGCTGAGCCGTCTGGGACTTCACCCAAGAATATGAATGCTAGAAGAAGAAGTGCTGCATAATCATCCCTTGGGTAGAGTTTCCGTTCCATGCCGACTTGAGATACTTGACTGCTGATGCCTTTGCCTGAACGAGATCACCACCATCAGAGAAGCACTGTGCAAGATCTTCATCTTCTGTGGCTGGAATTCAACGGGCCTTGTCTATGAATTTCTACTGCTTCTGGAAACGCACAAAAAGTCCAATGTTCAGTCCCAATGCTGGCCTGTAGGCCTTCTTGAAAACGTCAGACAAGACGATCTCATAAAGAAGAGAGGGAATCAATCTTGGACGAATCGACCGCCTGAGTCATAACCATCTTGTTTCTGTCAGATTTCTCCTTTCTCTTCTGTTCTGTCTCCATTCACCTGCGTTACACCTCGCAGGATTTCTGGAGGAGCTGGTCGACTCCTGCCATCGACTATATGCTTCCAAGAGATTAGGTGTGCTAAGCCAATTCTGTACCTTCTTTACCCGTGCACAGTTGTTGACTTTATACACGGGTTTTGTTCGTCCCTGTGTAGAATACAACTCACACGTGTGGGGAGACTCCCCACATACAGCTCTTCTCAAGAGAGTGGAGTCAAAGGCTTTCCGTCTCATTAACTCTCCTCCTCTTACTGGCTCCTTTCAACCTGTCTCTTCGCAGCACTGTCGCTTCTTTATCACTTTTCTATTGCTACTTCAATGGTCACTGCTCCTCTGAACTTTCTGCTTTCATCTCTCCACCTCTACGACGGGCGCGTAGCACCCATCTAGTAACAAACTCTCATCCCTTTTCTGTCCAACTCTCTAATGCAAGAGTTAACTGTTATTCCTAGTCCTTCACTTATGCAACAGGTCATCTCTGGAACTGTCTCCCTCTGTCTGTATTTTCTACGTCAGGAGGTGTCATTGAACCCCAGGGAAGGTAAGGCAGAACCGCAATGGCGTTCTTCGGAGTCGCAGGTCGTCCTGGTGGTGGGGCGGCCAGCTGTTCCTTCTGGCCCTTCCTTATCCTGCCCTATTCTCGCCTTGCCACGCCTCATCAGGCTCCTCATTTAGTTGATCTGGAACCTAACTTGGGTATTTGTGAAAGTATGAGGCGGTGTGAGGAGTAAGAAGCGTGTTATTTGCGATTTACCTGTACTTTTTTCTTCAGCTTCCTCTTCTCAGCCATGGTGTCTTTGTTGTCATAAAGAGGGAAGCTAATGCATTATCCAAAACTATCACATAAAAATAAATTGATATTTTTACTCCATGAATAATTTTAAAGAATGAATACATAAATAATTTAATGGCTCTAGACAAAAACTTATAAAATATTACTCGCAGAAGTCATGGTGGTAATACAGATAATCATTTGACTGTGTGGCGGGAAGGAGCGAGTCACGTGGTCAGCCTACGGCCACACTCATACCATTTTAATAATGCAAATTTCTTACACATTCTTGTATAATGTACTAGGATATATCATGTTAATTGTAGGGTGGAGAGAAATCGTTACGCAACTCTTTATATTACAGTAGTATCTAACATGCATTATACTGCACCACGGAAATGTCAGACAAAAAGGTCAAGATTGATTTAATGGTGAATTGATGAGGGCGTGTTAAGATCAACTTCCAGTATTTCCACGCTGATGAGAAAGAGTGATGTGCAGCCGTAGATACTGACATGTTTTGGAAATAAAGGACTAGATCGCTTCCTTTATTTCAAGTCCTTATAAGCAGTTTGACCGAGACATATGCAATAATGGTAAGGACATCCACGGTTGCAAATTAATTCACGTGATGAATGACGAAACTCCTATTCTTTGACGTGTATTATATTGCACAATAGTTCCTCTGAAATTGTCCTACACTCTTCCGTTTTCTTTCATGTCGTTTTGACTTTCAGACCCTGGAGCGATTTCTATTTGCTCTGTCAGTGGCGGATTCAGAGGAGGGGAAGGGGGGCAGGTATAGGTTAGAACATTTGGCTTGCAACTGGAAGAACCTGTAATCGATTCAGGCAGGTCAGACTCTTCGACAAAGCTTGTTTTCCCACATCCCTGTTCACCCAGCTTTATTACTGACCGATATGGAACTTAAGTTAGTCTGCTAGGGGAAGATTGGGACCAAGAAAACGTTAATTATCTGCCCCATAGAATAATTACTAAGAATAAGTACGTCATTTCCTGCCTAAAGTAACCTACAAGAAAAGCCTCGAAAGGACTAATAGGCTTGTTGTTTTTTGTTTTCCTTTGTTCTCCTTTATGTTTAATTTGCCTTAATAGCCGTTGTACAAAGACATTAATTTTAAACCTTCAAAGGGATCTTGGAACCCCCCTTATTTCTCTCTCTCTCTCTCTCTCTCTCTCTCTCTCTCTCTCACACACACACACACACACACACACACACACACACACACACACACACACACACACACACACACACACACACACACACACACACACACACACACACACACACACACACACACACACACACACACACACACACACACACACACACACACACACACACACACACACACACACACACACACACACACACACACTCTGCCACTACCGATTCAACACACATCGTCCTGGTAGCTCTGATACGAAATAGACTCCTATGACTGCTGCTTGTGTGTGTGTGTGTGTGTGTGTGTGTGTGTGTGTGCGTATGTGTGTGTGTGTGTGTGTGTGTGTGTGAGAGAGAGAGAGAGAGAGAGAGAGAGAGAGAGAGAGAGAGAGAGAGAGAGAGAGAGAGAGAAACAAGAGACAGGAAAATAATCTGCATCTTCCTTCCTTCACCATCCTGCAGGAATAAATATCAAGTACACTACCATAATTTCCCTCTCGTAACACGGATTTTATTTTGTAGGGTGAACAAGACATGGAAGACTCGAACATCATGAACGAACTTGCTTCAAAATCCAGTTTAAAGACATGCATCGTTTAAAGAGGCTCGCAACCATCTCTTTGTGCCGGTTTATTTATGTATCTGATGCTTTCTTATATTCTACTAGGCTATTTTTGCAGTCTATGTCGATATGAAGATTGGAGTAACGTGTAGGGGGATAGTGAGTTGTCATTAGCAGCATAATTCGTTAACAGATACCAAAGCGCTCTCTATACTGACCTGAAAGAAATTTAAGTTCTGTTATACTCATTTTACTTCTCCCGCATTCAACCTTATGCATAACACTTCCTAAATACCCGAATAATGTAATAATCTCCCATTAGGTATTTCCTTAGAATTTTCCAGAAACTCGGAGGTTTAAGCGTGGTATCCTGGTGATTTGTTTATCTTAATTTTGTGAAACTGTTCTTTCCGCTGCAGTTTATTTCACACAGCAGAATAAGAATACTACGGTTCTACAGCCTTTTCGTGGCACTTTTTCGTGACTAGCATCATACTCCACCTTTCATCCCTTGTCATAGTTCAGCTTAAAGATAGAGATGACAGCTTTAGGCCAAATAAAAGTGGACAAAGAACAAACGAGATGAAAGTAAATAAAGGGATCTTGCTGTGGCATCACCATACCTGTTAGTGCTTCCCATCCGACCAGCTGAATATAACTTCATTTTTTTGTCCACATGCATTAAATAAACTACATTCAACCAACAGTTATATTATTTTCATGCAGTATCGACACCCTGGGATTGTATGAAATAATACAAGAGAACATATATTTCTGGTAAATGGACTGCGTGTCGCCGTGACAAATCTTGCGTCTCCCGTCGGCATCAGTCACGTGACTCGGACCAACATTGATGACAGTACCCATCTCGGTTTAATTTTTTCCCTTGTATCCCTCCACAAACATTAAATATTAGCAATCACTGTGGAAACAATTACAGCATCGCATAATACCATGGGTTTTAATAGAAAACACAACGAGGGAGGTCTTACAGCAAAAATATTGTATAAAACCAATATTAAGATCTGTCAAACATACTCGCATGTGCCGGAGTTAAAGAACCCTCAGTGCATGCGGCGCTGTCGAAGGGAGAGGCGTATTTGACTTTGTGACAACTATTCACATTTTTCTGCAGCAACTAGCGGTTGTCTGCGCGTGTGTGCTTTACTGGAGTGAGATGGACATTACTGGACCATGATGGGAGTGATATGGCGTTCGTCGAGGTTGCAGGGACTTGGCTGGAGGTGAGGTGAGATATGAATAACTCCGTGTTTGAACAATTGTGGGTTGTGTTCTGCCGGCATTGGAGATCTCACAGTACTTCTTTCCCAACCTTAAATTTTGCCCCACACGCCCTGCCTTCCTTTTTATGTTATTGCTGCCAACTTTGTCGATATATAAAAGACATGTTAGCTCAGATTAGAATATTTAAGTGATAATAAGCAAAATTAGTGGGAAGGAATAACGCGTAACGAAATCTCGATGCGAACAAGGAAACGGCCATTGCTCAATCCCTTTAATCCAATGGCGTCACAATGTCTGCTGCCCTTTTTCACATTTATTTATTCACATTTATATATTTATTTTTATGCTGTTTCCTCTCAGATTTATTGATATTTGCTAGCATATTGACGTCTAGCGGAATTTTTAAGGGGTAAGGAATGAATCTATTATTATTATTATTATTATTATTATTTCTGTTGTTTCGACGCTTTGGTTTGTTCTTGTTAGCCGGTGTCATATGCACGGAGTGACTTTATGCTGGAAGTTACCATTCCCTTCTCTATGAAGCCTAAATTAACCTATCGTAACCGAACCTAACCTAACCTTAACCTAACCTTATCCTAGATCAACCTAACGTAAATAAACCTAAAATAAGCTAATCTTAATTCACGTAATGACTAATTTCGCAATCTGCTTGAAACATACATATATATCTGTATTTATGTATATCCATATATCGACCTTAAGTTACCTACAGGTCGATAAGATATCCAACTATCTTCCTGACACATGGATTTCGTACAATGTTGTTGATAAATGGCACAAAATTTGAGATAACATGCGGATATTTTCAAAATGGAAGCTAAACGGCCACTCGGCGCATGCGCACTGAGCGAAACGGTTACTTCCAGCGTAGGTCACTCCGTGCGTAGGACACCGGAGCTGGATGTGAACCAAGATTGTATTTGTTTGTTTTTATTCACTTCATGCTATTTTTCTGTCTTATATGTATTATACTTTTTTTTTTACAGTTTTGCTTGTTTATTTAGGTTTGATTTTGTTTATATTGTTTTTCGTCTACTGAAATCTGGTGAACTTTGTAGTGGTTATGAATGAACTTTTCTTTTGCAGTATATTAGTGGTTATTTTTTGCCGTTTATTTCGTGTCTTTATGTTTTGTTTATTTGTTAAGTCTGGCGGAGTTTCTTGTAAAGTTAAGAATGAACACATCCTGGTATTATTATTATTATTATTATTATTATTTGTTGATGTTGTTGTTGTTGTTGTTGTTGTTGTAGCTCAGTGTCACAATATGAATTCAGTACGGCTCTGCATCCTTTAAATAGCACTTCTTCGCCACCAGCATTATATTCTGGTGTTAGTCCATTGTTACAATGGGGTGAGGTAGGGGGCAAAAATCAAGGAAAAGGAAACAAAAAAAAAAAAAAAATAATGGGAAAACTAATCAACACCTTTGTAAATAAAATGGGCCACATTCGGGCAATGGTTGGGTTTTACCACCCAGGTGCTGGTGAACCAATGTTGCTTACGTTTATTTGGATGCTCCAGCAGCACTCAACCTGTATCCAACCGTAGGGCTCATCCTTGGCTGTGTAATACTGTGTAAGCCTGTATTATGACACGTCACATAAAACGCTCCTTTCTTTGCATACAAAATTGCATTGTCCACTGTATTACTTAATGTTTCTATTGGTTGAATACACGATTTCATTCAGATTGCTGGGAAGTGAAAGTGTTCAAGGGTCAGTCAGTATAGTCACCAAAGCCGTGACTCTGGCTGCTTTCTTGGCAGGAATGTGAATAAGTCAGTGAAGTGTATAACCAGACCCCCTGCACAAACACACGTAGACTATACGCAGTTTTACAGTCTCCCAGCAGCACCACACCACCGATATATTTTGTGTAGCCCTGGCCACATACTAGAACCTTGTGTCATAGTGGCAGACAACGGACAGACATGCATGAGAAAGGAAATATTGCTCCCTCTGGATGAACAGTGTGTGAGTGTAGACACACGATTGAATAGCATAATGCGTCTGAAGCTAAGGAAGGCCTGAATATGTAATACTTGTATGAAAACTAATGTATGTATGTTTTAAAGAGAGTATAATATACGCTGATCTATTTTGTGGATGTTGTGTCACAACTATGCAGACTAATGAAATAGCACCTCGAAGAAAGCGACATCATTTGTGGACTGGACACACGTAACACCATTATTTCAGTGCATTCATTATGCACGTACAGTATCCCACTACTTCCTCGTGATCCATCAGTATGATGACTGCACAATATTTTCACACAATAAGCCAATAGGTGTCCAACACTCAAGGTAGCTATAATCCTATGTATCAGGACATCTAGTTATACCATGGTTTGCGAACCTGATTGTTTTTCTTCACAGTATAACAGACTGGATGGTGCTCAACATGGCTTGACCGTTTTGTCACATGCATAATCATGAATCATTTATGGCCTCCCCTGGTTCAACCACAATAATGTTACAGTAGTTGAGTCGCACACTCACTAGACTCAGGTGAACCACGGTTCGAGACACTGGACATCACACTAACATTTATGCTCAACTACAGTTGTTCACCACATCGTCTGACGAACATTAAGACCAACATACATGCAATACACGTCGTTGCATACTGAGTTACAAATCACCTCAGAACATCTGTATAATCACACCCTTCATCTTTCTAAACGAAACACGACAAAGTTTCGATACATGCGCCCCCATCACCTGTCCTACCTCCCCTCCGTTCCACCTCGCCTCACAGTCATCTCCTGTCAGGGAAACAATGGAACCCAACGGCATTACTAGTTGTTTTTCTCTCTACCTTCCACTATACATACGTGGCAAACATTTGTATTTGCAGACAGAGTATGACTTGATAGAACATTGTTTCTGTGGGTACTAGATACTGTGGGGGAAGGGAAGCTCTGTCCGGTCTGCCCATTCACTTACTATTATTACGATGTAAACAAACACAGTGGTGCCACATTTCACCAAACACATCACCCGCTGTACTCGTTAGAAGTGGAGGTAACTGTACACCTCAAGTGGATGGTATTTCCATGTATGATGAAAACATTACAATTATTCACATCCCTGCATTAAAAATGGATAACATCCTAATAAGCCTATACGAAAATACCAGGCTTATTTTTCAAATATAGGCAACATTTTCCGTCTGCCAAAACAGACACCCACGCTTTCCAATATTTCACCCATACGATGATTAGGGGGCGGTGTCTATATGGACAACGTCAAAGTGACGTCACGATATGAGTGAGGGGGCGGGGCATTTCCCCGCTAGCCTCGCTCCAGCAATGTGTAAAACAGTCGCCTCGCATGCTTATTTTCCTCTGATACGCGCATTAAGTCTCCACATTTGGTAATAAACCATACTGACGCCAGTTTGGTCGGGGTCTGAAACACCCCTTGGTAAAATATCGTAATCCAACGCTTTGGTAAAAAGTTATTGCCGAAAAACACTGTTCCACTGCCTCTGGAATCCATAGTAGTGGAATGAAATGCCAAAGGTTTATATGTAGAGTCGGATGGTTTGACATTGTAAGAAAGGACACTGTAAGGGACAGAGATATGGAAGGAAACGTAATATATTAGGAGGTACAGATAAGGGTGAGTTGAAATGGTATGGCTGTGTGGAGGGAGTGAGTGACGAGAGATTGATAAACCCATTATGGTCCTTTCGCAGCAAGAAGTCCGTTCAGGGTGTGGCAGAAGTTGGGATTTCCCCGAGTGCGACGTTGCCAATTTGACCACTAATTATCGGATTATCACTCTCTCCCTACTTATCCCCATCCCACCTGTTTCTCTCTCCCTCTCTCTCTCTCTCTCTCTCTCTCTCTCTCTCTGTATGAATATATATATATATATATATATATATATATATATATATATATATATATATATATATATAAATTTATATATATATATATATATATATATATATATATATATATATATATATATATATATATTGTATATATTTATTAATTATTTTCAACTTTTTTCCACACCACCTATGAGGTAAAAGTCTAGGCGCGTTTTATTTTTAAGAGGTTTCCCCTGTAGGCCTAATCCTCTCTCTGACCCTGGGTCCCTCGCCGACCTCGGCGTGGCAACATGGGAAAAAAGCGCTGCCACGCGTCATAGAATTCATTCAAATCGTTGTTATAATTCTAAAAAGTGATACTCAGTGTACTATATAGCTTCCTTTAATATAAACAGGATATAAAAAACAATTTCAAATAACACATAGATGGGAAATAAGAGAGAGAGAGGCATGTACTACGATTGATTTGGCAGCATCGCTAGAGGTGATTCACCAGGTGGGCCCCACCCTGAACGGACTTCTTGCGGTGAAAGGACCATAGTGTCCGTGGTTTTGTGCGTGGGATTTTGCTGGAAAGATAATTAGCGTACCGCCCTTCTCTTACTTGCTATATTCGTAGTCGCGAAACTCATAGGTATGTATAGGGGTTTATCACTTGCTTATCAGAGAAATTACCAATATGCCGGGAATCGAACCCGGGACTCTCAGGTGAGAGCCAGGCAGCATACCACTCATCCTCTTGATGCCCACAGTGGGGGCGGAGGGACGTTGGTTACAAGATTGTGACAACGTGAGTTAACTTTTACCTGGTCGTGGTGTAGTGGTATGCTGCCTGGCTCTCACCTGAGAGTCCCGGGTTCGATTCCCGGCATATTGGTAATTTCTCTGATGATTTTTCCTGTGAAAAAAATACAGGTTCTCTCTTCATTCTGACTTGCCGTAAGTGTTTGGGATAGATTAAAAGGATCTACTTGCCCGAGTGCCAGGGGGTTAACTCATCCTCTTGATGCCCACAGTGGGGGCGGAGGGACGTTGGTTACAAGATTGTGACAACGTGAGTTAACTTTTACCTGGTCG
Source organism: Coenobita brevimanus (assembly GCF_032717465.1). Classification (NCBI taxonomy): domain Eukaryota; kingdom Metazoa; phylum Arthropoda; class Malacostraca; order Decapoda; family Coenobitidae; genus Coenobita; species Coenobita brevimanus. The sequence goes on along the minus strand of NC_136977.1, from coordinate 48,541,510 downwards.
TGGTGTAGTGGTATGCTGCCTGGCTCTCACCTGAGAGTCCCGGGTTCGATTCCCGGCATATTGGTAATTTCTCTGATGATTTTTCCTGTGAAAAAAATACAGGTTCTCTCTTCATTCTGACTTGCCGTAAGTGTTTGGGATAGATTAAAAGGATCTACTTGCCCGAGTGCCAGGGGGTTAACTCATCCTCTTGATGCCCACAGTGGGGGCGGAGGGACGTTGGTTACAAGATTGTGACAACGTGAGTTAACTTTTACCTGGTCGTGGTGTAGTGGTATGCTGCCTGGCTCTCACCTGAGAGTCCCGGGTTCGATTCCCGGCATATTGGGAATTTCTCTGATGATTTTTCCTGTGAAAAAAATACAGGTTCTCTCTTCACTTGCTTATCGTTGGACAATGCCTAATTTCGTCTTTTTTAGGACCATGAACACAGTGAGTTAAGAAAGTACACAGTTCAGAAGTGGAGGGAGGAAGAGGAAGGTGAAGGAACAAGAGAGAGTGAAAGAGGTTTTGAATCATAGAGGACTGACCATCTATGAAGGTTAGCGGCGTGTGTGGAATAAAGAAAACTAGAAGAAAGTGTTTTTATTTGGGAGTGATTGTTTGCTGTTAATGATTTTTTATTTGGTTAGTGAATTAAACTTTAAATTTGCGGAGCCTATTCGTGGGTGGTTAAAGCTGCTTTATGTGGACCACTACAAGCGACAGCTGAGTGACTGAATAGTGAACGAGGTTGTTTTCTGTTTCCAGGCGCATCCCCACTGGTGCGGGTAACAGCGAGGATGTATAATGAAAAACGTCCAGGCTGTGCACTAGTCAGTGAAATTAATTATACATTGCCTCATCGTTTCTTAGCATGCTCTAGTGGTGCTGGAATTGGACTTCATGCGGTGGCACCGATATCGCTAGGCAGCTGTGTTGCCAAGTTATGCAAACATTCCTCAACACCCTTTCTATTCCTCGAAAGAGGGATGGTAAACTGCCAGAGAAAAGCAACTTAAACCCGCAGTCCAGCAGGTGTACGTTTCAGATGAATTTAAGTCTACAGCTACCTACTACTAAGTTTCTGGGCACTCAGGCATACTCCTAGCCAGTTTAGATGTGTCCAGATAAGTTTCAGTGTTTTAGGTGTCCAGATGTTTGTGTGTTTTGATGTCCTAGCAAGCCCTGATCTACCCTCTGTGTGTGTGTGGGGGGTGTTTGTGTGTGTGTGTGTGTGTGTGTGTGTGTGTTGACGTCTTACCACGCCCTAATCTGCCCTCCGAGTATCGCGTTCCCATGCAGTAGGGTCCTTGTCACCTGCCGTGGCAATTAACGATTACACGTGTCCCTCTTAAGCAGCAGATGATATACAGGTGCAAGTATGGTGAAGGACACGGGCTTTTTCGGTCAGCCATGGGTGACCTGTATAAGTGGTGGGTGTGGTGCTGTAGGGGGTGAAGGGGGGATGGGGGAGAGGGTGGGAGAAGGAGATATGAAAGATGGATAAAGAAAGAGGAAACGGATAAAAGAAGAGGGGATGGGTGCAGGACGAAGGGAGGGGGAGAACTGAGAGGAAGAGGTAACTGGAAAGAGAGATGAAAAATGAAAAATGGGAAAAATGTGTGTGTGTGTGTGTGTGTGTGTGTGTGTGTGTGTGTACAAATATATAAATAGACATACATTTATATATATATATATATATATATATATATATATATATATATATATATATATATATATACAGTATATATATATATATATATATATATATATATATATATATATATATATATATATATATATATATATATATATATATATATATATATATATATATATATATATATATATATTTATATATTTATATTTATTTATATATATACAGAGGGAGAGGGAAAGAGAAGAGAGCAGAAAGAACATAGAGAGTGAGAGAAAAGAGAGAAACTGAGAAAGAGAGAGAAGGCGGGGCTAGGTCAGCAACACACAGGCACATAAAGCAAGCGTACAAAGAAGATTCAGATCAAAACACATCAAAGAGCAACAAGGAAGCGAGGCGAAGGAACAGGCGGAGAAAGGAAAGGAGGATGGAAGTATGCTTATTTGGCACTTAGATCCACTTTCAAGTCACCTGTTTATGTATAAGGCGCCTATAACTGCTTAAAGCCATCTAAGTTCAGCTAAATTACTCCACTAACACCTCCAAGTTACGTTACAGGTCTACAACTTAGCATAACAGCCATCTCTGACTACAAAACGACACTTTTTGCTTCTTTTAAAGGCGCCCAACACCACTGGACTACTAAAACATGGAAGAAATTGACTGTGGTGTAAAGTTTGCAAATATATATATATATATATATATATATATATATATATATATATATATATTGTCACGGGGTTTTTAAAATAAATGCTAATATTAGGTTTAAATGATAATAATGTTCAATAATATTGAATAATATTGCTGAGCAGGGACAATGATTGTCTTGCTAAATCAAGCAACGATTACTTTACGCCAGCCTGATTCGCACGATTCTCTAAGAACGAGAATTTATAAACTTTCTCAACAGTACACAGCAGAGACTAATCACTCAATTGCTGTTTATTAGTACTGTTAGCCTCTGGAGAAAGTTACTTCACCCCTGACAATAAATAACTAATACTAATAATAGTATCAGGTTCTTGCTGATGCTTAACTCCTAGGAGGCACAACGGATTTTAAGCTTAATACACAAGACTGGCCTGAGTACCAGTTATGAATAGCAAACGTTTATGCAAGCTAGGAGCTATATGGGAAATAAGCTTAATTATGGAGAAATGAAACAAGAATTTACAATACATTAAGCTCAAGAAAAAGAACTGTTAAATTTATTGATTAAAAAAAAAATTTAACGTTACATATCAAAATCAAATTAATGAGATCGCACTCAATCACTCACTCAAAAGCTAAATTCTTAAGCCTAGGAAAAACACCTTAATTAAACTCTTAAGACTAGGAAAATGAAAAGAAATACTGGTCAATGAATGCTGTGTATCACCCAAAGAAGGGTGGGAGTGTGGAGAACTGTAGTCTAATGGAGCTTCGGTTGACCTCTCACTTCTGGAGCACAGAACCTCTCTCTGTCAAAGCAAACACTGGACTGATCAACTCATGGGAAAGAAAGAAGGCTATCGCCGCATTTTTTTAACAGCTAAGTGAGCGAAACGCGCTAAAAAAAAATTGCTCAGCTAAAGCGCTAATATCTCACACAAAGACGATCACGTATGACAACGAAAAATTGATTTGACAAAGCTTCCGTCCGAATGAGCGGTTATCTGAATGATAAACTGGGATTCCACTTGAGTTCGCGGTTTCCCACAAAAGCCAATGTCACTAGCCGACTCGTAACATTATGCCCCATCAAAATCAAATCTTTTTTCCTTCAGAAAAAAGATTTCAATATGCATACATGTAAATCCTAGCTCAGTCACACAAGATTCACACTGTGGTGTGTGTGCTATCCTGCTACAGGAGAAAGTCGCAGTCGCCAGTGAGCGAAAAAAAACTCATATTTACGTTAATAGAAGCAAGCTTGAGGGAAAAAACTCCGTGACGACGGTGAAAATCCTGTACTCAGATCAAACTGAGCGAAAAGTCGCTACATTTACACACACAACTAATTGTTGTGTAGCGTGATGTAATACATGGTGTAGGTGTAACAGTTGTGGTGTAACTGTACCTACGTGTAAAATGACACAGTAAATAATAATAATATGGCAACGACGAAGGCAGAGGAGAAGAGGCGGCAGCGTGCGGCAGACGATCAGCTGGCCCGCACAGCAAAACTGCTACGCCCATTGCTGTACCTGCAAAATCAATTGAGGTGGAGCATCAAAAATGTCAATAAGACAAAAATTTTATTATGTTACAATTACTCTCTCTGCCTAGCAGTCAGTGCTATGACGTACTTTCGAGGTCGCCATTATCCCCCTTAACCTACAGTACTTATATTAATATCGGGGAGCTGAGAATCCTTGTGCAAACTCGGGTCTTCCATAGCCTCGAGTCGCCTCTGCGGAGTTCCCTCTCGAACTTTCCCCTAAACCTACAGTACTTATATTAGTATCGGGGAGCTGAGAATCCTTGTGCAAACTCGAGTCTTCCATAGCCTCGAGTCGCCTCTGCGGAGTTCTCTCTCGAACTTCCCCCTTAACCTACAGTACTTATATTAGTATTGGGGAGCTGAGAATCCTTGTGCAAACTCGGGTCTTCCATTGCCTCGAGTCGCCACTGCGGAGTTCTCAAACTTCCCTTAACTTACGGTACATAATATGTACAGGTATGTACAGGCCCTGGACATGATGTGTCCTGTGGGGCCAATGGGCGAGACGTCAGGTCTACACCCACTTCACCACTACCCTGTCTCTCAACTGTCTCAGAGATTACAGGTGTGGTTACGAATGGCACAGGAAGGACATGTCCCTGATTAGTGGTGTTACTTTGACACACACTGCAGGAACGGACAAAACTATCTATGTTTCGTCCCATCCCTGGCCAGAAAAAGTCAGCTCGGATACAGCCCTGGGTCTTCCTTTTGCCCATGTGACCTCCTGAGGCTGAACAATGACCCCATTGTAACACTGCTAGGCGGTACTTGGCGGGAACGACAATCTGCAGTCGAACCTCGCCCTCGGGTGTTCGTAACTCACGGTAGAGCCGTCCTTGTTTACGAAGGAACTTGGCTCGACCTCCCCGTGAATACTTAATCACTTGACCCTTTTGTTTGTTCTACACGGCAGCAAGTGTTGGGTCAGAATGTTGTTCTTGTACAACAAGTTGGCTACACATCAGATCTTGCGGCGATTCAATGATCACTGGGGTGACACAGTCTGGAGCCTCAGCCATGGCTCATGTTACCGCAGCAGCCGAAGTCTGAGTAGCGTCATGTTCGGTGCAACTATCTGTGACACCAAAAATGTTACCTACTATGAGGTCAAATAGAGGTTCTGGCATGACAACTGCAAGTGTCGTACCAGTATAAAATGGAGATGCCACCTGGATACATGCCTCAGGGAACAATCTCACTGATCCATCAATAAGGTGTGCATGGATCTGTCGACCTGTGTACTGCTCAGGCCGAACTAGACTCTGCTTGAAAGAGCAACCTGAGGAACCATTATCTCTCAGGACCTTCACAGGAATGCCTCCCACAAACCCTGGCTGAACAAGGAAGGTACTGTCACCTGTGGGAGGGCCTGTGGAGGAAGCAGCTAGCCACTCATGAGGCTGCTGAATTGATGCGGCAAACATTGTGCCTTGTGAATTATATACTTGAGGGTTTGTACTCACTGCCTGGGAAGATGGAACATTGGCCATCTGTGGAGGGGGGTTCACTGTCACTGTGGGACTAGTGAACTGTGGGGAAGTACCCATACTGGTAGGGACGTGACCACCGTGCTGCTGCTGAGGAATGGAGGCTGCGTTCGCTTCCTGCCTCTTTTGAGCTGGTGGTGAAAAAATTTGTCCCAACGGTCGGTTGCGTGGCTGTTACTGCTGCTGGTTAGGGTACCTGTTGTACCTCTTCCACTCAGGTTTCTGTGTTTTGCCTTTGGTCCTTCCACTGCGGTTTTGGACCTTGGCCATTACTCTGAGAATGGCCTTGGTGCTGGGGTTCAGTCTGAGACGGTTTCCCAAATTTATCAGGTTTTCTGTTCCAGGTGTTTTGCTTACGAGTTTGATACCCGTATGCAGTGAAATACGCGTCAGCCTTCTCTGCCATTTGGCTGGCATCTTTCACCTGGCAGATCTTAAGCTGTGCTATGAGCTCAGCAGGCCACGACCTCTCTAGCTGTGTATGCAGCATAAGGTCAGTTATCCCCTCACGCGTGGAAGGAGTTTCATCTTTCTCCATCCACTCATTTAAGTAAGCAGTGAGACGATCGAGGAACTGAACAGCTGTCTCCTTGTCTAGGAGACGAGCTCGCATGAACTGAACTTTGGTGTCGTCTACTGTGAGACCATACGCCTTAATGAGTGCAGCTTTCATCATCTCATATGTGAGATTGTCTCCACGAATTCTGTGGAGAATATCGAGGGCGGGGCCCTCAAATAAACTAAGAAATTGGAGCCGCTTTGCTGCCTTATCCAGTTGATACATGTCTGCCATGTCCTCAAAACGAGCTATGTACGGCTCGATTCGCTCGCTTTCCTTGTCTGAAGGAAGCTTGATGAGTGGGGTCGCCAGGACATGTGTAGGAAGAACGCTAGTGGAGCTTGGATTAACTGCACCAGATGTGTCTGAAGTCAAGGAATCTCGCTTGAGCTTCAGCACTTGAAATTCATGTTTTTCGCGTACTTCTTGCTCGGCACGTTCGTGTTCTCGTTCTCTGTCTCGTTGTTCACGCTCGTATTCGCGTTGTTCTCGCTCGTATTCGCGCTGTTCTCGCTCGTGTTCGCGTTGTTCTCGCTCATATTCGCGCTGAATCTTACGCTCTTCACGGGCATCATTCTCGCGCTGCTGGTCCATATTATGCCGTGAGAGTATGTACTCTTTAATTTCAGTTGGGTCTGTAAGACCTATTTCTTTGGCTTCCTGTAAAAATATGGTGGTAGCCATGTCGCTAATTTACTAAGTAAACCGAAACTGAGTACTGACTGCTTCGCAAACGAATGCTAATAACACAAGTAAAGAATATAGACAAGCTAGTGGTGACCAGTCTTATCTAGTTAACTGGAAAAGAATAAAGCAAAAATGCAAATGACTGGGAAGACTCAATAATCAACACAATGGGTACGGCGACTTCCCAGAAGCGAATAAAATCGTCTGGCGTTACTAAGAATAAACTAGAGTTAAGTACTCTATTGATTAATAAAGCAAAAATTCACCTGCTAAATTAACGGTAAACACCAGTAAACTTGTGCCTATAAACTTTAATGATAAATACCTAAATATGAACGAGTGAGTATTATCTCGTGAATAGCTTTAGAGCTAGGAGTTAATGTCCTGGAATGAGGTCGCTAATTGTCCCGGGTTTTTAAAATAAATGCTAATATTATGTTTAAATGATAATAATGTTCAATAATAATGAATAATATTGCAGAGCAGGGACAATGTCAGCAACTTTTCCGCTGGTTTTGTTTTGATTTTTTTTTTTCCTTGAGTAGTCTAATAAATTCGATACTATTTCATATATATATTTCCAGGGTTCATTTATGGCGGTATGCTTTATGAAGACGAGTCGAGTACCTGTTTCAAAATTGGTTGGATGGTTCAGATATTTGAAGAATAGCTGATAATGATTAATAAGTCTTTAATAATTGTTCTGTTCATATTGTCAAATGGTTTTCGTTAGTTTAATGAGTTGTGTGTATTTGGAATTATTTAATGCAAGCAAAAGTATGAACCATTAGTTAATGGTTTGGTGTATCTCGTATGTATACAAATCTATTTTGGTAATCAGTTACCGAGCTGAGGAGAGAGAGAAGGAAGAGTGGCCTGGCAGTTCCATACCAGCTGTTGCCCGGACTGTGCCGCGCCTCCTGCTGCCTCGTTACTGGTGCTAGTGTTATGGTGAACCTTGGGTGTATGACGGGATTTACATTGGCTAAGGGGATCCCCAGTTAAGTGCTGAGATTATAAAGCAGTCGAGTAATTCAGTGCGAGTGACAGTGTTCAGTGGAGGCGGTGGAAGGGCAGCAGTTGTTGTGTAGCTCAGGTAGCACAATCCTTTTGGTTATTTACATATTGTCTGGTATTAATATGCTATGTTATTGTGTCTAGGTTTGGCTGTATCAGAGTCCGAGACTCTGGTAGTTTAAAGGTAGCTGATACCCTGCGAGGTGTACGAGTTCATACACCGTTAGTCTGTTTCAGGTCCCAGGGGGTTATTGTGTGGGGGACTGCGGTGTTGCTTTGAAGTGGGACAGTAATAAGTATGGTATTTGGGTGTATGTTATCCTAATTGGTTTCCCTGTAGTGTTGTGTATGTGTGTGTGTTGCTAAGTCCCTGTTGTAGGGAGAGGTTTATATATATATATACCGATATATACTGTATGCTTTCGTATGTAGCTAAATGTGTTCCATTAGGGAATTGTGTAAATTTAAATGGGGTTTATATCTGATATTCGGAATTAAATTTTTAATTGCAAATACAAAGGTTGTTTGGGTATCCTTCTTTGTACATTCTGGTATGTCATTTGTACAGTTAGTTTAAAGAATCTGGAGACATCCACTTTGGGGTGACATATGGCGACCCTGCCAGGATACCAGAATTTACAAAGAGGATTTGTGGGGTTTGAGTGCTGACAGTATTAACCTCAAAATGTCTGACCTTGGGACTTTGGTCAGTTTAGGAAAGGAGTTGGGATATGAAGGAGAAGAGCTGAGAAAATTTATTGAAGCTGAAAGAAGTTTTATTGAAGCTGAAAGAAGTTACGTTGAACAGAATAGGAGAGCAGAAAGGGCAGAACGACGACAGGAGGACAAGGACCAATTAGAAATGGAGCAAGAGAGGCTAAGACAATTAAAAGAGCGATTGGACTTGGAAGAGCGACTTGCTCAGACTAGGGGTCAGATGGTTACTCAGTCAACTCAGGAGGGGGTGGCGGAAGTGTTAGAGCCGTCGTTGGTACAGATGCAAGTTAAAGGTCCTTCACTGCCGCCTTTTGACGAGAAAACGGACGACATGGATTCATATATACGACGATTTGAAATTTTTGCTAGGGCTGTGGGATGGCCAGAGGATAGGTGGGCAGTGTTACTCAGTTCCTATCTAAAGGGCCTTGCACTGGAGGTGTATTCAAGACTCAGTGCGGAGGAAGCTGTGCATTATGGGTGTGTTAAGACTGCTCTTATGGACCGATTTGAGTGCACGGAAGAAGGATTTCGGAAGAGATTTCGTACGGCAAAACCACAAAGTTTTGAGAAAGTATCACAATTTATAACTAGGCTGCAAAATTTGTTAAGCAGGTGGATAGAGTTATCTAATACAGATAAATCATTCGAAGGGGTGTGTGAATTAATTGTAGCAGAACAATTTCTTGATTGTTGTGGAAAAAACTTGCAGGTATATCTACGAGAACGAACACCACAGAACCTGCAGGAGATGATAAATCTTGCAGAAGGTTTTGTCCGAGCTCATGGTGGATTACTACAGAATGCCCGTACACCATGCTGCTCCTCTTCAGGGGTAAAGAAACCCGATGCTGCAGTGCAACACAGTGAGGAACAAAGTAATAAGAGGACATTATTTGTAGAGAAAGGATTGTGTTTCAAATGTGGGAAACCAGGTCATCAGGCACGACAATGTAATGCGAGTACAGGTTACAGGAGTCGACCACAAGTGAATCTCTGTACAGAGACTGATTCTAACCCAGGCAGTGAGGACGAGACTTCCAGGAATCAACTGTGTGGACAGACAGTAGACGTAGTGAGTGCTTTAGCGAGGATGCCAGTGTCCAAAGGGTTTGTGTGTGGCCATGCGGTGGATGTACTGCGCGACACGGGATGCAGTACGGTAGTAGTAAAGAAAGGACTGGTACCGAATGAGTGCTTCACGGGACAGCAAAGGAAGGTGAGACTCGTCAATGGACAGGTGGAACAGCATCCGCTGGCAAAATTTGAAGTTCAAACTCCATACTACACGGGACAAGTGGAGGCAGTTTGCATGGATGATCCAGTTTATGAATTAATAATTGGGAATATTGCAGGTGCTACAAAAATTAGAAAGTCTACTAGAGAGCCATGCCGTTGCAACCAGGGCAGCATCCCAGAGAACTCGTACCACAAAGAAGTTAAAAGTTGTGGACAACTTGCAACTGGATGCACAAGACATGAAGGAGGCCCAGCAGGATGACGAACAATTACGCTGTTGGCTCAAATATGCACAAGATAACCCTTCTGGGTTTCAAACCGTTAAGAAAGCTAGTTTCTCTGTGGAAAAGGGTTTGTTATTTAGGACAAAGTGTGTTCAAGGGAAGGATATAAAACAATTGGTTTTACCTACGAAATTTAGAGAGATGGTGATGAGTATTGCCCATGAATCGCCTTTTGGAGGACATTTGGGAAGTGATAAAACGTTGGGAAAGATAGAACAGGAGTTTGCTTGGCCTGGAATGGGGGCTGATGTTAAAAGATTTTGTTTATCCTGTGACATTTGCCAACGTACAGTTCCCAAAGGGAAGGTGGATAAAGTACCATTAGGTGAGGTTCCCTTGATTGATACACCCTTTCAGAGAGTGGCAGTGGATTTGGTGGGGCCCATTGAACCCAGAAGTGAGTCCGGTAAGCGCTACATTTTGACCCTGGTGGATTATGCCACTCGATATCCTGAAGCAGTGGCATTGAGTAAGGTGGACACAGAGACCGTGGCAGAGGCTCTGCTGGAGATATTTTCACGGGTGGGTGTACCAGAAGAAATTGTTTCTGACAGAGGCTCTCAATTCACTTCTGATATGATGGGAGAGGTAAGGAGGTTGCTTTCCATTCGTCATCTTCCCACTACTCCCTATCATGCACAGGCAAATGGACTGGTTGAGAGGTATAACGGAACACTTAAGCATATGTTGAAAAAAACCTGTGCTGAACAGCCAAAGTTATGGGATAGGTACCTTCCCGCTGTTCTTTTTGCCTACAGGGAGGCTCCCCAGGCTAGCCTAGGGTTCTCCCCTTTTGAACTTTTGTATGGGCGGACAGTTAGGGGCCCCCTTAGTATTTTGAGGGAGCTATGGGACAAGGAAAAACAGGAAGGAGAAGTGCTTACTAGCTACCAATACGTTTTTAACCTGAGAGAAAGATTGGAGGAGACGTGTAGACTAGCAAAGGAACAGCTGGAAAAGTCAAAAACTAAGTATAAACGTTATTTTGACAGGAATGCCAAAGAGAGAAAGTTTTCTATTGGGGACAAAGTATTGGTTTTGCTCCCAACTGCAAATAATAAATTGCTTCTACAGTGGAAAGGTCCATACACCATCCAACGTAGGAAAGGTCAAATGGATTACGAAATAGAAATTAATGGGAAATTTAAAGTGTTTCATGCCAATATGCTCAAGTATTATTTCACCAGGCAGAATGGTAATTCAGGAACAGATGATGTTGGGGCTGTAATCGAAGATGAGGAAGACTACGGGAGTGAAGATTTGGTTCTGCCCGGGTTACAGGGTAAGGAGTCCTACACCGATGTACACATCAACCCATATCTATCTACGGAGCAGCAAACCAAAGTAAGAGAACTTCTGCAAAGATATAGTCCAGTATTGTCCAGTAAACCTGGCTTGACATCTTTGCTTGAGCATAAGATAGAGCTAACCCAACCACAGATAGTGAGATCTCGACCCTATACCATTCCATATGCTTTAAGAGAATCCATAAATGAGGAGATAGAACTGATGAAAAAATGGGATATCATTGAGCCTTCTAACTCGCCTTTTTCAACACCAATGGTGGTAGTCAAAAGAAAGATTCATCCAACCGCATATGTCTGGACTTTAGGAAATTGAATGCCTTAACTGTTTTTGATTGTGAGCCAATGGCTGACCCAGATTACATTTTTGGAGTGTTGAATGGAAGCAAGTTTTTCACGAAGATTGATTTGAGTAAGGGATACTGGCAGATCCCACTAGAAGAGGATAGTAAACCCTACACTGCATTCCAAACAGATAAAGGATTATTCCAGTTCAAAGTTCTCCCCTTCGGATTAGTCAACGCTCCAGCTAGTTTTAACCGGCTAATGAGGAAGGTGTTTCAAGGTATGGCGGGAGTACAGCACTTTTTGGACGACATATTAATCCACACACAGACGTGGGAGGAACACTTGGTCATTTTGGGTGAGGTGTTACGGAAGCTGAAAGAGGCAGGAATTACAGCTCGTCCCTCCAAATGCCATGTGGGCATGACCTGCTTGGAATATCTGGGCCACGTTATGGGGGGTGACAGGCTTCAACCAATGAAGGGCAAAGTAACCAGTATCAATGAAGCTCCCACACCTAGGACAAAGAAGGAACTCCGGTCTTTTTTTGGACTTGGTGGATATTATAGAAGGTTTATTCCCCACTACTCAACCATTGCTGCTCCCCTGACTGAACTAACTAGGAAACAGAAACCAAATGTGTTGGAATGGACTGATAGGGAAAATAATGCATTTCAATCATTGAAGTTGCGTATCTACAGAGATCCTGTGTTGTTGCTGCCAGATATGAATCGGCCCTTTACTCTACGAACAGATGCCTCTGACCAAGGACTGGGTGCTGTGCTACTGCAGGAGCAAGATGGAGTGAAGAAACCTGTCGCGTATGCAAGTAGAAAACTGTTACCCAGGGAGAGAAACTACTCAGTTATAGATAAAGAATGTCTTGCTCTAGTGTGGGGTGTAAAAAAGTTTGAGGCATACTTGTATGGGCACCCGTTTAATTTGGAAACTGATCATAAGCCACTTGTGTACTTGCAATCCGCTAAGAACCTTAACGGGAGGTTGATGAGATGGGCCTTATTTCTGCAGCCATACACGTTGAATATGAAGGTCATTAAGGGTAGTGAAAATGTAGGAGCTGATTACTTGAGCAGAATGTAATAAGAAAATAGATTTTCTTCTTAAATGGGGAGGTATTGTCAGCAACTTTTCCGCTGGTTTTGTTTTGATTTTTTTTTTCTTGAGTAGTCTAATAAATTCGATACTATTTCATATATATATTTCCAGGGTTCATTTATGGCGGTATGCTTTATGAAGACGAGTCGAGTACCTGTTTCAAAATTGGTTGGATGGTTCAGATATTTGAAGAATAGCTGATAATGATTAATAAGTCTTTAATAATTGTTCTGTTCATATTGTCAAATGGTTTTCGTTAGTTTAATGAGTTGTGTGTATTTGGAATTATTTAATGCAAGCAAAAGTATGAACCATTAGTTAATGATTTGGTGTATCTCGTATGTATACAAATCTATTTTGGTAATCAGTTACCGAGCTGAGGAGAGAGAGAAGGAAGAGTGGCCTGGCAGTTCCATACCAGCTGTTGCCCGGACTGTGCCGCGCCTCCTGCTGCCTCGTTACTGGTGCTAGTGTTATGGTGAACCTTGGGTGTATGACGGGATTTACATTGGCTAAGGGGATCCCCAGTTAAGTGCTGAGATTATAAAGCAGTCGAGTAATTCAGTGCGAGTGACAGTGTTCAGTGGAGGCGGTGGAAGGGCAGCAGTTGTTGTGTAGCTCAGGTAGCACAATCCTTTTGGTTATTTACATATTGTCTGGTATTAATATGCTATGTTATTGTGTCTAGGTTTGGCTGTATCAGAGTCCGAGACTCTGGTAGTTTAAAGGTAGCTGATACCCTGCGAGGTGTACGAGTTCATACACCGTTAGTCTGTTTCAGGTCCCAGGGGGGTTATTGTGTGGGGGACTGCGGTGTTGCTTTGAAGTGGGACAGTAATAAGTATGGTATTTGGGTGTATGTTATCCTAATTGGTTTCCCTGTAGTGTTGTGTATGTGTGTGTGTTGCTAAGTCCCTGTTGTAGGGAGAGGTTTATATATATATATACCGATATATACTGTATGCTTTCGTATGTAGCTAAATGTGTTCCATTAGGGAATTGTGTAAATTTAAATGGGGTTTATATCTGATATTCGGAATTAAATTTTTAATTGCAAATACAAAGGTTGTTTGGGTATCCTTCTTTGTACATTCTGGTATGTCATTTGTACAGTTAGTTTAAAGAATCTGGAGACATCCACTTTGGGGTGACAGACAATGATTGTCTTGCTAAATCAAACAACGATTACTTTACACTGGCCTGCTTCGCACGATTCTCTAAGAACGAGAATTTATAAACTTTCTCAACAGTACACAGCAGAGACTAATCACTCAATTGCTATTTATTAGTACTGTTAGCCTCTGGAGAAAGTTACTTGTCCCCTGACAATAAATAACTAATACTAATAATAGTATCAGGTTCTTGCTGATGCTTAACTCCTAGGAGGCACAACGGATTTTAAGCTTAATACACAAGACTGGCCTGAGTACCAGTTATGAATAGCAAACTTTTATGCAAGCTAGGAGCTATATGGGAAATAAGCTTAATTATGGAGAAATGAAACAAGAATTTACATTACATTAAGCTCAAGAAAAAGAACTGTTAAATTTATTGACTACAAAAAAAATTTAACGTTACATATCAAAATCAAATTAATGAGATCGCACTCAATCACTCACTCAAAAGCTAAATTCTTACGCCTAGGAAAAACACCTTAAATAAACTCTGAAGACTAGGAAAACAAAAAGAAATACTGGTCAATGAATGCTATGTATCACCCAAAGAAGGGTGGGAGTGTGGAGAACTGTAGACTAGTGGAGCTTGGGTTGACCTCTCACTTCTGGAGCACAGAACCTCTCTCCGTCAAAGCAAACACTGGACTGATCAACTCGTGGGAAAGAAAGAAGGCTATCGCCGCATTTTTTTAACGGCTAAGTGAGCGAAACGCACAAAAAAAAAATCGCTCAGCTGAAGCGCTAATATCTCACACAAAGACGATCACGTATGACAATGAAAAATTGATTTGACAAAGCTTCCGTCCGAATGAGCGGTTAACTGAACGATAAACTGGGATTCCACTTGAGTTCGCGGTTTCCCACAAAAGCCAATGTCACTAGCCGACTCGTGACATTACGCCCCATCAAAATCAAATCTTTTTTCCTTCAGAAAAAAAATTTCAATATGCATACATGTAAATCCTAGCTCAGTCACACAAGATTCACACTGTGGTGTGTGTGCTATCCTGCTACAGGAGAAAGTCGCAGTCGCCAGTGAGCGAAAAAGCCTCGTATTTAGGTTAATAGAAGCAAGCTTGAGGGAAAAAACTCCGTGACGATGGTGAAAATCCTGTACTCAGATCAAACTGAGCGAAAAGTCGCTACATTTACACACACAACTAATTGTTGTGTAGCGTGATGTAATACATGGTGTAGGTGTAACAGTTGTGGTGGAACTGTACCTACGTGTAAATTGACACAGTAAATACTAATAATATGGCGACAACAAAGGCAGACGAGAAGAGGCTGCAGCGTGCGGCAGACGATCAGCTGGCCTGTACAGCAAAACTGCTACGCCCATTGCTGTACCTGCAAAATCAATTGAGGTGGAGCATCAAAAATGTCAACGAGACAAAAATTTTATTATGTTACAATTACTCTCTCTGCCTAGCAGTCAGTGCCACGACGTACTTTCGAGGTCGCCATTATCCCCCTTAACCTACAGTACTTATATTAATATCGGGGAGCTGAGAATCCTTGTGCAAAGTAGGGTCTTCCATAGCCTCGAGTTGCCTCTGCGGAGTTCTCTCTCGAACTTCCCCCTTAACCTACGGTACTTATATTAGTATTGGGGAGCTGAGAATCCTTGTGCAAACTCGGGTCTTCCATAGCCTCGAGTCGCCACTGCGGAGTTCTCAAACTTCCCTTAACTTAGGGTACATAATATGTATGTACAGGCCCTGGACATGATGTGTCCTGTGGGGCCAATGGGCGAGACGTCAGGTCTTCACCCACTTCACCACTACCCTGTCTGTCTCAGAGATTATGGGTATGGTTACGAACGGCACAGGAAGGACATGTCCCTGATTAGTGGTGTTACTTTGACACACACTGCAGGAACGGACAAAACTATCTATGTCTCGTCCCATCCCTGGCCAGAAAAAGTCAGCTCGGATACGGCCCTGGGTCTTCCTTTTGCCCATGTGACCTCCTGAGGCTGAACAATGACCCCATTGTAACACTGCTAGGCAGTACTTGGCCGGAACGACAAACTGCAGTCGAACCTCGCCCTCGGGTGTTCGTGATTCACGGTAGAGCCGTCCTTGTTTACGAAGGAACTTGGCTCGACCTCCCCGTGAATACTTAATCACTTGACCCTTTTGTTTGTTCCGCACGGCAGCAAGTGTCGGGTCAGAATGTTGTTCTTGTACAACAAGTTGGCTACACATCAGATCTTGCGGCGATTCAATGATCACTGGGGTGACACAGTCTGGAGCCTCAGCCATGGCTCGTGTTACCGCATCAGCCGAAGTCTGAGTAGCGTCATGTTCGGTGCAACTATCTTTGACACCAAAAATGTTACCTACTATAAGGTCAAATAGAGGTTCTGGCATGACAACTGCAAGTGTCGTAGCAGTATAAAATGGAGATGCCACCTGGATACATGCCTCAGGGAACAATCTCACTGATCCATCAATAAGGTTTGCATGGATCTGTCGACCTGTGTACTGCTCAGGCCGAACTAGACTCTGCTTGACAGAGCAACCTGAGGAACCATCATCTCTCAGGACCTTCACAGGAATGCCTCCCGCAAACCTTGGCTGAACAAGGAAGGTACTGTCACCTGTGGGAGGGCCTGTGGAGGAAGCAGCTAGCCACTCATGAGGCTGCTGAATTGATGCGGCAAACATTGTGCCTTGTGAATTATATACTTGAGGGTTTGTACTCACTGCCTGGGAAGATGGAACATTGGCCATCTGTGGAGGGGGGTTCACTGTCACTGTGGGACTAGTGAACTGTGGGGAAGTACCCATACTGGTAGGGACGTGACCACCGTGCTGCTGCTGAGGAATGGAGGCTGCGTTCGCTTCCTGCCTCTTTTGAGCTGGTGGTGAAAAAATTTGTCCCAACGGTCGGTTGCGTGGCTGTTACTGCTGCTGGTTAGGGTACCTGTTGTACCTCTTCCACTCAGGTTTCTGAGTGTTTTGCCCCTGGTCCTTCCACTGCAGTTTTGGACCTTGGCCATTACTCTGAGAATGGCCTTGTTGCTGGGGTTCAGTCTGAGACAGTTTCCCAGATTTATCAGGTTTTCTGTTCCAGGTGTTTTGCTTACGAGTTTGATACCCGTATGCAGTGAAATACGCGTCAGCCTTCTCTGCCATTTGGCTGGCATCTTTCACCTGGCAGATCTTAAGCTGTGCTATGAGCTCAGCAGGCCACGACCTCTCTAGCTGTGTACGTAGCATAAGGTCAATTATCCCCTCACGCATGGAAGGAGTTTCATCTTTCTCCATCCACTCATTTAAGTAAGCAGTGAGACGATCGAGGAACTGAACAGCTGTCTCCTTGTCTAGGAGACGAGCTCGCATGAACTGAACTTTGGCGTCGTCTACTGTGAGACCATACGCCTTAATGAGTGCAGCTTTCATCATCTCATATGTGAGATTGTCTCCACGAATTCTGTGGAGAATATCGAGGGCAGGGCCCTCAAATAAACTAAGAAATTGGAGCCGCTTTGCTGCCTTATCCAGTTGATACATGTCTGCCATGTCCTCAAAACGAGCTATGTACGGCTCGATTCGCTCGCTTTCCTTGTATGAAGGAAGCTTGATGCGTGGGGTCGCCAGGACATGTGTAGGAAGAGCGCTAGTGGAGCTTGAATTAACTGCACCAGATGTGTCTGAAGTCAAGGAATCTCGCTTGAGCTTCAGCACTTGAAATTCATGTTTTTCGCGTGCTTCTCGCTCGGCACGTTCGTGTTCTCGTTCTCTGTCTCGTTGTTCACGCTCGTATTCGCGTTGTTCTCGCTCGTATTCGCGCTGTTCTCGCTCGTGTTCGCGTTGTTCTCGCTCATATTCGCGCTGAATCTTACGCTCTTCACGGGCATCATTCTCGCGCTGCTGGTCCATATTATGCCGTGAGAGTATGTACTCTTTAATTTCAGTTGGGTCTGTAAGACCTATTTCTTTGGCTTCCTGTAAAAATATGGTGGTAGCCATGTCGCTAATTTACTAAGTAAACCGAAACTGAGTACTGACTGCTTCGCAAACGAATGCTAATAACACAAGTAAAGAATACAGACAAGCTAGTGGTGACCAGTCTTATCTAGTTAACTGGAAAAGAATAAAGCAAAAATGCAAATGACTGGGAAGACTCAATAATCAACACAATGGGTACGGCGACTTCCCAGAAGCGAATAAAATCGTCTGGCGTTACCAAGAATAAACTAGAGTTAAGTACTCTATTGATTAATAAAGCAAAAATTCACTTGCTAAATTAACGGTAAACACCAGTAAACTTGTGCCTATAAACTTTAATGATAAATACCTAAATATGAACGAGTGAGTATTATCTCGTGAATAGCTTTAGAGCTAGGAGTTATTATCCTGGAATGAGGTCGCCAATTGTCACGGGGTTTTTAAAATAAATGCTAATATTATGTTTAAATGATAATAATGTTCAATAATAATGAATAATATTGCAGAGCAGGGACAATGATTGTCTTGCTAAATCAAGCAACGATTACTTTACGCTGGCCTGCTTCGCACGATTCTCTAAGAACGAGAATTTATAAACTTTCTCAACAGTACACAGCAGAGACTAATCACTCAATTGCTGTTTATTAGTACTGTTAGCCTCTGGAGAAAGTTACTTCACCCCTGACAATAACTAATACTAATAATAGTATCAGGTTCTTGCTGATGCTTAACTCCTAGGAGGCACAACGGATTTTAAGCTTAATACACAAGACTGGCCTGAGTACCAGTTATGAATAGCAAACGTTTATGCAAGCTAGGAGCTATATGGGAAATAAGCTTAATTATCGAGAAATGAAACAAGAGTTTACATTACATTAAGCTCAAGAAAAAGAACTGTTAAATTTATTGATTACAAAATAAATTTAACGTTACATATCAAAATCAAATTAATGAGATCGCACTCACTCACTCACTCAAAAGCTAAATTCTTAAGCCTAGGAAAAACACCTTAATTAAACTCTTAAGACTAGGAAAACGAAAAGAAATGCTGTGTATCACCCAAAGAAGGGTGGGAGTGTGGAGAACTGTAGTCTAGTGGAGCTTGGGTTGACCTCTCACTTCTGGAGCACAGAACCTTTCTCCGTCAAAGCAAACACTGGACTGATCAACTCGTGAGAAAGAAAGAAGGCTATCGCCGCATTTTTTTAACGGCTAAGTGAGCGAAACGCGCCCAAAACAAATCGCTCAGCGGAAGCGCTAATGTCTCACACAAAGACGATCACGTATGACAACGAAAAATTGATTTGACAAAGC
Source organism: Coenobita brevimanus (assembly GCF_032717465.1). NCBI lineage: Eukaryota > Metazoa > Arthropoda > Malacostraca > Decapoda > Coenobitidae > Coenobita > Coenobita brevimanus. The sequence continues at coordinate 48,522,519 of NC_136977.1, read as the reverse complement.
TTCCGTCCGAATGAGCGGTTAACTGAACGATAAACTGGGATTCCACTTGAGTTCGCGGTTTCCCACAAAAGCCAATGTCACTAGCCGACTCGTGACACACACACACACACACACACACACACACACACACATATATATATATATATATATATATATATATATAATATACGTACACACATACATGCCTATCTATATCTATCTATTTATCCACCTATTCATCTGTCCGTCTGTCTGTCTAATTTGTTTAAGAGTGAGACGTAGGAGTCTTAGAGCGTAATTATATTTACCATTGACTCTCTCATGGTGGGGACAACTCCAGTATTCTATTCAGCTATGACCAGATGATTTTATTCAGCCGAGCGTGAGTACTAAGCCTAAGAGTTTTAAAAGGGAAAATTAAATCTTATGTACATCAAGGCTTCTTACCCAGGGGCGGGGTGAGATTAGATCAAAGCAGGATATCATTAAGTGGATTCAATACATTCACTGTTACATTTACACTGATAATTTCAGGTCGGATGGCGTTGGGTTAGACGGTGTTAGATTGAATTAGATTAGAGGGTGGCAGATTGGATTAGATCAGGATGTGTTAGATTGTAATTAATAGGTAAGGTTACATTAGACTAGGTTAGGTTAGTTTAGGTTAGATTGTGTTAGACGGCATTGTTAGATTAAATTGTTTCCGAGTAGATTACTTTAAACACTATTTAGCAAGGTGACGTTAGATTAGATTGTTAGATGAAATAAAACTAAGTAGCCTAGGTCGGATTATACTAGATACGAGTGCTAGGTTACATTACGCTAAATCAAAGGCCTCTAGGTTAACGTTTGCTAGGTTAAGCTATGATAACGTTGAAATCAGTCCAGATCAGATTAGACTAGCACAGATCTAGCGGGATTAGCAACACAGGTCAGATCAGATTAGGCCATGATAGGCTGGGGGGGATTACTTAGTCTAAGAGTCGTTTTCACGGTTAAGGAAGCTCCCTAGCACCTCTTCCCTAGCGATTTATTTTTGCATATAGCTCATTATGTATTCCTTGTGTGCTATTTTTGCCTTCCATTTTGGAGCTAAAAAAGGCATTGGCAACATACAAGAGAACGGCAAAATGTAGTATGAAAAATAAATCGCTAAGGAAAAAGTGTTAGGAGAGCTTCCTTAACTGTCGAGAATACGGGGCTGAGTCTCGTGGGGTTAGAAGGTTCCCTGAGACCCCCCTCACCACTTGATTTCTGCATATGATTTTTAACTCTTTTACGATAGAGGTAACTCTACAACTCTGTTTCGATAAAAGCCAATTTTCACAGTTTAGAATGTGTCCAAGGAACCTGAAATTCTTAACCCCTTCAACCCATGGATGTTATTTTTATTTATTTATTTATTTTCCAGACGATTTCACGCAGCTTGAAAAATCTTTTCGACGTGGAAGGGTTAGATATAATGTAATCTTCATCAACTCCCCTGATTTTTTCGTATTCTGAATTAAATCGTCAGGAGAATATAATACAGAAGACGTCACTGGAATATATAGCTTGGAATTTTATAACACACACGATAAAATTAAAGTGTTCAAAGCAAGCATAAATCACTAAATAAGAGGTATTAAGAAGCTTCTTCAACCCAGGAGGATACGTACATCCCTGAGGTCAACAGCCGAGGAGAGGTAGAGTGAGAAATAGGTGAAGGTGTAAGGTGATGGAGTGTGTATGAAGGTGGTTGTGTGGAGTGGGAGCAAGAGGAAGAGGAGGGATCGCTCCTGAGTATGGGTAGCTATGCCTGGAGGTTCTTTTGTTGGGATTACCCCCTACTGGATGCGGAGTCAGACAATAGATAGATGGATAGAGAGATTGACAGGGGGAAAGTTTATGAGGGTGGTTGTGCTCAGTGGGAGGAGGAGGAGGGGGAGGAGGGGGGAGGGAAGGTTCGTTGATGAGCATGGAGAAAAAGGCCTGGAGGTTCTGGGGCTGGTATCTCTTCTTACAGGATGCGGTGCCAGAAAATAGATAAATAATAGATAGATGGGCTTATGTTTTTAAATTCCATATGTGTAGTAGCTGGTTTTGCTCAGACAGGAGAATTACATAGAGATGAATTGACTACACTGACATAGCTCTTTCAACGAAATGGTCAGCCCTCTCAATGAACAGAAATTTTACCACATTCTCAAATCAGACGAAAGTATAACACAGCAAAAGGCTCTCCCTCACCCTCCAGACCTTCCAGCATGAACAGTATAAGAAATTCATTTTTAAAAAAATAATAAAGCTTTGACAGTGCCTGAGAGAAATTTTATAGAAACGGCAGAAAGCGATAAGAATGAAATTGCTGGTTCACGCACTCTTGAAATGTAGTTAGATGTACGTGAATGAAGATTTACTTTCATCCCTCGTATTTATTATTTCTATATTCTATTTGGTACTAAATTTAAAGGGTTTATGTATTGTCCTCATCTTAACTTAATTTTCCACCACATCAGTGAGTTAGATTGAGTCCATTACTAGTAAAAGAAATGCACAAAATGAGAACTGCTATCAACGGAGTGAACAGTGAAAACCATGAATGTTCACATTTTCCCGTTAGTCAAATCTTCGGCATTCAGTAGTGTATTTAGAGGTAATTCAGAGGTATGTATGTATGAATGAATGACTGTATGTATGAGTATTATGATTGTTTTATTGAGAATTTAGTAGTGTACTAGTGCTTGCCCGCAGAAATTTACGGGTCTAACTAATAGGCATTCCATCACAAAAGGTTTGCAAATACCATTATCTTTGATTCCATACGTTATTGAGCCCACAATGACCAGCTATGACCAAAAATTCGAAAAAAAATATTTTTTTCCATGTTTTCGCTTGTCGCGATTTCCGACAATGTCGCACCGTCGCGTAGCGCGCGATCTCCAGAATTTTTGTTTGATATTGTTCTAACATTACCTAGATTAACCCCGACCTAATGCAAAAACAGTGAAGTCGATATATATTACCGTTCTCGAGAAAGAAACGAACAAAAGCATAGACAGACACACATACACAGCTTGACTTTGTCATTTGATCATTTAAGTTTCGAGCCCAATGAATTTAAATGATCGGATTAAATTAGACGGAAATCAGTGTGCAAGCAATGTTTTATTTTCTTTCTTTCTTTTACGCCAGGTGAGTAGATAAGGTGCTTAATTAGTGCTTCATATAAGGTTTTCAGAGTATAGTGAACTTAGATTCTTGAAATGTCTCGAAATAAAAAGGAAAAAAAAAAGTACCGTCCAGAATCACACAAGCACTGCATAAGGAGGTGATTTTAAGAGAGAAGTAATGCAAAACTCAAGTACTTGTCATAGAAGCATTAACAGGTGACTGGAAGTGGGGACAGGAAGAGAAGTGGGGGAAGCGGGGGAGGGGGTGAGAGATGGAGGGAGGTGGGGGTAGAGAAAGAGAAGGTGAAGGAAAGAGGGAGGTCTGGTAGTGGATGTGGGGGTGGCTGAAAATAAGAGAGAGGGAGAGATGTGGGAGCAGAGGAGGGGGTGAGGGATGGAAAGGTGGAGGATGATGAAGAGGGGGTGAGAGAGGAGGAGGGGAGGGGAGTTAGAAGGGGTAGGGTAGTTAAAGAGGGAGGGGCAGTTGGATAAGGGAGGGGGTAGTTAGATGGGAGAGGTGTGATTAGAGGGGGGGAGGGTAGTTGGCGGGGGGTGGCCGGGGAGTTGGAGGGGGGGGTTGGCACCGGGATCATGCAGATCAGTCTCCCGGGTCATGAACCCCAGTTCGGTTTTTCTAGGAACTGAATTTACGTATTGGGTTTGGGAGGAGTTACTCGGTGGCAGCCTGGGGGTTGTGGGGGGGGGATATGAAGAGGAGGAGGCAGCGGGGTTCGAGTGATAGGAGGGTGGATTCCTGGTATTAAGACGGCATTATTATTATTATTATTATTATTATTATTATTATTATTATTATTGTTATTATTATTATTATTATTATTATTATTATTATTATTGTTATAATAATAATATTAATAATAATAATAATAATTATTATTATTATTATTTTCGATTTAGCCAGAGAATACTGCAGCATATAATTTCCTTCAAGCAGTTTGCCCTAATCCCCCCTCCCCCTCCTCATAAATGCGCCCCTGCTGATATCGTCACATCAGTCCTGTATGAAGTAGTCCTAGCACAATTCAGTATGGACAGCATGGTATTAGCACCCAGGTGGTGGCATGTGAAGGTGTTTGAGTACATATGGTGCTGTGCAGGAAAACTTCTGGGCCTCTGGGAGCAGTCTGCCTACCTTATGCTCAATCGGATATCAGTTTGTCTATCTATCTATGTATCAGTCTGTCTGTGTCTTGATCTAATCTATAAGTACGGTATATGTATAAAATCATGGGAGAGGTTATTTTATTTCGACATGACCAATTAATGTCCAGTGCATAAATTCAGTTTGCAACGAAGTTATTCAGAGAGAGAGAGAGAGAGAGAGAGAGAGAGAGCGGAGTGAGCGAGAGAGTGGAGTGAGTGAGGGAGAGGAGTGAGTGTGAGAGAGCAGTGGATAAGATGATGAATGAACTGGTGTGAAGTCAGCTGGTCTGGATAGGCATTAATCCCTAGAACCTTGTTGCTGTTCTTGTCGGAGTAAGGCTGCGTCCACACCTGCTCCAAACATGTGATCGACAAGAGGAAACGATGCTCCGGGGTCCGTCCGACGTTCAGACACGGGCAATGATGCTGCTTTAACTCGGTGCTTCGTTTCTTCTCGTCAGGCACATGTTTCGGGCAAGTGTAGCCGCACCCTAAGGCATCATTGTTGGGGAGGCAGACAGGGTGTAGAGCACGGCTATTGAACTAGTCTAGATGCAGGGCCGAACTATGAAAATCAATTTAACAAAAGGGCCATACATTATCTTACCTGTATATTTTCCCTCTGTCTAAACTCTTATACACAGAAAGAAACGAGAAATCCCTACATTATTTGCTTTGACATTCTTTGTTAAATACATAAATAAAAAGGAAAACGAAAATATTTTCTGTTTTATGCTTGTTTATTTGCTTACTTTCATTCTTCCAAGTCGGTCAAAAGTCCAAACAAAAGTGATTCAAGGGACGGCTTTGGCCCGCGGGCCACCAGTTGAATAGCACTGGTGTAGATGGTGTAGAGGGTGTAGGGGTGGGTGTAGGGGTGGGTGTAGCAGGGACGAAGGGGATGTGGGAGAGGCAAAGAGGGTTTAAGAGAGGAGGATAGGATATAAAGAGGGTGGAAACAGTGGGTGTACGAAATGTCGAGAGAGGCAGAAAGGGCGTGGGTAAGGCAGAACGTGAGAATGTAGTTTATGTGGTGTGGGTGTAGGGGGAGGAAGTAGGAGAAAGTAGAGGTTAAATGTGCAGTGTAGGGGATGGGTGTAGAGAACATGTATTGTGAGAAGGTGTAGCAGTGTGTGTGAGGAGAGTGAATGTGTGCTGCAAGTGTAGGAGAGTGTAGAAGGAGAATAATACTTGGTGAAGATGAATTGGAGAGTAGGTTTTTCATTGTCGTTGTCTTTGTTGTATTTTCTCCATCACACAAGCATTATCATTCGACTCCACTGTGTTCAGGTTCATGTGCACATTTTTTTTCATCTTTCTTTCCCCTTCTCCCTCGCGTTCGTCCCCTTCTTTAACCTCTGCCCCCTGCTAAACCTCTACCCCCTCCTAAACCTCTGCCCCCTCCCAAACTCCGTCCCCTCCCACCTAACTTCATTTTCCACCTCCCTCATTTTTCTATCCTCCTTCCTCTCTTCTCTATCAGCCTTTTTCTTCCCCCCCTTCACCATCTCCTTCACTAACCTCTACGCTCTTCCTTTTTCCCTCATCGCTTTCCAAATCATCAGGTCTTCCTCCTCCTCCTTCTTCACTTTTCCTTCCTTCTTCACCTCTTTCCTCTCTCCTTCCTCTCCCCTCATCTTTTCCTCTCGCCCTCTCATCTCCTCCCTCCCCTCTTCCTCGCAGCTTCCTAACTCGTCCCTCATCCACCTTTTCCCTCTCTCCTTCACCTTTTTCTTTCCCTTCTTCACTTATCTCCCACCTTACATCTTCCCTTCCTCCATCACCTCCTCTTTCCCCTTTCTTCCGCAGCCTTTTCCCTTCTTCCTTCACCTCCATCTCTTTCCTTACCTCGTCCTCCCCCTTCACGTCCCTCTCCCTCTCCCTCCCCCTCCCTCCCCTCTCATTCTCCCTCCCTCCCCTTCATCTTTGCCTCAATCGTCTCTCATTTCCCATCGTAAATCCTTTGCTTTTTTCATCGCTTTTCATCTCAGTCTCTATTCTTTTGCCATCCCATTTCTCTTCTTCCTCCTCCCCCTCCCCCTCCTCCCACGTCTTTCTTCTTCCTCTCTTTTCTTTCTCTCTTCTTCCCCCTTCCCCCAAGGCTCTTCCATTCTGCTTTATCCATCGTTCCACCCATTATCAATTATATACTCCGTGCTTACCCCCCCCCCCTTCTCCACTCGTTTCCCATGCTTGCCAAAATTTGCTTGAAAATTTTTGCTTGCTGAAATTTCCCTATTAACCTTTACTTAATGAAACTTGCTTGTCAAATCTTTCTTGCTGAAACTTGCTTGTCTGACCTTGTTTGTCTAGTCTGGCTTGTATATTGCCGTGACCGATGAATCTTTTTTGTTGAACAGTATTAGTAAAAACCTAGATGATCTTTACTTTCTATATCATATTACCAGAACCAATTGTCGGACCTTTCATGTCGAATTTTGCTAATTGAACTTACCTTGCTTCTCGAACCTTACCTGTAGAACCTCCATTCCTTTATTTCTCCCCCGTTTTCTTCTCTCTCTTCTGTAATTTCTCTCGTTCTTCCTTCTTTCCAATTCCTGTCTCTTCCTTCCTTCATTTTCTCCATCCATTTTTCTCCTAACTTTCCATTTTGCTCACGTTTGCTTATTCCCTTCCTCTGCCTCTTCTGTTCCTCTTTTGCTTCCTCTTGCTGTTGCTTATAAGGGTCCAGTTCCCCATGTTTACTTGTCATCTCTCTCTCTCTCTCTCTCTCTCTCTCTCTTTCTCTCTCTCAATTCTTCTTTTACTTCCCCCTCCCTCCCTTTCTCCCTTTCCCCACCAACTCCTGAGTGGACGTACATAGATCACAGTAATATGAGGGTGGGAGCTGGAGAAGGGGGAGGGAGGTAGAAAGGGAGTGGGGGAGGGAGTAGAAACAGAGAGGGGGTGGAGGAGGAGGAGGTGGAAGGAAAAAGATGAACTGAGAGAATGGGGTTGTGGGAGGAAGCAAGAAGGGAGAAAGAGAGACTGAAAGACTAAAAAATAACTGAGGGGAAAGTTCTGTGTGTGTGTACGTCCCCTCTTTTCACCCCCCCCCTTTTTTTTGGCCTTTTTTCCATTCTCTCAACCTTTCTATACTCCCTTAGCCTCCTACATATTTTTCTCTCTCTCTTCTCCTTCTCTCTCCCCTCTCCCTTTTCTGGACCCATCTTTTACCTTTTCTCTCTGACCCCAGCCCCACCAATCCCCCCATGAAACCCCAGATTCTCCCAGCATTTATACCTCCCCATATATTCTGTGATCTCCATACCCATACTTCCCATACCCACATACTCCTATCATGGCATTCACATCAACACCCGTAATGAAACCCATATTAATTTTGTTTTAATGACTCCCACAGCTTATCATTGCATACCCCGAAGAACTTTATTACTACCCCCACACCTATATATAAACCTCACATTAAATACTCTATGACCCATGCCCACTTTCCATATACCACACACATACTTATGACACCCACACCCACACTCACACTCCATATATAAATCCCACACTTATTCGTCCACGACCTCCAGAGCCATACCCCACTTCCCCCACACACTCCTATCTCGATCCCCATACCCACATACCATAATTACTCCCCACATTAATTCCTGTATTATTCCACGCCCACACCTGACATACCTCACACTTTCTTACAGCACTCACACCCCACATTTAAGCGCCACAATAATTCCACTGTAACCCCCATACTCATACCTCACATACCACTCACATTCCTATTATAACCCCACTCCTAGTATAACCTCAGAATATAACCTCACACCCCACCCCATCTTTAAACCTCAGACTTACCTCAATCACGACCCCACACGGTGCATTTAGAGCCTTATTACTGTAAAAGCTGAGCACAAAATTATGGTAAAGGTCAGAGTATTTAGCGATAATTATATACTGAAACATGTAGTGGATAGAACATGCATGGCTCTTGTATTTTGTTCGTGACTCCATAAAACGGGATGCAAGCTGATCAACTCTAACAGCTACAGGTTAGAAATTAGGTGCTACTTTATACCTTCAGGATTTTGGGCTCTATACTACAATCCTTAGTCTCTAAACCAACCCCTCTTATAACCCTATTCCTACCCTTTTAACCCCTTCTTTACGACCTCCCCCCTCCCCCCTCCCTTCTTCTGACCTTAACGAACCCTAATTGACCCCAGACACACCCCAGTTATGACCCCACACTTCACATTAATACCCCACTTCACCCCGGTTATAACCTCATTCCTAATCCCTACACCCCTTCATTACGACCCCACCCCTACCCCACCATATGGCCCCAGGTACACCCCAGTTTTATGACCCCACACTCGCCCCACTCAGACCCCTCAGAGTCACCTCCGACCCTAACTCCACCCTACCCCTTTTAACCTTTCCCCCTTCCTGCTCTTGGCTTCTCCTTTCCTTCTCTCTGGCCATCTCTGACTTTCCCTCCCCCTCTCCTTTCACCATTTCATTCTTTCTCCTCATTGTTTTTGGCCATCTCCCTCCTTTCCTTTCTTTCCCTTCCCTCTAACCATGCCTTCCCCATCCGTCTTTCAGTGTCATTTTTTTTCCTTTCCTTTCCTTTCTCCCCTTTTCTCCTCATTTTCTTCCCTATCCTCTTTCCTCTCAGAGTCCCTTTCTCTTCCTCCCTTCCTCCAACTCCCCGTTTACCATCCGTTCCAGTCCATTAATTTTCTTTTCCCACTTCCCATCTTTTTCTCCCCCTTTCTTGTAGTCAACATCTTATTTCTTTCACAGTTTCTTCTCCTTTCTACCATCCCATCCTTCTCTCTCTCTCTCTCTCTCTCTCTCTCTCTCTCTCATTCTGTCTCCATCCTTTCCATCGCCTTTCCTCCACGTTACCCAGTGTCAATATTTTCTCTTCCTTTCACAAACACATTCACTTCCTTTAACTTTGTCACAGCCAGCGTGTGACTGTTGGATATGTAGATTCATTTTCATGCATCAATGTTTCATTAGTTCTCGAGTCGGTATTAAAGTTAAGTTCATTTTCCCAATAGGAGGTGAGGAGGGATTTCACCAGCTTAGAGTCGGCAGTCACCTGGCAGCCCTGCCCTTGCTCGGACTAACCACCACCGCCACGAGTGTCTAGTGCAGCTGTATACCGTTCCGTGTGATTCTACTTTGGAATCGAGTGCAATTGAATTTATTTGAGAAATTGTTGCAGTGCTGTGAATCAGTGATGATTTCAATTTATTTAGTAAGTTAATGGCTGCGGTCAGTGAGGAACAGAAAGGTTACGGTCGGTGGCGGGAAGGTGTGTGGTGGTCCGAGGCTGGGCCGTGCTCCAGTGACTCCCGACTCAATCATTCCTTCATTATTAACTTTAACTTAACGTTAATATACAAATTTATTTGATATTCTTGTAATATGCATTTAAGACTCTGTTTCTGCTTAAGTATACTGACTTTTAATAAGAATAACGAACTTTGAGGTTATTAATTGTCTGAGGTACCTTTAACAATGGCAGAGGTGAAGTGCTGGTTTGAAGTTACCCGACATTAAAGACAAGTAATTTATTTGATTGTAAATATTGTGAATATTTGTTTTGAATATATAGATATGAAAACTTTACTTTGTTTGATGATACCTGTGTTTGCCTGGTCAGTAAGGATTTAGTGTGCAATGATGCAAAGAACCTTATAAAACTCTATTGATAATATTTCTGGGGAGCATATTACTGCTCGGTTAAGAGTTTTATGACAAACTTAACCCTTTTAGCCCGACGATGTCTGAGTAGTTTGGTCTTGTTACTATCAGACGAGCCTCATTTAGCTTGTGAAAAAAATCTTGTAATGAAGGGGATGAGCAACATAAACTTCTCAATGATTCTTTAAAGAGTTAAGTAAATTCATCTTCAGGTAAGTGGAATAAAGTGAATAAAAATGCCATCGTATTGGGAGTGTTATGTCTCTTGTTTATCCATATTTTCTTTTTTCTTTTTTCTTCATCCTTATCCAACTCTGTCTTATTTTTATTCACGAATTTCTCTTCTTCCTCTTCCCCTCTCCTCCCGCACCCAGTCTTCCCCTTCTTTTCCTTTTTCCCCCCTCCCCATCTCTTCCTCCTTTCTATTACCATTTCTGGCCTACCATAGCCTCCCCGCCCTCCTCCCCTCTCCCCCTCTCCTCTTTTCTCCTAGACAAACCTGCTTTAGCCTCTAACCTTCACTCTCTCATATGACACCTCTTCCCTCCTCCATTCATCTCTCCCCTTCCCCTTCCTCCCCTTTCCTTCATTCTTCCCTCTCACCCTTCCCTCACCTCTCCCCCCTCCTCTCTCTCTCTCTCTCTCTCTCTCTCTCTCTCTCTCTCTCTCTCTCTCTCTCTCTCTCTCTCTCTCTCTCTCTCTCTCACACACACAAAGCTGAACGCTTCACGTCCTTCCTTTCTTCATCCCTTCCTCACCTCTCCTCCATCTCTCCCTCATTCCCCTCGCCTCTCCTTCCCCTCCCTCCCCTCTCCTTCCCCTCTCCCCCTCTCCCTCCCCTCCCCTTCTCTCCCTTCCCCTCCTCCCTCCCCTGTCCCCCTCTCCCTCCCCTCTCTACCCTCTTCCCCTGTCCCTCCCTTCTGCCCCTCTCCCTACCCTCTGCCCCTCTCCCTTCCCTCCCTCCTCTCTCTCCCTGTCCCCGCTTTTCATAGACAAACCTGCTTTGGCTTATAACCTCCAGTCTCTCATAGATTACATAATCTTCTCAACCCCCACCCTTCCCCTTCTCCTTCCCCTCACCCTCACGCTTCCCCGTCCCCCTCACCCTCACGCTTCCTCTTTCTACGAGGTCTGTTCAGAAAGTATCTGACCTTAGTCTCTAAAAAAGTACTTAGCTAACCTGTTCAACTAGGACATTAACCCCCCCCTCTAAGTAGGCCCCTTCTGACTTGACACGCGTAGCCCAACGTTCTTTCCACTGCCTGAAACAATTTTCAAAGTCGGTTATCGGTATCTCCTGCAGGTGTTTCGTCGCATTCGTCATGATCTCTTCTCTCGGATGAACGATGCTCGAGACATACTGGAGTGTGCAAACAGTGATCCAGACTTTCTGAAGACTGTTATCATTGGAGATGAGACTTATACGGGAACGACCCAGAAACCAAAGCACAGTCGTCGCAGTGGATGCAGGGTCGCCTCGGCCAATAAAAGCACGACAGGTCAACAGCAAGATGAAATACACTTGCATGTTGACAGTTTATCTAGACTACCGTGATGCTGTGCGTCACGAATACGCACCAGGTCAAACTGTCGACAAACATTACTACCTCGACGTTATCCGTTGTCTTCGTGACACAGCTCGGCGGAAGATATCAGACCTTTGGAAAGCGGCAAGTTGGAAGCTGCACCATGACAACGTCCCTGCCCAGTCTTCTCAACTGACTCGGGAAGTTTTGACCAAGCACAACATCCCGCAGGTCCGGCAGGCTCCCTACTCACCAGACAAGGATCTTTGCGACTTTTCATTATTCCCCAAGCTCAGAACTCCGCTGAAGGGTTATCGATTTGGAACGATTGAAAAGATCATGACGAATACGACGAAGCAGCTGCAGGAGATACCGAAAACTGACTTTGAAAAATGTTTTAGGCAGTGGAAAGAACGCTGGGCAATGTGTGTCAGTCAGAAGGGGCCTAATTTGAGAGAGATTAGTGTCCTTGCTCAACAGATAAGTTATTTATTTTTTTAGAGCCTAAGGTCGGATACTTTCTGAACAAACGTCGTACCCATTTTATCATCCTCCCGCACCTCTTCTCTTCTTGCTTTTTCTCTCTTTTTCTCTCTGTTCCCCTTCCCTTCTCCCCTTCTCCCTCCTCTACCTCTTCTCTATCTCGCCCTTTCCCCTCCCTACTTCCTCATTCCCCTCCTCTTCCCACACACTTACCCTCTTAGTCACCCGTTCTTCTCCTGTATCTCTCTATCTCTACCTCTTACACTATCCCCACCACTTCCCCCACATCCCCATCTCTCTCTCTCTCTCTCTCTCTCTCTCTCTCTCTCTCTCTCTCTCCAGCTCATAGAATACCACACATCCACTCAACTTCCTCATAGTACATCTCTCCCTCTCCCCTCACCCTTTGACCCTTGACCCCCTCCTCCCCCCACCAGGTCATTACTACCCATTAGCCACGACCTGCGCTGATACTGCGGCCCTTCGGTGGGTCGTACTTCTTGCACCAACATCATTCAACATTCACCACTCTGCCCAACCTCCACCATATCTCCACCAATCTCTCTCTCTCTCTCTCTCTCTCTCTCATTTTTTCGTTCATTTTTTCTTTTTTTCTCTTCTCTCTAGCTTCTGTTTTCATTCTTCCCTTGGTTTTTTTCTCTCCTCTCATTTTGATGTCTTCATTCTGTTCGTTTGTGCCATTTCTCTTTCTGTCTCTCTCTCTTTTTTTCTCTCTCTTTCTGTCTCTTCTCCTTTCATCTCTTCCCTTCCTGTGCTTGTTTTTTTTGTTTTTGTTTTTCTCTCTCTCTCTCTCTGGTGATCCTGCGGCCTTCGGAGTGTCTTATTTTCTTCACCAAACAACATTCACCATTTACCACACTTCGGAAGCCTGCCTTTATCTACGACCTTCATATCCCTCTTATTTCTTTCCTTCAGTCGTGCCTCCCCCCCCCCTCTCTCTCTCTCTCTCTCTCTCTCTCTCTCTCTCTCCCCACTGCTGTATCTCACCTACTCTTTTTTCACCAGTAACTCCTTTTAGGTGTTTTTTTTTTTTTTTCATCCCTTTCCTTTTTTTTTTTTTTTTGTAATATCCCCTCCTTACCGTTCTCTTTTCTTTAATTTGACCTTTTAGCTTTCTATCTCTCTAATTGTGTTTTTCAACGCGTTTTTCGTGTTTTTCTCTAATCTCTTCTGCAGCTCTCTCTCCTTGCTTGATTTTTTCCCCATTCTGCTTCTATTCTATTGTTCCATACCTTCATCTCTGTCTCGCTCATCTCCTCCCTCCTGTCTACTCCTTCTTCCTTTTCTCTTATTTCTCTCTTTTTTTTTTTTTGTGCTCAGTTTGTCTACCTTCCCTTCCTCCCTCCCTCCCTTCCTCTCGCTTCCTTCATGTCTTTTTTTTTTCTTTTAATCACTCTCCTGTCATACATTCATCCCTTCTTTCTTCCTATCTCTCTCTCCCCTTTCTCCTAGCCTTCCCCTTCTCCCTTTTCTCCAGCCTTCTCTTTCGCCATAGTCTTTTCTTTCTCCCTCTCTCTTTTCTTGCCAGTTTTCTACCCACTACCCTCCTTCTTATCTCCTCCTCCCATCCGTCCCTCTTCTTCCCTCCAGGCACATTTTCCACTAATGCCCTATGTCTTCTCTGTTCTACCTTTTCCTTTTCCATCCTTCATTTTCTGTATTATACTCTCTAGGTCTTCTCTCACTTCTCCCTCCCTCCTTCCCTATCTCCCCTCCCTGTTTCCATCTCCCTTTTTTCCTACTCTTTCCAGGCTTCCCATCTCTCCCCATCTCTCCTCCCTCTTTCCCCTACCTCTTCTCCGTCATACCTCATTCTCTGTCCCTGCAGACACCTCCTTCCTGATTCACATCATCTATACAGGTTAGGTTTATAGCCTCCCATCTACCCTCCTTCCCTCTGTCTGTCTGTCTGTCTGTCTGTCTGTCTGTCTGTCTGTCTGTCTGTCTGTCTGTCTGTCTGTCTGTCTGTCTGTCTGTCTGTCTGTCTGTCTGTCTGTCTGTCTGTCTGTCTGTCTGTCTGTCTGTCTGTCTGTCTGTCTGTCTGTCTGTCTGTCTGTCTGTCTGTCTGTCTGTCTGTCTGTCTGTCTGTCTGTCTGTCTGTCTGTCTGTCTGTCTGTCTGTCTGTCTGTCTGTCTGTCTGTCTGTCTGTCTGTCTGTCTGTCTGTCTGTCTGTCTGTCTGTCTGTCTGTCTGTCTGTCTGTCTGTCTGTCTGTCTGTCTGTCTGTCTGTCTGTCTGTCTGTCTGTCTGTCTGTCTGTCTGTCTGTCTGTCTGTCTGTCTGTCTGTCTGTCTCTCCTTCCACGCCTCTCTTTTTTCTCCATTGCCTCCTATCTCCTCCCTCTCCTCCTGTGTCTTTTTTCTCCTCCTCTCTCTCTTCGTGTGTCTTTTTCCTTCCTTGTCCAATTTCCTTTCCCGTTTCTCCTCGTATATACATCTTTTCCATTTCTTCTCACATATACCCCTTTCCCTTACTTCCCCCATATATTTCGTCTCCCTAATTTCTCCCCTTATAGAGCACCCCTTACATTCCCTCATATAGCACGTCCTCTTATATCTCCTCATATACCGTAGCACACCCCTTATATCCCCTCATATAGCACTTCCTCATATTCCCCCCTCTTAGCAAGCCCTCATGTAACCCCCCATAAAGCAAGCCTTTTATTTTCCCTCCCCCCCCATATCGCACGCCCCCTACGTCCTCACCTACAGTACGCCCACCACTACAGGTTACATGCTGATGGTGAGGCTGGACACGTAGGAGAGGTCCCCAGGAACGGCACGCAGGTAGGGAGAGGCTTACTACGCTAGGCACAATGCATAAGACCACACTGTATTCACCGACAGAGCCTTGTCTTGTCCTTTCTCTAATCCATGGCCTCTTTTGGGTTCCTAGGAAGGCCATAATATCTTTAATGTTGTAAAAAAATCGCTGTTGTAAATACTGTAACAAGACGCATATCATTACGACTAGGAACGTCACTTTACATATCGATGTTGCAGATGCTGAATAAATATCGGTAATGTCGCAGATATTTAAAGGCAGATTATCAGGATCTACCCCCCATTCTTTGTTACGAGGAAGATCTCTTTCTGCTTTTTTTCTTCACCTCAAGGAAACTGTTTGATTTTTAAGAGAGTAAATATCATCGTTAGTTTTTTTTTCTTCTTTGCAATGCCACCACACGCAGCGTTAGATTCTTTCTTTTTCTTTTTTCTTTTTTTTTCAGTGTCACAGCAACGTCACTGTCGGAGGTAGAAACACAGCGCTTCACTTGAGACCACATTGTATTTACTTGGAGGATTTTGTGTTGGGTACTTTCTAATGCACGGACCTTGTTGGATTATTAACAGAGAAGAGAATCATTAGCAGTATCATTAGACATATCTTTAACAGTGTCATAATACCATCACAGTTGCAGATGAGACGCGCGTTATCAGGTAAGCGACGTCGCACTGTTTACCTGGAGGGTCTCATGATTGCTTATTTCTTTCTAAATTCAAGGACTTGCTGAAAAAAAGGTAGCTGTATCGTAGTAAATACTATTAGACATAATCTTTAAAATGCCGCAAGACCATCACTGTCGTAGTTACCTTGTTCAGTGTGATTATTATTTTTTTTCTGGCACCACCAGACGATTTTTATTTAGTTTCAGAATAATGTTTAGAGGTTGAGGGTTTAAGCTGTCTGGTAATAGCAAGAACAAAATACAAAATACGTCATTGGAGAGAAGGAATCATGATGCTCGTTACTAGACTTGAGAGAGAACTTTATTTACCTACAGGATCTTTGAATTCCCTCTTCCTAACCTTCGGCGCGTGTTGGATTCGTGAGAGAGGAGACATACCGTTGGAAGTTCTCTAACCTTTCGACCTCGGGAGCTTTTCCAGTGGCGAGTGTAATCGCTGGGCGTTAGTGGGAGGAAAATATGAGCCGTCAGCCGAGGTCCAGGGGTCAACACTGCCACAGGAGCCCCACTGTCGCCAGGAGTAAGACACAACATCAGGCTGGAGATCATGCTGAGATTACCTGAAGGAATTTTTTTTTACCTTTTTTTAATCTATAGAGGTTGCTGCACTCCATGTAAAGTAATAATGCATTCAGTAATAACAGTAAAAATGGTCTTGTCTTTTAGGGCTCGAGATCCCACTGTTTTTGGCCTGTCTGAAGGAACTTTTTTTTGTATAATTTAATCCACAGGGCCTTTTGGATTTATAAACACACGAAATATGAGTAACTATTTGTCTACATCGCCATGGAGCTTCACTGTCGCTTGGTAAAAACAAACCTCGTCGGGCTTGACATCACGCTGTGTTTTATTGAAGGAATTTATGTTTTTTTCTAAAGGCAGGAGTTTGTTGGATTCCTAGTAAAGTAGTGGTGCCTTAAATAATATCATTAAAAATGTATGTCGCAGGTAATAAGATGCTTATTATTAAACTTGAGACAGTACTGAGTTTAACCCTGTCTGAAGGACCCTGTCTACTTCACACAGAGTCTGGTACTGTACATTAGCAAGAGCATAGCAATATCAGTCGAAATATCAGTAGGAATATCAGTAGAAATATCAGTAGAAATTTCAATAGAAATATAAGTAGAAATATCAGTAGAACTAGAAGTAGTAATACCTAACAATGCCACAAGAGCGTCACAACTGCAGGTTACAAGACGCACACCAAGCTTTAGACGACAGTGTTTATCCGAAGAACATTATTTTCCTTTTTTTTTTTTTCTAATATAATATACGGAGTTCGTAAGATTTCTTGTAGATTAATAATTCCTGTAGAAATGTCAATAAAGATATTCCTGTCACAGGTAATAAAACACACACACACACACACACACACACACACACACACACACACATACATCAAGTTTAAGACCGCACAGTGTTTATCAAAGGGTCCTTCTTTCTTTTTATTTTCTAAAATTCAGAGTTAGTTGGGTTCCTCTTAAACGTAATAATTCCAGTAACATTACCAACAACAAAAAATCACCATTGCAAGTTATTAAGACTCACATCATAGGGCTATACATTACGCCTTTTAAAACTTAACTAAAGGACTTTATTTATTTTATTTTTTGTCAGTTGAGCCTTTAAAAATTATAACACGGTATCATTATCATTGGAATTACCTTTAGAGCATCAATGTCACAGGTAACTAGCGCCAGATCGTCAACCTTGAGATTTGACTCTGTTGATCTTAAGAATTTTGTGTCTGATTCATCTTAGCCCATGGAGCCTGTTGGATTCCTAGTAAAGCAATAAAGCCTTCAGTAATATCAATAAAATGTCACTCTTACGTGTAACAAGAACAATTTATAGGCTTTTAGGCCATGTTGTATTTGCTGTAATTACCTGGTGGAGCTTGTTTATTTGTTTTGTTTTTGTTAGTGTTGTTGTTGTTATTGTTATTAATCATCCTTAACATCCCCATCATTGTTATTATTATTGTTATTATTTTTATTTTTATTATTATTAGTGGTAGTTTCAGTATTGTATTTTTATTATTATTTGCTTTCTGGCTTGTGGATCCTGATTGTTTGGTGTTTAAGTAATGGTTCCTTTAAAAATACCAAGATGAAATGTCACTGTCGCAGAAAATACGTCGCAGATCATCAGCTCTGAGATCATACTGTGGTAACTAGAAGAAACCTCATTTTTTTTTAATTCTATCCCGGAGATCCTGTTTTGATAGTAAAGGAGCAATACCTTTGCTATTGTCAGTAAAACGACGCCACGGCAGATTATAAAACTCTCACCATCAGCTGTGTCATGGCTTCGTGTATTTGTCCCTCTCTAGCCCGCGGTGAAATTGGTTTGGAAATAAAATGTAATAATAATAATAATAATAATAATAATAATAATAATAATAGTAGTAGTAGTAGTAGCAGTAGTAGTAGTAGTAGTAGTAGTAGTAGTAGTAGTAGTAGTAGTAATAACAATAATCTACCTATCTATTGCCAGACACCACAATCCCGTAAGGGGTAGCATTTTGACTTTGAGTTATTTGTTTTACGGGGAGGGGCACTAATCCTCCACCAACCCACTTGTTGACACGTAGGGAGCACGTATGGTTTGGTTATATGGTTACCGCCCAGCGCCGTAAATGGCTTCCCGGCCTACAGGAAACCACTTGGCTTGTCACTCAGTGTAAAACCACCTGTAAAGGATAGAAAAGCAATAAGAAGTGACAGGAAACATGGGAGAAATAGGAAGAGAGGAGGGCAGGCACAGAAAAAGAATGATAAAGGCTAAGGAATAATAATAATAATAATAATAATAATAATAATAATAATAATAGATAATGAGTCAATAATATTAACAATAATAAAGTTGATACTACTACTGCTACTGCTACTAATAATAGTAATAATAAACTTAACCCTTCAATCCGACCACGCATTTTTCCTTGTCTTCATCATTCCACAATTTTTTAAACTAAGAAAAAAAAAAAAACTGGCAGTTAAGATTTTGATGGAGGAAATTTCTAACCCCTTCACTTCGATTTATATTTCCCAGCCAGAATGAAATCGCCAGAAAATAGAAATAAATAAATAAATAAATAAATGAAAAGGTGTCCTGGAGCTGAAGGGATTAATAAAGTCAATAAAGATATCACCGTGTCAGGATTATAGACGTTCATCATCATCATCATCAGCAGTTTGATAGCCTCTCTGAAGTCACAAGAAAAGCCACAGTCCAAATACAGCCACAATGCACTTAATTATGGCCAAAGAAAAGGTGCTGTCGCGGGTAATAAGACTCGCATCATCCAGCCTTTCAAGGATTTTTCGTCTCTCTCTCTCTCTGTCCCTAGAATTTTCCACCTCACAGCACAACAATTCACAATATCGTACAAACACGCTAGAAGAGAGAGAGAGAGAGAGAAAGAGAGACGCGGCACCTGAACACTTTCTCTCCCACGGGTATGACAGTGGAGAAGATATAATTTATTACTCTTTTTTTTTTTACTCCCATCACGTAACCTCAAGCTGGAAACCTATTAAATTTGTCGTGATGTATAGCGCTCCATTTTTGCGAATATTTTCCAAGAACCGCCAAGTCTGTAATTAAAGTTATGCAGGGTGATTAACTGTCTGAGGCCTATGATAAAAGATAAGTACTATAATTGACGAGCAGATCCTTAATTACCCCCCCAATTACCATATCTGTTATTAATGGACTGATTTAAATGGAGCTCCGTATTTACAATTTTCAGTGAAAGTCAGCCATACACCGAATTCTTTAATATTCCAACATTTGAATTTATAGGGTCCACAATATTTGAATTTAAAGAGATATGCACTTTAAAAAATCTCCTACATTTCATTTTAAAGAGATACATTTTAAAAAGTCCCCAGCATTTGAATTTAAAGAGATATGCATTTGAAAAAAAACCCAACGTTTGAAATTAAAGTAATGTGCATTTTAAAAAGTCAAGGAGAGAGGGGGGGGGGGCCCTTTGCCTTGTTAGGATGATCGGGTGAAAGTGCTGAGAGACGAATGACCACTGGGAAATTGTCGTGATGTAGAGCTGCTGGCCGGTAGGGTATAGGAAGCCAGGGAGGTAAGGCGAGAATCTGAAACGAGAAAGATGAATGGACCCGGGGAAATTGCGATGATGCAGAGAGTTGCTAGAATGGATAAACAGGGACTGAGGTTAAAATCTGCCGTGATAGGAAGTCGCTAGAGGGTATGAAAAATAGCACGAGGGTTAAGGTGAAAATATGCAACAAGGGATGGAGTGAGAGGCGGCAGAGACGAATGAACCTGGGGAAATTGTTACAGTGATGGAAAACTGCTAGATAATAGGGAGTTGATAGGGAGTGCGGAGGCTGAGGTTAATATATGCCGTGATATAAAGCCGCTGGAGGGCACGGAGACTGAGATGAAAATCGAGAGGCGAGATAGATGAATGGGCACTGGGAAATTGCCATGATGTAAAGCTGCCAGACGGTATGAATAGATAGCACGGGGGTGGAGGCCAAAGTCTACAGTGTTTAAAGCCAGTAGAGGCTATACTGTAGGTTGAGCTGCATAGTCTCGCCCCCTTTCTATCTAGTTCTCTAATGCAGGAGTTCACAGTATTTCATTTAGGGAAATCGTAAATTCTGGAACGGTTTTCATGTCTGTTTTGTCCTACTGCCTATGATCTTCAGACTCTTTAACTGCAGTGTGTCCAGGCACTTCGATATGAACGAAGCTTGGTTTTGGCTTCTCTTTTTGACAGTTTTCTTTCGAAGGGACAGGTTTAGCAGGTTTTAGCATTGGGTTCCTATTATATTTCAGTTTTCTTTCGAAGGGACAGGTTTAGCAGGTTTTAGCATTGGGTTCCTATTATATTTTTGCATTAAAAAAAAGGGTGCGTAGGGTAAGATGAAAACTGGCAAAGGGATGGACTGAGCTGACTGAAAAGATAGACGTGAACAAGAGCCAACTGCCGAGATTCAAAGCTGACGAAAGATACAGACGATAGTATGAGCGTTGAGTCAGAAATTTGCAAGAAGGGATTGGTAGATATTACAGTAGCTCAAGCGAAAGTGTACACAAGCTTATGAATGAATATAGTAAAGGGCCGAGAACTGCTGGGAGGGAGAAAAAAAATAAGGGGTGGTTAGGGGAGAAAGAGAGGGCTGTGTGAAGGGGGCGTTAAGAATGGCGATGTGTAAATTGGCGTAATGTAAATCTGATGGAGTGGGTGTGTACCAGTAAAATACAGAAGCTTATGAGATGCCCAGCCAGACTCATCGATAGGTACGATATAAGGGAAAATGGAAAATAAAATGGGTAGTTGAAGAGACAGAAAGACGGGAAAAGAAGAGGATTATTCGTAGAGCCCCGAGTTAACATGGAAGGGTAAAGATTAGATTTAACAGACTGATGTATAGTTATTGTAGGATAGGAACATGGCATATATAATGGGAAGTTGAAAAATCAGAGAGAAAGACGGAAAAAAAAAAAAAGAGGAGAATCGAAGAATTAAATCGCGTCTGGATTTTGTGTTTATTGAAAAGATAGAACAGTTTCGGCCCAACTTGGACTCTCTTCAACAAAAGCAGGTTTCATACTTGTCGTCCTTAGTCTTTTTCCCACTGTGTATAATCTTCAGTCAGTGTGTGTAGGCATCTCGAATTGAATGGATCTTAAACTTGGCATTCTCATTGTTCAGTTTTTAAAGGACAAGGTTGACAAGCCCTTAGTCTTGGGTTCTTTCTTTACTGCATGAAATGTTTAATAGTAAAGGAAAATTCGTAGAGCTTCGAGTTTACAACGTGTACAGAGGGAGGATATCACAGGTTGATGAACAGATAAAGAACGAGGGTAAGATAGGAAAAATGAAAAATTGTAGAGGCAGAACGACGGAAAAAGAAGAGCAGGAAGAGGGACGTTGATGAGGCAGAGAGAAAGACGGGAAAACAGAAGAAAAATTGAAAAGGAAGAGGGAAGTTGAAGAGACAAAAAGACAGGAAAACAGAAGAAAGATAGAAAAGGAGGAGGGAAGCTGATGAGGCAAGGAGAAGAACCAAGGAGGAAAAAGTATAAAAGGAGAGTTAAGTTGACAAACTGGAGGGAAAGACGGGAAAAGAGATGGAGAGGGGGAAAAGCTGACGTGACGAAGACGAGATCATAAAAGAGGATAGAAGCTGAAAAGGCAAAGAGAAAGAAGGGGAAAAAAAAAAGAAGGAGGAGGAGGAGGAGGGGGAGGAGGAGGATTGAAGAGATAGAAAGGCAAGAAGATAGAAAAGAAAATGTGATGTTGGAAAGACACAGAGAAAGACGAAAAAAATAAAGAAGAGTAAGGAGGAGGATTCGCAGTGCCCCATGTTCCCAGCGAGGAATTGGGGTCAGGCATCTCAAGGGGGCGAGGTGCGTTGCCTCACGGAGGGGTCAACCTCATCACTCACTCACTACCTCCTCCTGATCATCACCTCACTCACGCCCAGCCACACAAAGGCATCGCGAGACCAGCCACTCTCTGTGACGCAGGGAATGCGAGGCTCTGACATATCGCGTCCAGCAGGGTGAGCGTGCATAGACTTTCCCAGGCATAGGTCCAGTACAAGGTTGCTCGTTTTCACTTTTATTTTTTCCTCTAAGCATGAGTATGATTATTATTTTTTTCTTATCCTTAATCATACAGCTACCAAACTTCACAACCGAGCTCAAATGAAGTATAATAATTCGTGTAACAGATTGATTTGTATACCTTTATCTTTAAAATGCAGTAATCAGACACTTCACAACCAGACTTGAATGAAACATAATTTATGTATAAGATTACTTGTTATATTTTTATCTTCACTCATGCAACGATCAAAATATTTCACAATTAAACTAGGAAGAAGCAAAATTCATACATAAGATTACTTGTTACACTTGTATTTTCAATCATACAGCTACCAAACGCTTCGCAACCAAACTGCTGGAATAGAGGACAGCGTGAAAAAAAAAAAAAAAAAAAAAAACTAACAGTACGATATCCTTAAATTTACTGCTGCGGAGACTTGATTATTGTAAGACCTGGCTAAGATCCTTTATAATTTACCATTCCAGAGGCCCAGGGATATTGTGTGGTGGCGCGTGAGACGAGTGACGAGTGTGCAAGAAAGTGGTAAAGTGCACCGTCGGAGTTTCCCTTTGTATAGCAGCACTTCTCACAGGGACACGAGGCACTTAGCTTACCTGAAAGTGGTAGAGCTATTTTTCAGTGCTTTATCTGTGCTGTATTATTATGTAAAGTACGACGAAATTGCCCTTTTTTTCCTGCGCTCAAAATTACGACGAAATTGCTTTAAAATGCCCTTCCCTTTCTTTTAAACATTTATTGAACTGAAAATGGTGCAGCTATTTTTATGTGCTTTATCTCTGCTGTATAGCTTTTTCCTGCTCCCCAGAGTACAACGAAATTGCCTTAAAATGCTCTTCCTTTATCCCCGAACACCTGTTTGCCTGAAAGCAGTACAGGTATTTTTCTGTCTTTTATCTCTGCAGCGTTAATTTTCTTTTCTTTTTTATCTCTCTTGTATACGACGAAATCGCTTTAGCATGGCCTCCTCACCTCTCTCTGAATACTTATTTATCTGAGAGTGGTACAGCTAATTTTCTCTGCTTTATCTCTACAGCGTTACTTTTTCTTTCTTTTCGAACGACGAATTTTCCTTTAAAAATTCTCTTCCTTCTCTCTGATCATCTGTTTCCTTTCTTTTTCAGTCACCTTTTCTTTCCCTCTAATACTTCCCTGCTTCTTTCATTAATTACTCTTTCTGGTAAATCTTTCCACTCATATATTTGCCAAATTTGAAATGTTCTTCCCCGCCTTCTGATCTCTCTCTCTCTCTCTCTCTCTCTCTCTCTCTCTCTCACACACACACACACACACACACACACACACCATATTTTCCTCCTCTCCTTTACCTCTGTCTTTCTTCATCGACACCTCCTCCTCCTCTCCATCCATACCTCCTCCCATAACACAACCTCCATCAGACAATAACAACTTAGCCATTATTCTCGTTGGGTAAGGAGGCTCACTAGCACCTCTTCCTTAGTGATTTATTTTTGGATATAGCTGGTTAGTATCCTTTTGTACATTATTTATGAAGAGTATGGCGAGGTTTGAAGGACTGACAACACATAATAGGACAATAAATTATAACAAACAAAATAAATTACTTAGGAAAAGGTGTTAGAGAGCTCTAGTCGGCGTCAGCAGTCCTGTCACTTCTGCTTTTTTTTTTTTTTTTTTCATTAACTTTGAAAATAAGTCTCGTGAATCCAAACTAAATGACACTGATGACAATGATCCATGGCAAAACAAAACAAAAAAGAAAAGAAAAAGAAAAGGGAAAAAAAATCAGTGTCTCCTGCTCCTCATTACTTACAGTTTTTTTTTTTAAATCCATAAAGAGAAAACCCCGAGATGACAACATAACTTTTGGTGACGACTGTACAGTATGTACCACATTTTATTTATTTTTTAAGTGCTTCGTCCTGTCTTTCTGAATTTACAGTGTAGTGTGAGTACGATTTGTGTGTGTGTGTGTGTGTGTGTGTGTGTGTGTGTGTGTGTGTGTGTGTGTGTGTGTGTGTGTGTGTGTGTGTGTGTGTGTGTGCGTGCGTGCATGCGCTCGCGCGCGCGAGCGTAAAATAGGATCCCGTAGTGTGGGAGTCTACAGTAAAAATACCTATTTTAGGAGGCCATATATTGAAGCGCCTCTTGTTTTTGGATTCCGTTATGGCGCTGGTATTAAAGGTGCCTCATATTTTAGGGTCTCATAATGGTGTACTTCTTGTTAAAAAAAAAAAAAAGCTTTACTGTTTTAGTATCCCATTATGGTGCGTGTCTTATGTAAAAGTACCTACTGTTTGAGTATTTAATGATGTGCTTATTGTGTATATGTTTTTATTTTTTATTTATAATTGGGGGGATTTTTTTAATGGTCTGTGCCTTAATTAAAAGTTAACCTCACCTTGGTTTAATATCTCATAATGTGTCTGCTGTAAATCATCATCATCACCCTATTTCCACTATCATGCACTGGTAGCCAGGATCCAGAGAGACGAAGAGGAACATACAAAATCAGAAGGAAGTATCAACAGAATAATTGGTGAAATTAGTCTAGGTTTTCAAGTTGATGTGGCGAGGGCTTGTTGTGTGATCATGTGGTGTGGTGGCAGACTAGGATGGTATTGTGGTATGGAGTGGTGTGATAGCAGATTGGGATGGTATGGTGTTATGGGGTGGGGTGATTGGATGTATGATGAGCTGTATGTCTGTTTGTCGCCACCACAGCAAGCTGAAGTCAGGTCCGTATCCTTGAAGCTTTCCTGTTTGCTATAAAGCTAAATCAAAGCTAAGTGGCGACACATTATGTCCTTCTGTTAGTAACATAACATCACAGTAAATTTTAAATGTTTTTGGGGATGAGGCCCACATCTTTGAAACTGGCATCTCTGTTTTTAAAGCTAATTTTGCCTAATTTCTCTCTATCTACCGTCAGTCACAATCAAATAATCATGTTGTCTAGGCCAGGTCCATATTTGTACTCCCCTCACGCATAGCCAGAATAGCGTAATCTTGCCGTGGGTGCTGGAGTGGAGAAAGCAGCCTTCCATCAAGCAGTGTGGAGCCTAGTGGTCGTCAGCTTTGACTTGGTGGAGATTTTCGTCCTTTTGTTGCTAATTTTCCGTAGCTCAGAGGCGGAATAAAACAGTACTACGGCTCTACATACTACGGGTCTACATCCTTCTCACAGCGCTTTTTCATCGATATAGTTCGTCCACCATATTCTGGAGGAGATTTTCACCCTTTTGTGGCTTGTTTCCCAGAGCTCATAGGCAGGATAAATTAATACGCTGGCTATACATCTTTTCCTTAACACCTTTTCATGACCAGCACCGTATTTCAGTGTTTATGTCTTGCTATATTCAGCATTCACGATAGAAAAATGGCTGTTTTACGGAGAGTTAGCTGCTGAATCCAGGGGACGCTTTTTTTTTTTTTTAATTCTTGTTCTCTCCACTCATTTATATTCACCTTGGAATGGATCGGCAGTAGCTAAGGGGTTTAATGAAGTCTATACCTATTTCTTCACGATCAGAGTCTCTTCAAGCTGAATGAAATCGTCTGTAGATGGCAAGAATGAGGTATAAAAAACGCCACCGAACTGAAGGGGTTAAAATGAACGGAGAACAGAGTTGGGAAGCCTCGTGGACAAGCCAGCGCGTAAAAGGGCGAAGCTACGAGCCCAACGCCCACATTAAAAACCGGTTATGACGCCGTAATTACCTTCTTTAAGCTGAACAATTGAAAAGCGATATATTTTCAGAGATGTAAAGATTTTTAACGGCGAATCGAAATGAGCAGCTAATACTCCTTCCAGTGAGGGAATGACAGCACTCCCAGGCCTGAGCAACTCCAGAATCCCCCATTCCACCCCAGCACCACACCGTCCTCCCTTTCTTTCACGCTGCTGAAAAATTGGCAGTGTTTTGTGAAAGTGGCTGAGGACTAGAAGGAGGAAACTCAGGGCTACTCGACACTTGTGCTGCCTACTCAACGTTGACCATGCTGAACACGTACTCAGCTGGGCACTGTGCTTGGAGGCAGACACTGCTTATTTATTGTATCACCTGAAGTAAGGAGGGATGCAGTGGTTATGGTGGCATGCACTGGGTCCACCACAGCACATCAGAGTTAATGGACTCAAAACCCCAGTCACCGGGTCACCTATGCTTGTGAAACATTGCTCCCACAATACGTCCCTTCTGAAAACAAAGCCCATCGATTTTTAAGGCTCTATATTTAGTGAACGGTGTACTTAAGTAACTTCCCACTTCCCACTTTACACACATTAGGCCTATACTAGAGACAAAAGTTATCATTTTTTTAAGGTTATAAATCCCCACCTAACCCGCCTCCCCCCTCTTCGCACTTTGTGGAAACTGTCTCTCAGTAACCAGGCTACTCCTTATGCAACCTTACATACACAAGTGACCAATGGAAAAGTTGAATTCAATCAGTTTTCAAGGTTCTCGGTATGTCTCAGTGCCTTTTTCTCCCCCTCCCATCCATTAAAATTTGTGGATGCCGTATAGTCGGTAACCAAACAACCTTCTGTCGTGCAATTTTAAACACAAAAAAGACTTACGGGAGCAGTTTTTATTTATTTTATTTACTGACAGGTTCCCCCTGGATAAATGCCAACTGCATTTGTGGAGCTTAAAGTGATATAGAAAAGGCAGTGAATTATGTATTTTATGTTCTGTTTGCCACAACACACCACCTCCCCCTACCACACTGCACACCACACCATACCATACCACACCCTGCACCACACCGCACCCCACACCTCGCCACACCCCACACCTTACCACACCCCACACCAGATCACCCCATCCCACTCCATACTACACCATCCCACCACCCAAACGTAGTTCCTAGACAAGAGTCAGTTATACAAGTCTAAAACCCCATTGAAACCCATATATCCCCATCATCCCACTCGCTCAACTGCCTGTAAATAAGCCAGTGGAAAGGGTGACTGCGATAAAATGGGCTAATGGAGGGCATGACTACCTTTGCCTGCCATTTACCTCCAAATATACGACTCTCAATGGCCGACAGTTATTATTTTGAGTCGGACGCCGAAAAAAAAAAAAAAAAAACTGAATGAAAACGACGGTTACAGTTCCCTAACAGTTCTGTTTACGACTTGAACTGTGTCAGGAAGCCTTGTTATTTTCCTTACCGACTGGTAGAGAGTTTTAGGGTTCCTTTAAGATGAATAAAATCGTCTGACATTACCTGGATTAAAAAATGAAAGATGATTATAATTCTACAGTATGTCTGTCGTTTGGTGTTGCTCAGAGTAAATTGTTAAAAGTGCATCTTGTTACTGAAGATGTTACAAGTAATAATTTTCAACTCGTTCAATATCAAGAGTTCCATTTAAGCTGAATAAAGTCATCATGCCAAAGTAAAATAAATCCCAGAATAAAATTACTTAAGACGTCTTGCTACGGAAAGGGTTCAGAAATTTTAAAATATGGTTGAGAGAATAGGACTCTCAGTGTAATGGCGAATCGGGCGAAACAGGAACTAGCAGAAGAGTTCATGTACCCACAACAGGTGGAGTGGCAGAAAAGAAAGTAATTATGTAAGTAAAGTGAAGAGCAGAGTGACCCTAGGATGTGGAGTGGTTGGTGCTATGAAGAGGTTGGTGGGGAATAGAGGTCTGAGGAATGAGACTAGTAGAGCAGTGTGTGATGTTAGTGCCCACATCAGCATTTGGGCGTGAGACCTTGGAATAGTATGAGTGTTTAAACTAAAAAGCCAGACCCGTGTGTTTTTCTAAGTAATGCAAGTGTTTAAGTGGGGTGGATAGAGAAGAAACAGGTTCCTGAAGATGTCCAGATTTGAAGTCTATTGTGTGCGGAGATGGAATGGTCACGAAGTAGGGATGTGAATAAGATATGTATTAGTAGATTTGAGGGTAGGAGGAGATGTGGAAGACTAAGAAAGAACTGGATGGATATGTATTAGTAGTTTTGAGGGTAGGAGGAGATGTGGAAGACTAAGAAAGAACTGGATGGATTTGATAATGAATGTGTGAATAAACAAAGTGTGTAGGATTATGCTATGGAAGAGATGAAATGTTGACGAATAATCAAAGTGGATGGATGTAGTTTGTATGAAGTAGAACATGATAAGAGCCACACCCTTTTTCTAACATGGCAATCAGCGAAATAATCTTTTCCCTTCAGGCATTACTAATTGCGTTTGTGTGTGAGTGTGTGTGTGTGAGAGAGAGAGAGAGAGAGAGAGAGAGAGAGAGAGAGAGAGAGAGAGAGAGAGAGAGAGAGAGAGGAATATTGGGTCTGTGAGGCGAAGCCAAAAATTTTAAGGTCTTGAATGAGTGGATGGATAGTTGACTTGTTTCCTAAGGCATTCTGTCTGCAGCTCTGTCTTGATGTTTTATTTCCTGTTTCTGGATCCCTTACACTTCACGTATTAATGGGAAAAATAGGGTTGGATTGATGGTTGGATGGTTTCTTTCCCTCTCTCCACTACAGGCCTCATATGAGCTGAATAAATTCACTTGGTATTTAGAAAGGTTGGCTATGCTAATAGAAAGATATACATAGCGAAACATTATCAAACTCGTCCATGTTCATTTTCCGCCTTACTTGCACAGATCCTGCGTCCCCCTTACCTATAAGTACCTGGTATCCTATTACGTCATACCTTCCACCTAACCTGCCCTTCTCTTTTCCCCTTCCTGCAGTTACTTGGTATCCTATTACGTCATACCTTCCACCTCACCTGCCCTTCTCCTTTCCCGTTCCTGCAGTTACCTGGTGTCCTATTAAGTCATACTTTCCACCTCACCTTCCTGGCTCCTTACCCCCTACCTGCAGTTACCTGGTATCCTCTAACGTCATATTTTGCAGCACCTGGGAGGCGGCCTGGTTATACGGGCGTCCGGTTCCCCGGATGAAGTACTTAACGTGTCCTGGTTTTTACTGTTCAGCATGATGGTTGGGCTGTCTTCTTACATACTTATCTGCTTGCTTACCTACCTACCTATCATCCTATCAATCTGCCTATTTGTCCATGTTCTACCTCCCTGCCCTCCTGTCTTCCTTTCTATCTGTTTTGCTATCCATCTGTTTACCTGGCTATGTAGGTTTCTTTTTCTAGCTGCCATCCTAATTAACTACCTACTTACCTGTCTCTTATATCTGTGTCTGCCTTCTTACCTCTCTACTACTTTGCTATCTATCTTGCTACCGATCTCTTCTGCCTGTCTTGTACCTACCTACCCACGAACCGTCCTTCAGGCCACTTATCTACCTACCTGTATCTCCTTATCCATGTAAATACTTCCCATCCTACCTAATTACTTACCTTTCACTTCACATGTTTACCTACTTACACACACACTACCTTCCAGTATACTACCTACTTGTGTACCTACCCACCCACCCCACTATCTACCTCCCTCCCTATCCTGCCTGTGTACCTGCCAACACACCTCACTATCTACCTCCCTCCCTATCCTGCCTGTCTACCTACCAACCCACCTCACTATCTACCCACCTCTCTCCCACCCACCCACACGCCAACTGCCCTCTTCCACGCCAATTCAGGAGTCGCTTTTTTCGCGTTTTTCCGACGTTCATTTTGGCTCGTCTTTAAAGCCTCGCAAAACCTTAATTGAGCAGCCGGCCTACTGAAGCGGGTATCATTATGCACGCGGCTGTCTGTCTCTCTGTCTTGGATTAGGCATTTTGTGTTTTGTAGGAGTCTGCGTGCATGTTTTCGCTCTACGTCACGGGAGAAAACGTAATGAAGGCTTCCTGATTTCTCGACGGTGGTGAATATAATCGTTTTAGAGTTGAAAGCAAAGGTAAAGATGGCTATAAGACGCCACGAGGTGCTTGGCCACGGTGCTCAACTCCTTAATATGTTTCTTTGAGTTTGTGGCGGGTTGTTTATTCACGGCATCATTCAGGTTACCACAGTTACTTGCCTTAGGTGTTACTCTGGGTATTCATTTTACCTGTCACCCCACAAAGGGTCAATGGACACCTGATTCTATTGGTGCTAAGTGTCAGCACCAAGATTCGAATCCAGGTTGGCTATCGGGCTGGCTGTTCCGTAATGTTAAGTGGCTGTCGAAATTTGCACGTATCGGTCTTACATTACTGTCTAAGGGGAGAAAACGTAATGCTGGCTTCTTAGGTTTCTCTGAGATGTGTGTGTGTGTGTGTGTGTGTGTGTGTGTGTGTGTGTGTGTGTGTGTGTGTGTGTGTGTGTGTGTGTCTGTCTGTCCGTCTGTCTCTCTGTCTGTCTCTCTCTCTCTGTCTCTCTGTCTCTCTCTCTCTCTCTCTCTCTCTCTCTCTCTCTGGGTGATCGGATGCCGCCTTCATCTCTCATTAGTCGCGGCAGAAAAGGTAGTGTTTTTTTTTTTTTTTTATTCCTTGACTGGGATGAGTAAAAGCGTCTTGAGATCGCGGGAGGAAAATGTGCGAGCTTCTTAAGAGTGAAGTGTGTGCACGTAACCACCTTCCGTCACTCCATGAGGTGGGGGGGAGACTTAAAATTTATTCCGCTGGGCTAGAGAGAGAGAGAGAGAGAGAGAGAGAGACGGCTGTTGATTTGGCTGAATGAAAGTTGTAAGGCATTTGAAGGAATGAAATAAAAAAATCTTAACTGGCTTCATCCGATGACCTGTGATCTATCTCTCTATCTACCTATCTATCTATATATCTGTCTGTATATTTGTCTATTTATGTATATAGCTGCCAGAAGTTAATGGAGGCTTTATCCATCTCTTTTAAGTTCGAAAAGTCTATCCAAAGATGAGTAAAACGGCCTTAAAAGGATAAAAGTGCTTTATTATATGACAGTGTTTACATACCAACTGCCATTTGGACTTATTACCGGTAGTTTTAGATAATGACTACCAATTAGCCTCCATGAAAGTGCCTTATTGATCTCGTCAGTTAGGCTATGTTGGGTGATTACGGTTTTACTACTAATACTAAAGTTAGGTATCAGGGAAAAGTTAGGTATCAGGGAGAGTTAGGTATCAGGGAAAGTTAGGTATCAGGGAAAAGTTAGATATAAAGGAAAAGTTAGGTATCAGGGAAAAGTTAGGTATCAGGGAAAAGTTAGATATAAGGGAAAAGTTAGGTATCAGGGAAAAGTTAGGTATCAGGGAGAATTATGTATCAGGGAAAGTTAGGTATCAGGGAAAAGTTAGGTATCAGGGAAAGTTAGGTGTCAGGGAAGAGTTAGGTGTCAGGGAAAAGTTAGATATCAGGGAGAATTAGGTATCAGGGAAAAGTTAGGTAACAGGGAAAGTTAGGTATCAGGGAAAGTTAGGTATCAGAGAAGAGTTAGGTGTCAGGGAAAAGTTAGATATCAGGGAGAATTAGGTATCAGGGAAAGTTAGGTATCAGGGAAAAGTTAGGTATCAGGGAAAGTTAGGTATCAGGAAAAGTTAGGTATCAGGAAAAGTTAGGTATCAGGGAGAATTAGGTATCAGGGAAAAGTTAGGTATCAGGGAAAAGTTAGGTATCAGGGAGAGTTAGGTATTAAGGAGAGTTAGGTATTAGGGAGAGTTAGGTATAAGGGAAAAGTTAGGTATCAGGGAAAGTTAGGTAGCAGGGAAAGTTAGGCAGCAGGGAAAGTTAGGTAGCAGGGAAAAGTTAGGTGTCAGGGAAAGTTAGGAATCAGGGATAGTTAGGTATCAGGGAGTTTTGTGTCATGGAGAGTTAGGTATCAGGGAAAGTTAGTTATCAGGGAGTTCGGTGTCAGGGAAAAGTTAGGTATCAGGGAGAGTTAGGTATCAGGGAAAAGTTAAGCATCAGGGAGTTTGGTGTCAGGGAAAATTTAGGTATTAGGGATAAGTTAGGTATCAGGGAGTTTGGTGTCAGGGAAAAGTTAGGTATCAGGGAGAGTTAGGTATCAGGATTTTCAGTACTGCACATTGTCGTCATTAACTTGCAAGACTCATTTCACACACACACACACACACACACACACACACACACACACACACACACACACAGGGGGAGAGAGCAAAACTGGGGAAGCATCTGTAGTATAAAAAGCCTCTTCTAAGTTTAATAAATTCATGTGTTGGTAACAAGGTGGAGATAGACGTTATCGTACTGAAGCGATTAACAGGTTGTGAGAAAACTTTACATAAGAGAGAAAAAAAAGCTACATAACTAGAGAAGAATTTGTCCCAAAAGTTGATGAGATGCTTGCAGATACTCATAATTAACTCTTTCATATATATTATTTCTCTCTCTCTCTCTCAGCGGCATGGCGTAGGTATCATCATCGCCTGTTAATTCCTCCTCAGGGGGAACTCAGACTTTCCCAGGAATATTCGGATGAGGAGGAGGAGGAGGAGGTGGAGGAGGAGGAAGAGTAGGAGAAGGAGAAGAAGAAGATGAGGAGGAGGGGGAGTGGAGGAGGAGGCGGGTAGAAGGAGCCTGTTCGTGTATTTAAGGAATATTTTAGATCGTCACTGAATCATGGTGGGATAACAGTGGCTGGGCGATTAGAAGGGGAGGAGAGGAGAGGAAAGGAGAGGAGAGGAGAGGAGAGGAGAAGAATGGTGTTGAAAGAGAAGGGACGAGGAGAGGAGAGAAAAGAAGGGGGAAGAAGAGGAGAGAGGAGAGGATAGGAGAGGGAAAGAGAGGAGAGGAGAAAAAGGTTCAATGGAGGGGAGGAGATGTGAGGAGAGAGGAGATTAGAGGAGAGGAGAGGAGAGGAGACTGGAGGGAGGAATACAGGGGAAAGGGAAAGAATAGGATAGGGAAAGAAAATGGAAGACTGAAAAGAGGGGAAAGGATAGCGAAGAGTAGGAAGGGATGGAAAGAAGACGAAAAGATAAGGGAGGAGAGGAGAAGAGGAGAGGGGAGACGGAGAAACGAGGAAGGGGGAAGCAGGGAAACGGGAAAGCGAGGAGAGGGGCCCGAGACGAGAAAAAAAGACGAGGATGAGAGGGAGGGGGTAGGAGATTAGAGCCCCACGCTTACGAATTCTCCTGCTGGGGATGCATTACGGGCCATCCAGCGGGGTTTATGCCATGCCTCTGCTCGCCGGGGATGCAATCGAGATAGGATTGCCGAAGAGAGAGGGAGAGAGAGGGGGGGTGAGTGTTTCCTTCCACCTGATTTGTATTTCTTATCAGTTTCCGTGGCTTAAGCGTGGTCGTTAGGGTTTGAGGGGAGGTGGAGGGGGTGGGGAGGGAAGTAGCTGTGGTGGTGGTGGTGGAGGGGCGATGGGAAGTAGCTGTGGTGGTGGTGTTGGAGGGGGTGGGGAGAGAAGTAGCTGTAGTGGTGGTGGTGGAGAGGGGATGGGAAGTAGCTGTGGTGGTGTTGGAGGGGGATGGGAAGAAGCTGTGGTGTTATAGGTGGTGGTGGAGGTGTTATGTGGAGGAATGAGTCAGTGATGAAGGGAAGTTCGACGAGGCGAATGACTTAAGTTTAAGGAAGTATTTGGATGGGGCAGTTTGTGATGGTGGTGATGTTGAAAACCATTCGTGAAAGATGAAAATGCAATTACTAAGAGAGGGAACAGGTTCGGGTTTAGAAATCGGGTAAGTTAGTGTTGGTGAAAGAAAGTACTTGTTTGGGATAAATACTTGGGGATGTGCTTGGGTAAGGAATGAGTGGGAAGAAATTTAACTAACAAGAGGGGAAAATAACATGAGGAAGTGAAGAAAACTGGAGGAAGCGAGTTCAAGGAAATAAAATACAAATGTGAAGAAGGTAGGTTGTGGTGGTGGTGGTGGTCAGAGTTTGATGATGTTGGAGGTCCTAGTGGTGGTGATGGTGATGATGGTGATTCGAGAAGAAACAGAAAGGGGAAAACTTAATAAAGGAGAGAGGAAACGAGCTGGGAAATTAGAACGGAAATCACCTAATGGCAGTGAAAGAAGTGAGAATATTTCAGTGGTTGGTAGTGATTAGAAGTAAAGAAATTAAAAGTTAAGGCAAAAAGTGAACACGAAAAGATGAGGAATTATTAATGAGGACGTTATAGGAAGTGAGTCAGGATGAAAGAATTTGGGGGGGGGGGTTCTGATGGTGTTATGGTGGTGGTGGTGGTGGTGGTGGTGATGTTGGTGGTGGCTGGGGAGGACTGGAATGAGTAGGCGGTTGAAAGAAGGGGAGATGAGAGGTTGGAAATTATTACCTGGGTAAGTTGCAGGAAGTGGTTAAGATAAGTGGAGGAACATATCTGAGGGGCGCGGGTGGTAAAAATGTGGTGATCAAGAAGGAAAAAATGAAAAGAGCGGGGAAAACGTTGAGTGGGGAGGTGGACGAGATAGGCTTGGAAAATATGAGTGAAGCATGTTGGAGAAAGTGAGTCATGAGGAAAGTATGTGGAAGGGCTGGTTATGGTGGAGATGATGGTGTCTGGGGAAGGAAAGAGTGAGATGGAAATTGAAGGAAGTGGTGAGGTTGGTGAATGTTACCTGTGTTGTAATTTGGAGGAAGTGGGGTGCTGGAGAGGAACGCCTTCACGTGGTGGCACCGACTTGACTGAGCAACTCCTCTGTCTGGCTATGCAAACGTCTCCTCCCAGTCTCCTGAAAAGAGGATGGTGGACTGCAATATGAGAGCAACTCCAGCCAGCAGTCTGCCGGGTTCACTTAGCTGGGAAGACAAATTGGGAGGAGATTAAAGCAAGAGGAGGAGAAGAGAACTTGAGAAATATGAGACAAGTAAGAAAAGTGACCTGAAGAAAATACGATAATGTTTGGAGGGAGCAGATAGTGGTGATAATGGTGGTGTTGGGGAAAGAAAAGGTGGAAAGAATGTGAGTTAAGAAAAAGGAGAGAGTGGAATACTATTATCAGGTAAGTTGGGGGAGCGGTTAATATATATATATATATATATATATATATATATATATATATATATATATATATATATATATATATATATATATATATATATATATATGAAAGAGAGCAGGTGGTGATATTGGTGGTGCTGAGGAAGGAAACAACGGAGAGGACGTTGAAATAACAGCTGGGCAAGGCTGTGGAATAATGAGAGAAATTAGATAGAAGAAATGCACTGTATACATGTAAAAAGCCGATTGGTGTTGAGGAAGGAAAAAGAACGGAGGAACGGGAAATAGAAAATATAGATAGAAAACTGAGAAAGGAATAGAAAGCAGAAAGAGAGGGAGTTGGGAAGAATAATTGAAAGGAAATAGCATGTAAAGAAATAAAGGAAACAAATGGTAGTTATGAGGATCAGGTTGTAATGATAATGGTGGTGACTAGACGAGGAAAAAACCTATTTATCTATCTGTCTATAGCCAGACACCTTAATTCAGTAAGGGGTGGCCACAAACAAATCACCCTCCATGTCTCCCTGTCCCCCGCCATTTCGCTACCCCTTCCCCAGCTCAGAAAAAATTGGGATGACATTTAATCCCTTTACTACAATGATTTTTTAAAATTTTTTTTTCTTACTGTCTCCAGAATTTATAAAATTTAGGGGAAACTTTTCCTCTTCCACGAGGGGAAAACTGCCTAAAGATGAAGAAGAAAAAAAAAAAAGAGGTGTGGATGATGATGATGATGATGATGATGATGACGTTGTTGTTATCGTTGTTGTTGTTGTTGTTTTTGCTGTTTTCGTTGATGATGATGATGTTGTCGCTGTTGATGATGATGAAAATCGTCTGGAGGTAGAAAGAACTAAGAAAAAAAAAAAGCTCCCTCGCCGTAAGACTTGGGCTGGTAGTATTAAACAACCTCTTCCCCTTCTCGCGAAGCATCTTCGTGAAGAGGCTCTTCCCAGTTTGGTACCTTTAAACCCCGGCCGAACAGCCTCTTCCCGTAAGGAGACTACGGAAGGGTTGGTATGCTGCGGGGGTGCTCTCTGGGAGAGAAACCGTGAGATTGGTACGCCGGAGAAGCGCATGTTTGCCGTCATCTGTTTTATGTTTACTCTCTCGTGTGATATATTGCGAAAGTAATATGCTAAATCTGATAAACAACGACTTCGAATCAGTCCAAAGGTAGGTAGTAGTTTTAATAATTGATACTTAATATTTGAGAGGGGGTCCAATGGTGGTTAGGATTACGGCAACTAGAATTTAGTGGTTTTGTTTGGCGGTTCAGTTAGGTTAGAAATAGGTTAGGTTAGGTCAGGTTAGGTTATCTAAGAGACTTGTACACCATTCCATTTTTCATTACTGTCTTCAGAAAGGTAAGCACGTGGTATACTTTAAGGCCGTGATTAGGATTACGGCAGTTAGAATTTAGCGGCAACTTCAGTAATCCTAACCACGGTTAGGATTACGGCAGCTAGAATTAAGTTGTTTGGTTCGGTGGTTCAGTTAGGTTAGAAAAAGGTTAGGTTAGGTCAGGTAGGTCAGTTTTGGTTAGATTAGGTTAATACTGCTACAGTTCAGCTTAAACCGCTAGAAGTTAGCAGTCATGTTTGTTTTTTCTGCTGTTAGAAATATGTTAGGTTAGGTTATTTAGGTTAAGTTATGGCTACCGTAAAAAGGAAGTGGTTAGGATTACGGCAGCTAGAAATTAGCGGCGATATCAGTAGTCTAACCATGGCCTTAAATTGTACCACGTGCTTGCCTTTCAGAAGACAGTCGTGAAAAAAGGAATGGTTTACAAGTCTGTTAGATAAAATGCTCTTGGAAATAAGCTGTGAAGTTGCCTGGATCACCACTGTATAAGACACAGGTCACTTGGGAATGACAGAAGTCAGCGATTGGGCTGTGTGCATGTAGCAGTCACTGAGCTAGCAGTAGTTTGATCATAAACGGGTAGCACCAGTCTCCTAAAAATCTATAAGTAAAGATAGTATCACACAAAAAAATGATAACAAACATTTAAAAAAATTGCAAATGCATTTCGTGAAGGTAAAGGTACTAACTAGTTACATGAATATGATATCAGTATAAAAAAAGATCCGAAGATATTTGGGAAGAGGCGGGTGATGCTCCTGCTTCATATTCCAGTACTTTCAACCCCGAGAGACCTCTTCGCGCGCCGTACGAGGAACCTCTTCGCTTTAAAACTACGGCTGGCGCGACAACGAGCTTGCTCGTGCGAGGAGGTAGTTTAATACTACCAGCCTAAAGATTAGGAGTGAGATTAGGGGTTTATAACCGAAGCAAATTAGATGATCTAAGCTGAAGGAGTTAGCGGAAAATTGCTGAAGAATAATAATAGTTGTGTGAATAAAAACATCTTAAGGGAGAATTGGTGCAAAGGAAAGTGGGTGAAGAAAGAAGTGGAAAGAATGTCAGAGGAAAACTGACGAAAAGTAAGGAGAAAGGTGGATATTAAAAAGGAAGTGAGGAGGAGGAGGACGAGGACGAGGAGGAAGAAAAGGAGACAAAGAAAAAGAAGAAGAAGAAGCTGAAGAAGAAGAAGAAGAAGAATGAGGAGGAGGAAGAGGAAGATGATGATGATGATGATGAGGAGGAGGAGGAGGAGGAGGAGAAGGAGGAGATGAAAACAAAAGAAGAAAATGAAGCAGAAGAAGAAGAAGAAGAAGACAGTGAAACAGAAAGGGAAGACTAGAAGGCAGAAAAATGGATAGGGAAGAGGGTACCAAAATTTATGGAAGAAAAAGGAGAGGAGGACGAAAAAATAAGATAAAATTGAAAAATGGACGGATGATAAATGCTCAAAGAGAGAAATAGTAAATGATGCCGTGAGTGAAAATTGTGAAGGAGAGAGAGAGAGAGAGAGAGAGAGAGAGAGAGAGAGAGAGAGAGAGAGAGAGAGAGAAGAGGAAGACAGGAAGGGAGAAAGTATAGGAGCGAAGAAGAGAAGAGAGGAGAGGGAAGGAGAGAAGAGAAGGGGAAGGGGGGGAGAGGAGAGAAGAGCAGGATAGGAGACGACAAGAGAAGGGATGAGAAGAGAAGAGATAGGAAGGAAGAAGAAAGGAGAGGAGATGATTGACAGGGCGAGGGGAAGAGAGGTGAGAAGAGGAGAGGGAAGGAAATGGGAGATGGGAGAGGAGGGGAGAGGAAAGAAAAGCTTATTTATTAATGATGAAAAGGCAGGAGAAACGCTTTAGAAACACGTGGAAACAAGCTGATGAGATATCTGTGAGGGTGGAGGAGGAGGAGAGGGAGGAAGAGAAAGAGGAGGAGGAGGAGGAGTAGGAGAAGGAAAATGAAGAAAAGGAAGAAAGAATCAGGAGGAAGATGATGAAGGCGAGGACGAAAGAGTTGGAGGAGAAGTGAAAAAAAAAAAAGAGAAAGAAAATGAAGACGAGAACCTCTGTATAATAGTGAAAAGGAGGCATAAAATACCATAAAAAGAATGACAGCAAAAGGAACAACACTGAAAGCCTGGAATATCAGTAATGACGATAGAACAATAACAGATGAAGACGGAGGAAGGCGAAGGAAAAAGAAACTGAGAAACACAAATATGAAATGAATAGTAAGGAAGAACACCGGGTAAAAATTAAAGAAAAATGAATGAACACAAAAAATAAAGAAAAGTAAGAAAAACGAGATAAAAGAAAACTGAGAATAGGATAAACCTAAGCAAGAAGAATGATAATACCTATGGAAAATAGAAACTAGGAGGAGGAGAAGGAGGAGGAGGAAAGTGACATGTGGAGAGAAAGGAAGATGACAAAGCAGATGTGGAGGGAGGAAGGAGAAATAACAGGAAGAGGAAGTAGAGGATAGGAAGAAAAAGAAGAAGGGGGAAATTGATGATGATGATTAGCACAAAAGTATGGAGGAAAGCAAGCAGTAAAAAATCTACAAACTTAATTTCTGATAAGTATATATTTTTTTTTTACGTGTCCGACTCTGGGCAAAGGCTTCAGGGCCTATTCCCAAGTCCCAGTAGTCCTACTTGGGGCCCAGTAGTCCTCCTACATCTCCACATGTCACCACTTCGGCGCTAACACCCACCGTCCATATTGAATATATGCTAGGGCTGTCTCATACAGGACTGGTGTACTGATTCTATAAATATATAAACTTGATAAGCATATTAATGTCAGATGGCTCTCCCAATCCACCTGTCCCCCCAGCTGAAGCCAGCATGAGAAAGTGAGAAAGATATCCATGTAATACAGAAAAAAAAAAAAAATAAGGAAATTTCATAGGGGAGAATGAAACGAACGGACAATATATTTTATCCCGCCTTCACCTGTTAGGGAAAGCAATATGGGGTTAATATTAAGTACATAACTATATGCTCCATTATGTGGACTGGAGCGTGAACATTGTAAATCAGTAATATATCTTTTAGCACTGAACATATTGAGATGTGGAGGAGAAGCTAAATACTTACCAAAGCTGCTCTTCAATGTTCGTGTTGCATCACAGGCCGCTACCTCGCGCAGCTATAATATATATATATATATATATATATATATATATATATATATATATATATATATATATATATATATATATATATATATATATATATATATATATATATATATATATATATATATATGCCTTGCTTCATTAACAGCAGTGATCTTTGACTATATTGTACAATTAGATTAGATCCCCTTGTAGTCCGGGCTTAGGTAAGATAAAACAGATTAATATATTCTAAACATTCCTAGCATGGTTTGCTTCGGAATCTATGTGTTATTTTTGTTACCCTGTATTTTACCACTTCCAACTTATCTATATTCTTTTTTATTAATACGGTGACCAGAAGTGCATACAACTTTCTGTGTGTGACCGTCTGTATTGAATATACACGGTGGATTTTTTGTTTTTAATTTCTGTTCCAATGCTGTACAGAAGAATTCTAATAAACTATTAACGCCCTTCATTGCTTACGTACAGTTTCGACTCAGTTAGAGATCATTTTTAACTATAACTAAACTTTTTTCTTGGTTAACGTGTTCGAGTTGGATACTGTTCATATTTCTCCAGCTTTTTCGTTTCTTTTGTCAACCTCTTGCACTGTGTACATACCAACGTTGTATATATATCTATCTATCTATTTTTATCTATCTATCTATCTATCTATCTATATTGTCTTTCGGCCCTGTTAACCAAAAAATCAATCTCTTTAAATCGAATACCTTTGTAAAGTCGTACCCATTCCGTGACCAATGTTTCGATTATCAGCGAAGTCCGATATTTTGCAAACAAACCA
The DNA here is from genome assembly GCF_032717465.1 of Coenobita brevimanus. Lineage (NCBI taxonomy): Eukaryota > Metazoa > Arthropoda > Malacostraca > Decapoda > Coenobitidae > Coenobita > Coenobita brevimanus. The sequence continues at coordinate 48,482,336 of NC_136977.1, read as the reverse complement.
TCATCAGTATCATTTTTATGTAAATTAAAGCGGAATAGGACCCAGCATCGACCCGTGGCACGCCAGTTGTATCGGTCATCCAGTCTGATTCTCTTCCATTCATTACGACTCTTTGTTTGCGTCCCGTAAGCCAATTATCGATCCATCTGAGCAGATTGGCAATGAAACCATGTACCTGTGATTTCTGATGGACTCTTTTATGGGCAGCTTTATCAATGCTCTGTGATAGTCCAGTAATGATAACAGACTTCCTCTCGTCATATATGTTAAGAATGTTTAATAATAATGATAATAATAATAACAACAATACGTAGGACCTGAATGACTTTACCAAACAATGTTGTGGTTCTTTGATGAAAAAATTTTCGTAGTGTTTATATAACTTGCCTCTGATAATAGTTTTTAGTAGTGTGCAGACCACAAAAAATTCAAGCTATCTGGAGAAGGAGGCGAAAAGAGGAGTAGGAGAAGGAAGATAAAAGATGAAAAGAAAGAAGGAGAAGGAAGTAGAGGTAACTGGAGGAAGAAGAGGAGGAGGAGGAGGAGGAAGAATACGGTGACACGTTGAGAGAAGGGGAAAATCGAGGAGGAGGAGGAGGAGGAGGAGGAGGAGGAGGAGGAGGAGGAGGAGGAGGAGGAGGAGGACAGTGACACGTGGAGAGAAGGGGGGAGAAAGACGAGGTCGTGAAGATGACAGCTGAGGTGAAAGGGAGATGACGGAGGAAAGAAGGACGATGATGATGATGATGATAAGGAGGAGGAGAAGAAATATGTGGCAGGATAAAGAAAGGGGTATGACGAATGAAGAAAGGTAGAAGAAGAAATGTAGAGGAAGAGGAAGAGAATGATGGTGATGATGATGATGCAATTGAGAATAATGATGATGATTGCGATGATGCAATAGGGGATGATGATGAGGATGATGATTATGATGATGATGATGATGATGATGATGATGATGATGATAATGAGGAGGAGGAGGAGGAGAAAGACGACAGGTGGAAAGTAAGGGGGATGACGAAGGATGGAGAGAGGGAGGAACAAGACGTCAGTGTGTTATTGTGGTGGCATTCATACGAGGGGCTCCTCAGGGTGATTGACTGGTGTGTGTGTGTGAGAGAGAGAGAGTGAGAGAGAGAGAGAGAGATCAAGTCAATCCATATACAACACACAACACCCCACATCTCCACATACCAGAATCTCGCCTGTATCTTTGCCCTCATCACCCCAGTTCTGGAGAGGGGCCGGTCTGACAGCCTAGGCCAATTTCGTGTTTATTTACAGCTATTCAGGTCCTCGGGGTGGGGGAGTAAGGCAGCGGAAGGGAGAGGGCTATTCTGTTTGCAACTAGTGCTTCCTCCCTTTTAGACAGTGTTGCCTAATTTCCTTTTTGTCTGGTGAAAATGTTAATGGAATAATATGTAAAAAGGAAGGGAGTCAGTGAGGAAAAAAGAATGAATGGCATGGAAAGGGGAAGTCCGTGAGGAAATAAGTAAAAATGGGATTAAAAGAAAGGGGGAAGTCATGTGAGAAGAAGTGAAAATGGCATAAAGAGGCGGGAGGTCTGCGAGGAAACTGATTAAAAAAGATAAAAAAAAGTGAGTGAAAAAACAAACTATGAAGAGTGATGAGTGAAAGTATATTATAATTAAACAACACTGAATAGAGCAACAAAAATTAAACAGGGGAATTAATAGATATGAAAAAATAATTAACCAGGTCAAAATAAATGAACAGGAATACACGATAGAGTAGTGAACGGGAATCATAAAAATAAACAAGAAAGATGAACAAAAAAACAAACAGTTAGGCTAGAAAAATGAGTGAAGGTAAAGGTAATAAACAAGAATAATGATTGAGAAATAAAATGGGAAATTAAACACGAAAAGTGAATTGCAAAACAGAAAAATAACTACGCAAAGAAAGAAAGAAAGAGAAAGAAAGAAAAAGAGAAAGAAAAAGCTCCCTTGAAGCGAGTGTGGGAGAGCTGTGAAGAGAACTGAAGTACGTTCAATCACAAACAGACGTACGATCAATTAATGTCGTAACTGTGGTCTACCTGTGTGAGAGTGAGAAGGTAAATAGAACACCAAGTCTCACCCTGTCTCGTATTTTCACCTTCAAGACAAAATTTACGAGAAGAAAATTATCGTCACAGGGAAGACAAGAAAATGAGAGTGCAGTGTCTTATCGCTTCTCTTATCCTTCCTACAAAAGATATTATGGTCGATTTATTTTTTGTCTGACGGAACTGGACCATTCCCGTAGCGTAAATACTATGTCGTGATTATATGACATTAGATGAGTTTTAATTATGAGGCAGGGATGAGTCTTCTTGGTTACTAGTTAAATCGATCCTACCATATAATTACACCTGGTCATCAACAGTGCTGAAAGAAGTTAGAGATCTTAGCCAGATTAGAGTAAACGTTCTATAGTTACGGCAGAATAAATTATAACTTATTTTGTGGGCATATGTACTCCCCGCAAAAGTTGAATAAAAATAGTTGTAATTTAGTTTGTGAATCACCTATTTACGTACAAAAATATATTGTAGATGTGACAGGGAGTATAGATGTAACTTAATCTTTAAATCTCCCTTATGACCGCAAAGTGTATCATAGTTACAACATGGAAGGTTATCAAAAGTTATGCTGTGAATATATTCACGTAAAGAAAAAAATCATAATTATAACTTGAAAAAAAATATCGTATTATCGTATTAGCTTTCCACCGCAAAAACAAGTCTTAAGTTACGACGGAAAAAATTATAGAAAGATATTGTGCGAATCCCACTTTCAGCCCAAAAATAAGTCCTTAATACGAAAGGGAAAAAGTATCATACGTTTTTTGTGAATCCTCGCACCTGGCCTGTTTACAAATCGCACAAGCCCCCACGGTCCACTATTTGTTTACCCTGGGTCGTCCTGCTGTCTCCACTCCGTTCCACTTAAGCCCCTTTCACAAATACGTGACTCAAGGGCCGACCGCGGCGCGACTCAAGGTCGTGTCTTTGTTGGCTCCCATGCCTTCCGACTGGCCCCGAATCTGTTCTGCTCATGGCTGCCTAACGACCGCGTCAGGTCTGCCTCACAACCGGTCGTGACGTCCTCACGAACGTGACAAGAGCACAAGGCGACCGCGAGGTGACGGAGGTACGAGTCTTCAGATTTGAAATTTAAAAAAATTTTGTCAGCCAAGACCGTGACACGACCGCCCACAAACGCAAGACGACTGCGTGATGTGTTTGGGGAATGCACCCCGACCCCCTACAAGACCCCTACGACCCCCCACAACCAACCCATAGGGCTGGGCATCACACCTGGACTACCAGTGACACCCAGTGAGGGGCGGGGCATCACACCTGAACCACCAGTGACACCCAAAGTGGGGCAGGGCATCACATCTGGACCACCAATGACACCCAGCACATCACCATGGACCTCTCCTGTGTCTAGTCAGTTAATGAGGGACACACAGTCATAACATTTTTTCTGTCGGCGACAGCATCACGACACGCAACGACCACATCACGACACATCCAACTGAGCTAAGACTGCTTCACGGCCGATGTACGACACTCCCAACTGCGATGCAACTGTGACATGACTTTTGGCAAGTCGTGACACCCGACGAGTCATTCCAGTGGCTCACAAGCGCCCTAAAGAGTCCGGGCTTTGTCGGTGAATCAAGGGACGATCGATGAAAAAATGCGTTACAACCTTGAGTCGTGCTGCGGTCGGCCTTTGAGTCGTTTGTGTGTGACAGGGGCTTTATGAGACACAGCGGGGAGGTATCAGCCAGCTACGATTTGCGTTTTCATTGAATTTACGGAGTTGTGGCAGTGATGTGGGCGGCTGTGGGGCCTCCTGGGCTGCTGCTGGTTTTTGCTGCTCGGGCTTGCACCCTGCCATGATCCCGAGCTGGCCATGGCTTGAGGGAGGCCAGGTGTCGGGCATCTGGGTCTATATCTGTGTCTATTGGTATCTTTTTGTCTCTTTTGTTAATAATGATATCAAAAACACTTTTGGTGACTAGGAATATATTAATTCAATAGATACAGCAGAAAAAAGCTACTCGGGTCTCAATAGTACAATATCTTATAACTTAAAGATGTCAGCAGGCTGACGCTGACTGTTTCTGATGTACGCCTGCACCCTCCCAGACTTCGTTAAGTAGGAGTGAGACGTTGGTACAAGGTGACAGACCGTCTAATCCTTATCTCGGTGAGATCCGAACTCTTGTGGGTCGTCCAGTATGGTGCGCCTTGGGCTAAACTTGACAGGGGACAGCACACACCTGCAGCACGGCGAAGAGCAAACCTGAGCTTACTATTTTGACACACATTCCAGAGCCATACCAACCACGCCAACTAGCGTGAGCCTGCCTGTCCGTTAATCTATCTGTCTATCTACATCTCTGATGTCGCATCCTATCTCTTCCAGGGTGGTCGTGTAACGCACAGTTCCAGTCCCTCTTTCCATACTATCCCACTCTAGTTATCCAGTAGGCTGGATGCTATTCACCTCATTTTTATCTTCTTCAGCCTTCACCTTCTTCAGCCATTATCCTCCCTTTCCCTCACCTTCATCCTTCAGGCTGCTTTTACCCCTTCTTTTTCAGCTGTTAGTCTTACCCTCAGTCTGTTTCACACCCACCCCCTTCCTCAGACTTCAGCCTTAACCTCACCCTCTTTCTACCCCTTCTTCTTCAGTCTTTTTCTCTTCTTCCAGAGCCTCTTTCTCCTCCGCCATTTTCCTTTGTGATCTTACCTTGCCTCTAGCCTTATCCTCAGCCTGCTTTTCTTTGTTCTCCTCCCTCAGCCTTCAGTCTTACCCTCCTCAGCCTGTTTTCCCTCCTACTTTATCAGCCTTAGTCTTACCAACAGCCTTTTTCTCTTCTCTGTCCCCCCACCTCTGATTCTTCATTTCCACCTTTTTCTTCATCTTTGTTCTTCACTCTTTGCTTCATCCTTGTTCCCCACCCTTTTGTTTATCCTTGTTCTCCACCCTTTGTTTCACCCTTTTTCTCCACCCTTTTCTTCAACCTTTTTCTCCACTCTTTCCTTCACCCATTTTCTCCACCCTTTTCTTCATCTTTTTTCCCCCCTTTTTTTCATCCTTTTTCCTTCCCTTTTTCTTCAGCCTTTTTCTTCCCCCTTTTATTCAGCCCTTTTCTTCTCCTTTTCCTTCAGTCTTTTTCTCCACCCTCTTCCGCAGCCTTTTTCTTCCCCCTTTTCTTCAGCCTTTTCTCTCATTTTACTTCAGCCTTCTTCTCCACCCTTTTTTGCAGCCCTTTTCTTCCCCCTCTTCTCCATCCCTTTACTTCCCTCCCTTTCTTTACCCTGCTTCACCCGTTTCTTTCCCCCTTTCTTCACCTTTTACTTCCTTCATTTTGTTCACCCTTTGTTTCAGCCTTTTCCCCTCAGCCGTCAGCCTTACCGCCAGTCTTTTTTTTCTCCGACACCCGGATTTGCTCGCCTCGTAATATCACCCGTGTCTGGCCGGCTGACCTTTTTGGGTGAGGGGGCTTTACTCCACCAACAATAAAATGGCCGAGTTTAAAGGAGTCTGGCCTCCATATTTATGCGCAGGATTTGTAATTACTGCGCATTATGTACGTACATTAAGACTGCGCCATTTGTCCAGTGAATCCGGCAACTTTTTTTTTTTTTCTTTCTTTTTGGTGTCCCCAGAAAATTATGCCAAACTTAGAACAGACCTCACACACTTTCCTTTTAATTGCACTGTATAGGTTGATGAAAACTATATCCAGCTTTTACATCAAAAACAAAAGCTAAGCAGAATGAAATAGCCAAGTGGTAGCGAGAATAAAAATAACATAGGCAAAGCTACGATGTTGTAACCGTCCATCTGACCAAGCACATACCCCCCACCTCCCTGCACACCTAACCAAGCGCATAACGACCCTCACCCTCCCTCCCCAATCTTTTCTTTTAAAGGTGGGCATAATGAGAACGCCTTAAGGACACATAACCTGGGCCCTCTAGATTCCTTGCGCAGGTCTCATTGAAATCCATGGAATTTTTTTTCTTTCTCATTAGTAGAAAAAACTGCTTAACACACTGCATTCCACCCAACAAAAGGCACCAGCACACTATAAGACACATAACTACATGAAATTTCATGACTATAGCGAATACTTTCTGAGTTTTGGCCAGGAAACGAAATCTCTACGCTTGACCAGCCGCCCTGCCATCCAACTCTACGGACGGACACCTATTGATAGCAGTGATAACAACACCCTCCTCTGACTTTGTCAGGTGGAGGATAAAAAGAAGGTTCTCAGGCTGAGGGGGTTTAAGGAATGTGCGCAGGCTTTGTACTTACTGCGCATCGTGTACGTGCTTTAAGGCTGTGCCCTTCAACTCTCGCCTTTTGTTTATAATTTTTCGGTAACCCCATTTATTCGGTGACTCCATATTATTTTTCTTATTGTCATCCAGGGGTTGACGTCCCGTAGTGGAGGTAACAGACCCTTCGCTAGGAGAGAGAGAGAGAGAGAGAGAGAGAGAGAGAGAGAGAGAGTAACATGGTCTCGTGCCATACCCTTTTTATTCTAACTTAACCTAAAATTGCCATCTCGCCGTCTCGAATGCTGAGCTGTAGCAGGAGATTATCACTAGAATACGGTGATAGTCACGAAGAAGTGCTATGTAAAGGTTGTAAAGCCGTCCTGTTGTCCTTTTTAACCACTAAGCTACGTGAAATATGCTACAAAAGGACGAAAATTTGGTCGAAGTTAGAATAAAAGGAGTTTAAGTAAGAGAACTACAAAATTGCCATCATCTCTCGGCACAATAGTTAACCTCTTGTGTGTGATAGTGGCTTTATAACTGACTTGCCTACTAGAAGAAAAGATCTCTGATGTGCAAGGTGGAAGGGGATAATGAAAGGAGCTTTTTCTCGATTTCTTATGGTTTGCCAAAAGTCCATACCTTGCTGAATAAAATCATTTGGAGGTAGCAAGAACGAATAGTGGAACCGCCGGGGTCACAATAATCGCTCCTCTCATCTTTTTTTTGCCGTATGCATGTAGGTAGTAGTTCTGGCGGATGGATGTAAGGTAATCATCACAACCCCACCAAATCATCAGGAGCTGCTCCGTGTTCCATTAATCATAATAAAGGGTTGGATAACAGCAAAATAATAGACGTAAACAGGCAGACGTAAACAGATATATGTAAGACAGGTGTAAGTAGATATATGTAAACAGACGCAAACAGATATAAGCACACATACTTTTACAAATAGACATAAACTAATGTCATTGCCCTGACCAGTTCGTAAGGAGTTATTCTGTGCCTCGCTAGTCATGATGAAAGGTTGAAGCAGTGTTGATTACCAGCCAGCATGTTCGTCTCTCTCTATGCAACTCACTTGGGCTGTACTCGTGTGCTAGGACGCTACTGAAAGTAATATGGTGTACAGTATTATTTGCCTGTCCATTGTCTTGCTACTTTCAGATGATTTTGTTCTGGTGTGTGTGTGTGTGTGTGTGTGTGTGTGTGTGTGTGTGTGTGTGTGTGTGTGTGTGTGTGTGTGTGTGTGTGTGTGTGTGTGTGTGTGTGGGTCAATTCTCCGCAGGTATCTTTTATATCCATTAACACATGATTAAAATTTTATTGTTATGTCTGAGCAATTCGGTACTCGCTAATTAGTTTTTTATATACACCCCCCAGCCAAATCCCCCCTCGAGCACACACACACACACACACACACACACACACACACACACACACACACACACACACACACACACACACACAGTCTTCCTCTCCACTCTTTCCCTCTTTCCTTCAATCCTCTCTCCCTCCTTTCTTCCACTAATCCTCTCTCCCTCTCCCTCCCCCATTTCTTTCTTCCACCCTCTTTCCTCTCTTCTTCATTCTTCCCGCCTTCTCTTCTTCATCTCTTCCCCTATTCTTCCATTTTCCTTTTCCCTCTTTCCTCCCTTCCTCCATTTTCTCCTTTAACCTCACCCTCTTTCCCCTATTTACCCCTCGTTTTCTCCCTCTTTTCTTCCTTACTCTCTTCCTTCCTCTCTCCCCCTTCCTTCCCTCCCCCAGCCCTGAGCCAAAGATCCCACAGTACTGAGATGGAGAAACTGGGTGATAAGTGAGTTTTTCAATCTCAACCACCACCTCCACCACCACCAATAAGCTACTTGTATATATCCTGCAGTCATCTCCCCTCCCAGCCTGTTTCCTGTGTTCATTTGTGGAGGGAATCTGTGAAGCTAAATAATATAGTCTAGCTTTAGTGAAAATAAAATCGTCTGGCGTTAGGTGCAGAAAAAAAGTTTGGCTTTATCTGGGAATCCACCCTCTTTTCCACTGTTTTGCCTTTTGTGTCTCCTGCATTTTCTTCCACATCTTTTTTCCCTTGTGTAGCTGCGGAGGAGACATTTTCGTATTCAGCTCCGTACTTGCTTCATACATCCTACCATCCATCCATCCATCCATCCATTACACCCTGGTTACTGTTGGTCATGTTCATGGCATCAGAGTTTTCAGTACTGGTAATAGTTTTTGTAGTCCCAGGTTCGTCTTTTACGTGGACTAGGTGGACTGCAGGCTGAAGTTTACATTTTTCCGGCAGTCCACCATCCTCCTTTCTGGGGTGGGGGAGGGGGGAGTTGAGGGATGTTTGTATAACCGGGCAGAAGAGCAGCTCAGTCATGTCGGTGCCACCACGTGAAGGCGTCCCACTCCTGCATCATTAAGGACTTTGCAACTTAGGGACTGGAGGCCTTACAACATGAGCACTGTCGGCTTTGCTTCTCGGGTAACAGGGAGTTTGCAACCTGGATACCGGATGTTACCAACCTTGCAACTCAGGTACCATTAATCTTGCTATATAATTACTATCAGTTTTGCAATACAAGTACCATCATTATTACAATATAAGTACTATCAACACCAATATAAGTACTGTGACCCCTGCAACTTAAGTATCACCCTAGCAGTATAAGTACTATCAATTTTGCAATGTAAGTACTCTTGATTCTTACCAAGTTAACAACTATTAGTCTCACCCAACCCAGGCATTCCTTGCAGGATAAGTACGCGAGGCCTGGAACCTTCGTCGTGTGATTTAGACTGCAGTGTCCATCTCTCTCTCTCTCTCTCTCTCTCTCTCATTTTAAAAGAAACAACTGTGATAATAATGATATGAAAATTCTCAACTCTCACCCTCTCTCTTTCCTAGTTTGGAAGAAATTACCCCCACAGTAAAGTGTCTGTAAAAAGGGAAAAAAGAAAAAAGAAAAAAGGACAATAATATACATTCATTTTACGAGTTTAAATTGAAATAAGCCTCATAATATGGAGCGAAAAATGCTTAAAATTCCTTCCTCTCCTTTTTTCAGTCTTAAAAAAAAATAACATTGACAATAATTATATGAAAGATGGCGAGGGAAAACAATGGCGATTATCCCGCCAAACTCGGATAGGCTTCCCGTTATCTTTCTCTGATTTTTAAAAGTATGTTCATCTTCAAATAATTTACGAAGAGCAAATGTACACTTGTAAATTTCTTTTCCGATTTTCTTTTTTTCTTTTTCATTTCCTTTTTTCCATTTTCTTTTTCTTTTCCTTTTCCCATTTCCGTTTTCTTTTTCTTTTTCATTTTTCCCTTTTTCTTTTTTTTTCATTTTTTCCTCCCTTTTTCTGTTTTTCTCACAGAAGGAATGTACCCCCTCCACAATATGTCTACCCCCGATGTATATATGTCCCCACCAAGCCATGCATGCCCCCACTAAAATTGCTGACCTAGCACGCTTTCCCACGCCTGAACGAAGGCGTTATTGAAGGCATTATTGCATCAGTTCTTAGCAGGCAGCCAAGACGGGCAGACTATTTTACTGTGAGAATAAACTCCTTATCTAGCTGTTTATTTTGGAGTTTCTATCACCAAAGTATTGCAAGTTACATTTGGTAGCAGCGATTGTTTTGAACCATCAGATTCTGACCGCCTCCTTGGATTTTTAGTGACATCACAAGATACACGAACGTCTCGCAACTGCCAACCTCGCCCCTCCTCAGTGCCTCTAGTGGTGTAATACCTGACTGTGCTTTCCGAGTGTACAATTTTTCTCACCAGTGCTCACCTCTCAAACAACCCCACCCACACGCCTTGTTCCTGACCCCACGTGTCACCGTCGCCGACCAACGCACCTGTTGCACCTGTTCCCAGCACCTGTTCCGCACTCATCCTAACTCCTGCCCCACGGTGCCACTTATCAGTCTGCCCACCACTGCCCACCACCATTCTCTGCATTTGCAACTCAACAGCTCTACACCTGCCTTGAACCAACATCTGCCCTCCCCAACCACCACCGGCCTCCGCCGCCGCCACATCTGGTCCGCATTACGTGAGCCTCCCTAAGACCTCCACTCCCTGCCGGTGATTCATCACGGCATCTCTTCTCCTCTCCCAGCCCAGCTGTCTCTCCACCGCCGCCCCGCCGCGCCCCGCCCCGCCCCACCCCGCCTGCCCCGCCCCAGCCCAGCTACGCCCAGCCACCCCTGCACGTCATACATCTCGACACTCCACTGTGTAACTATAGTATATCTTTCCTTTCTATAGAGTTTATCCTCGATTTTCTCTACAGATTGGTTATTGTAAATATTCCATCTCATTTCCATTACCCCGTTTTCATCTTCACCTACGTTATTTATAATCCATCTCATCCTTCGCCTTTAATTTAAGCCATCCATCCCCTCACCTTCATTCATTTTCACACCTACTCGTGTATTCCATTCTCTCATTGTTATTTATACATTTCCACCTACGTCTCCATCTTCATCCTTTCATTTTCCATTGCCGCATTAAATGTCATACTTTCCACGTCAACTGCTTAACACCAGCCCTCTCGACCCGGAAACATCACATGACCATACCCCGTCTGCCGACCCTAATACACTCACTCATTTACGAAGTGGCAAAGCATACCACCGCCCTGTACCTGAGACTCCCGTTTCACTTCCCGCAGAATCACTTCCTACCCATCCTACACTCGTAAATCCAGATACCTCCTCCTCTACTCCTGCCTCTACACTCCCTTCTTCTTCCTCTACTCCTTCCCCTGTCGATCCCTCTCCTGCCTCCCTCCATAACCCGTCTTGCTCGCCCTTACCTGCCACTACCTTCTTTCTCTCCCACACCTCTCCTGCCGCCACTTCTACCCTTCCAGCCATGGCCAACCCTCCACAGTCTATCTATCTCGTGATGCCAATCATCCCAAATTTAGCACGACCAGGACCCAACTTGGTCTGTCTATGATTTCCTCAGAGAAGTCGAAACAGAAATACACAATAGACAAATCACCGATGAATCGCTCAAAGTAGCCTACCTCCTAGGTCGCTTGCACCACGGCAAATCGGACATCGGATCCACGATCCCGTGCAGGATATTTCGATAGCATGGAAGTACCTTTGCTGATTTTCGTATGGAACTCATCAGCCTTTGTTGCCACCATTCAAATACCGCATCTCTCATGGGATTCATTAATCTCCTAAGCCAACTAGATGAGGACTTGCGCATCCCAGCGCAATATGCCAAGCTCCGTGAAGCTGCCGCCGCCATGAAAGCAACTAGTAGCGAGATGCTCCAATTACTGGTAGGCACGAGGTGGATTTAGAAGACAAGAATGGCGTTCCAATGCTTTTACTCACCAACTTTGCTGACTTAATTGGTTACCTCAGATTCCCTTCACTGGCTTACTCCTAAACAGTGAGAGCTAGCCATGGAAATCGGTTTCAATCCAGGAGATAAAATTATTCAGGTCACTAAAGCCATTCATGAAAGAACAGGTTCGAACTACACGCGTCCAGGGCACCACCCAACCTTTGGCCTCCTCAGTCTGTCACACCTCCACTACCCCAGACCAATCTCGCTCCCGTCCCACCACACGCGGCAGACCTGCCACACATCGTTCTCCTACCGCAGGTTCTTGATCAATCTAGCACCTGACGGAACAGACAATCTTCGATTCTTTGCTGGTACTGTGGTCATCCCTGGGACATCGAGCATCCAGTTGCGACCATTACCTTCACAGACGTCCTCACTCCCAAACCAGACAGCGTACGCCTTCCCGCTTTGCACGTCGTCCACACTGCAAATACCACAAATCAAGCACGACTCACACCACTGAGGAATGTCGTTACCTCAACAGCCGCAGTCGGGGAAGCGTCGCACCCGTATCAGGACCAATATCACGTAGAACCAGACACTCAACTCCCCATCCGCCATGTAGGTCCCATAACATCCTCGGAGGTTTAGTCATTCTCGGATGCAGTCATGACATACCAACGTCATTCTTCTTTGGACACAGGATCTATAGTAAATCTCATCTCTGACAATTCCTTACAAATTATTCATACGACATCACAACCACGTCAGTTTCCTAGAACCACCAGACATTCGCCAATGTGGTGTCAACGGCTCAGAGTTTAAGGTTAAAGGGAAGGAGTCACCCTTGAAGTCAAACTCCACAGAGATTTGCCCCGTATCCCCCATTGAATTTCAGGTCCTTAATGACTTGCAGTATCCCGCAGATGCCCTTATTGGTTTCTCCACCATGGCACAACACGCCATTACATTATTACCTGCTTGTGGTAGTATAGACATTTCTGGATTCCCGGTTTACACTATGGAATGTCCCCGTCCTGTTCTTACGATCAAATCAGTCCTTCAATTACCTCTGTCCCTATCACTACCAAAAAGTCCAACCCAGCCCAAACCACCACTATCATCATCTGAGAATACAGAGATCATTCCCTTCCTGACTGAGAGCAAGGACATAAATTCCTCAATGTCTACTAATACATCATCTCAGCCTTCGGACATGGCTCTTACCTCCTCTCCCGACAACACTGTCGCTGACTCGAACGTGTCTGGAGTACCTACCTCACATAGTGTGAATGATCTTCTCCAGCACGCAGAGACGAAACGTGCAGTAGCAGATACGTGCACAATTTTGTTACTGCATGAGTTCACCAAAGTTTCTGTTTGTGTTGCCGGTGTGAAAGAAGGAATGGATGTACTAACACTACCTGAGACGTGTTGTGTGAATGGCTTGACTTATGAGTCAGCGTGGTGTGTCTTAGAGGACAGTTTATGCTACCTGTAGTTGCTCAATGTCACAAATGCTCCACTAAAACTTAAAAGTGGTGTAAAGATTGGAGACTTCCTAGTATACCCAGCGGCCGTAAAGATGTGCCAGGATTCCTCAGACTATACCTATTCAGGCTGATGATGGTACGCCAATCGGTGTATGAACTATTAACTGTACGGGATCTGCTTCGACATATTCACTCGATATGCTCTCACATCTCACTTGCACAGATTTCCCAGGAAATACGCCTCAACTCCTCGACCTTCTGACCTCGTACAGAAACATTGAGTTTGCCTTGCAGTGGGCAGATGGGTAGAACAGACCTTGTCAAACATACGATTGAACTACTACCAGGAACTCAGCAGATTTACATACCAGCGTATCAGATTTCCTCACAGCCAGAGAAAGCAGACAGATCAAATAAGTACAGAACATGCAGACCAAGACATTATTGAACCCTCCGTCAGTCCGTGAGATAGCCCACTTTTCTTAGTACCAAAGAAGGACTGACAACTTTTAGACCAGTAGTCTGGAGACTATCATACAAGGTCAATTCTGTCACCGTTCCAGACCGTTTCCCATTACCCGTCCCTCACTGATTTGCTAGAATCCCTTGGTGAAAATTGTCACGGGGTTTTTATAATATCACGGTATTTTTGAAATAAAAAATATGATTGAAATGTTATTTTAAATTGATAATAATATTCAATAATATTGAAGAGCAGGGACAATGATTGTCTTGCTACATCAAGCAACGATTGCACTACGCTGACTTGCTAAGATTCTCTAAGAGCGAGAATTTCTCAACTTTCTCAACAGTACACAGCAGAGACTACTCACAATTGCTGAATTACTGTACTGTTAGCCTCTGGAGAAAAGTTACATCACCCCTGACAATAAAAAACTAATACTAATAATAATAACATCAGGTTCTTGCTGATGCATTAACTCCTGGCACAACGGATTTTAAGTTAATACAACAAGACTGGTCTAAGTACCAGTTATGAAAGCAAACGTTTATGCAAGCTAGGAGCTATATGGAAAATAAGCTTAATTATGGAGAAATGAAACAAGACTTTACTTTACATGAAGCAAAGAAAAGGAACTGTTAAATTTATTGATTACAAAAAATAAATTTAACGTTACAATTCAAATCAAATTAATGAGACGCACTCACTCACTCACACAAAAGTAAATACTTACACCTAGGAAAAACACCTTAATTAAACTCTTAAACTAGGATTACAAAAAGGAAATACCAGTCGATGAATGCTGTGTATCACCCGGGGGGGTGGGAGGACTGGATTAACTGTCTCAGTGGAGCAGGTGCTAGCGACCTCTCACACTTCTTGGAGCACAGGACCTTTCTCCGTCACAGCAAGCACTAGACTGAGTAAGTCATTGGGAACAAAAGCGGAGCACTAGACCGCATTTTTAACGGTCAAGTGCAAACAGAGGCGAACAATAAAGAAAACAATAGTATCGCTCAGTACAGCACTTAGTGACGTGCATTAAATCGGTCACTCTTGAAAACAGTAATGACGAATGTTTTTGAAAAGTGTACCCCATTAGGAGGGAGAAACGGTTAGCTGAGCGATACGCAGTGAAGGTTTTCCACTAATAGTTCGTGGCTTCTCACAAAAGGGAAATGTCGCGAATTGATTCGTAGCAGCTAAGTATACAAAGTTAAATTTTTTCATTATGGGAAAAAATTTGTGGATATATATATATATATATATATATATATATATATATATATATATATATATATATATATGTACACATCCTAAGTCATTCGCACAAGAATCACACTGTGGTGTGTGTGCTATCCTGCTACAGGAGAGAAGGTAAAAGCAGTCGCCAGTGAAACGTGAAAAAAAACTTCGTATTCCACGTTAATAGAAACAAGCTTGAGGAAAAACTCCGTGTGACAGTGAAAATCATGTACTCAGGTCAAACTGAGTTCATTAATTCGCTACATTTACACTGACAACTAATTGTTGTGTAGCGTGGTGTGGCAATACACGGTGTAGGTGTGACAGTTGTAGTGTAACTGTACCTACGTGTAAAATGACACAGGAAATAATAATATGGCGGCGATGAAGGAAGAGAAGAGAGGCGGCAGCGTGCGGCAGGCAGTCAGCTGGCCCGCCACAGCAAAACTGTTACCCCCATTGCTGAACCTGCAAAAACCAATTAAGGTGGAGCATCAAAAGTGTCAATGAGAAAAAATTCTTATTACGTTACAATTACTCTCTCTGCCTAGCAATCAGTACAATGCTATAGAAAAGTACACAGAATTCGCCATTAATTTTAGCACACGATTAGTGTCAGCAAGTTGAGAATCCTTG
>NC_136977.1:48404103-48466745 GCF_032717465.1 Coenobita brevimanus | reverse complement strand
AAATACAGAAGCTATGAGATACCAAGCTAGACTCATCGATAGGCATTGAGTATAAGGGAAAATGGAAAACAAACATGGGAAGTTGAAGAGACAGAAAGACGGAAAAGAAGAGGATTATTCGTAGAGTCCTTTGAGCAATATGGAAGCGGTAAAGGTTAGATTTAACAGACTGATGTATAGTTATTGGTAGGATAGGAATATGGCACACATAATGGGAAGTTTGAAAAATCAGAGAGAAAGACGGTAAGCTAAAAAAAAAAAAAAAAGAGGAGAATCGAAGAATTAAATCGCGTCTTGATTTTGTGTTTATTGAAAGAGGTGGAATGAGTTTTCGCCCGACTTCGGACTCTCTTCTGAATAAAAGTTAGTTTCATACTTGTCGTCTTTAGTCTTTTTCCAATTGTGTATAATTTTCAGCTAAAAGTGTGTAGGTATCCTGAATTGAATGGACCTTAAACCCTGGCTTTCTCACTGTTCAGCTTTTGCGCGACAAGGTTGGACAGGTCCTTAGTTCCGTGGCTTCTTTCTTTACTGGCATGAAATGTTTAATAGTAAAGGAAAAATTGTAGAGCCCTTCGAGTTTACAACGTGTACAGGAGGGCGGATACTGTTATAAGTTGATGAATGATAAAGAATGAGGTGGAAGATAGGAAAAATGAAAAATTGTAGAGGGCAGAACGGTATTTGAAAAAGAAGAGCAGGAAGAAAGGACGTTGATGAGGCGAGAGAGAAAGATGGGAAAATAGAAGAAAAATTGAAAAGGAAGAGGGAAGTTGAAGATGTGACAGGAAAATAGAAGAAAGATAGAAAAGGAGGAGGGAAGTTGATGATAAAAGGATAAGAACCAAGGAGGAAAAAGTGATGGTGGTGAGAGTTGGTTGACAAACCGGAGAGAAAGACGGGAAAAGAGATGGAGAGTGGGGAAAAGTTGACGTGATGAAGACGAGATCACAAAAGAGGATAGAAGCTGAAAAGGCAAAGAGAAAAGAAGGGGGGAAAAAAAGAAGGAGGAGGAGGAGGAGGAGGGAGGAGGAGGATTGAAGAGACAGGAAGGCAAGAAGATAGAAAAGAAAATGTGATGTTGGAAAGACACAGAGAAAGACGAAAAAAATAAAGAAGAGTGTAAGGAGCAGGATTTGCAGTGTCTGGTGTCTTTGTGCGAGGAATTAGGGTCAGGCATCTCAAGGGGCGAGGTGCGTTGCCTCACGGAGGGTCAACCTCATCACTCACTCACTACCTCCTCCTGATCATCACCTCACTCACACCCAGCCACCACAAAAGGTATCGCGAGACCAGCCACTTTTCTGTGACTTAGGGAATGCGAGGCTCTGACATATCATGTCCAGCAGGGTGAGGGAGTGCATAGACTTTTCCCAGGCATAGGTTCAGGCATGTTGCTGCTCTGCCTTTCACTTTTATTTTTTCCATATGAGCATGTGCATGATTATTATTTTTTCTTATCCCTAATCATACAGTCACCAAACTTCACAACTGAGCTTCAAATGAAGTATAATAATTCGTGTAACAGATTGATTCCATACCTTTATCTTTTAAAATGCAGTAATCAGACACTTCACAACTAGACTTGAATGAAACATACCTTATGTATAAGATTACTTGTTATGGTTTTATCTTCTATCATGCAATGATCAAAATATTCTCTACAATTAAACTAGGAAGAAGCAAAAATTCATAAGCATCAAGATTACTTGTTACACTTGTATTTTCAATCATACAGCTGTTACTCAAACACTTCTTGCAACCAAACTGCTGGAATAGAGGGACGGCGTGAAAAAAAAAAAAAAAAAAAAAACTAACAGTACGATATCCTTAAATTTACTGCTGCGGAGGACTTGATTATTGTAAGACTCTGGCTAAGATCCTTTATAATTTCACTTCATTCCAGAGGCCCAGGGATATTGTGTGGTGGCGCGTGGAACGAGTGACGAGTGTGGAAGAAAGTGGTAAAGTGCACCGTCGGAGTTTCCTTTGTACCTTAGCAGCACTTCTCACAGGGACAATGAGAGGCAACCCTCTAGCTTTACCTGAAAGTGGTAGGAGGCTATTTTTCAGTGCTTTATCTGTGCTGTATTGCTTTTTTCTCATTATGTAAATTACGACGAAAATTGCCCTTTTTTCCTTGGCGCCTCAAAATTACGACGAAATTAGCTTTAAAATGTCCCTTCCCCTTTCTTTTAACACGATTTATTGAACTGAAACATGGTGCAGCTATTTTTATGTGCTGCTTTATCTCTGCTGTATAGCACCTGCTCCCTTCAGAGGCTACAACGAAATTGCTCTTAAGAAATGCTCTTTCCTTTATCCCCGAACACCTGTTTTTTCCGCCTGAAAGCAGTACAGGTATTTTCTGTCTTTTATCTCTGCAGCGTTACATTTCTTTTCTTTTTTATCTCTCTTGTATACGTATTTAAAATCGCTTTAGGTGATGGCCCTCCTCACCTCAATTTCTTCCTTGAATACTTTATTTATCTGAGAGTGGTACAAGCGCTAATTTTCTCTGCTTGTATCTCTACAGCGTTACTTTTTCTTTCTTTTCGAACGACGAATTTTCCTTTAAAAAATTCTCTTCCTTCTCTCTGATCATCTGTTTCCTCTTCTTTTTTCAGTCACCTTTTCTTTCCCTCTTCAATACTTCCCTGCTTCTTTCATTAATTACTCCTTTCTGGTGAAATCTTCCACCCATATATTTGCCAAATTTGAAATGTTCTTCCCCGCCTTCTGATCTCTCTCTCTCCTTTCTCCTTCCTCCTTCTTCTCTCTCTCTCACACACACACACACACACACACTACACACACACACACACACACACACACACACACACCATATTTTCCTCCTCTCCTTTACCTTCCTGTCTTTCTTCATCATTACTACCTCCTCCTCCTCTTCCATCCATACACTCCTCCCATAACACAACCTCCATCAGACAATAAATAAACTTAGCCATTATTCTCAGTTAGAGCAAGGAGGCTCACTAGGGCACCTTCTTCCTTAGTGATTTATTTTTGGATATAGCTGGTTGAGTATCCTTTTGTACATTATTTATGAAGAGTATGGCGAGTGTTTGAAAGGACTGACAACACATAATAGGACAATAAATTATAACAAACATAAAATAAATTACTTAGGAAAAGGTGTTAGAGAGCTCTTAGGTCAGCGTCAGCAGTCCTGTTCACTTCTGCTTTTTTTTTTTTTTTTCATTAACTTTGAAAATAAGTCTCGTGAATCCAAACTAAAATGACACTGATGACAATGATCCATGGAAAAAACAAAACAAAAAAGAAAAGAAAAAGAAAAGGGAAAAAAATCAGTGTCTCCTGCTCCTCATTACTTACAGTTTTTTTTTTTTTTTAATCCATAAAGAGAAAACCCCGAGATGAGCAACATAACTTTTGGTGACGACTGGTACAGTATGTACCACATTTTATATTTTATTTTTAAGTGCTTCGTCCTGCTCCTTTCTGAATTCTACAGTGTAGTAGTGAGTACGATTTGTGTGTGTGTGTGTGTGTGTGTGTGTGTGTGTGTGTGTGTGTGTGTGTGTGTGTGTGTGTGTGTGTGTGTGTGTGTGTGTGCGTGCGTGCATGCGCTCGCGCGCGCGAGCGTAAAATAGGATCCTGTAGTGTGGGAGTCTACAGTAAAATACTCTATCTTTTAGGAGGCCATATATTGAAGCGCCTCTTGTTTTTGGATTCCGTTATGGCGCTTTGGTATTAAAGGTGCCTCATATTTTAGGGGTCTCATAATGGTGTACTTCTTGTTAAAAAAAAAAAAAGCTTTACTGTTTTAGTATCCCATTATGGTGCGTGTCTTATGTAAAAGTACCTACTGTTTTGAGTATTTAATGATGTGCTTATTGTGTATATGTTTTTATTTAATTATTTATAATTGGGGGATTTTTTAATGGTCTGTGCCTTGTAATTAAAAGTTAACCTCACCTTGGTTTAATATCTCATAATGTGTCTGCTGTAAATCATCATCATCCACCCTATTTCGCACTCATCATTGCACTGGGTAGCCAGGATCCAGAGAGACGAAGAGGAACATACAAAATCAGAAGGAAGCGCATCAACAGAATAATTGGTGAAATTAGTCTGGGTTTTCAAGTTGATGTGGCGAGGAGCTTGTTGATGTGATCATGTGGTGTGGTGGCAGACTAGGATGAGTATTGTGGTATGGAGTGGTGTGATAGCAGATTGGGATGGTATGGTGTTATGGGGTGGGTGTGATTGGATGTATGATGAGCTGTATGTCTTGTTTGTCATGCACCACAGCAGGCTGAAGTCAGGTCCGTATCCTTTGAAGCTTTTCCTGTTTACATAAAGCTAAATCAAAGCTAAGTGACGTGACACATTATGTCCTTTCTGTTAGTAACATAAACATCACAGTAAATTTTAAACAAGTTTTTGGGGATGAGGCCCACACATCTTTGAAACTGGCATCTCTGTTTTTAAAGCTAATTTTGCCTCAATTTCTCTCTCACATCTACCGATCAGTCACAATCAAATAATCATGTTGTCTAGGCCAGGTCCATATTTGTACTCCCCCCTCACGCATAGCCAGAATAGCGTAATCTTGCCGTGGGTGCTGGAGTGGAGAAAGCAGCAACTTCCATCAAGCAGTGTGGAGCCTAGTGGTCGTCAGCTTTGACTTGGTGGAGATTTTCGTCCTTTTGTTGCTAATTTTCCGTAGCTCAGAGTAAGGCGGAAGTCAAAACAGTGCTACTTAGGTTTCCTCTACATACTACGGGTCTACATCCTTCTCACAGCGCTTTTTCATCGATACTTATAGTTCGTCCACCATATTCTGGAGGAGATTTTCACCCTTTTGTGGCTTGTTGTTCTCCTTAGAGCACTCATAGAGCAGGATAAATTAATACGCTGGCTATACATCTTTTCCTTAACACCTTTTCATGACCAAAGCACCGTATTTCAGTTGGTTTATGTCGTGCTATATTCAGCATTCACGATAGAAAAATGGCTGCTGTTTTACGTTTGAGAGTTAGCTGCTGAATCCAGGTGGACGCTTTTTTTTAATTCTTGTTCTCTCCACTCTATTTATATTCACCTTGGAATGGATCGGCAGTAGCTAAGGGGTTTAATGAAGTCTATACCTATTTCTTCACGATCAGAGTCTCTTCAAGCTGAATGAAATCGTCTGTAGATGGCAAGAATGAGGTATAAAAAACGAAGCACCGAACTGAAGGGGTTAAAATGAACGGAGAACAGAGTTGGGAAGCCTTCGTGGACAAGCCAGCGCGTAAAAGGAGCAGAAGCTACGAGCCCAACGCCCCACATTAAAAACCGGTTATGACGCCGTAATTACACTTTCCTTTAAGCTGAACAATTGAAAAAGCGATATATTTTCAGAGATGCGTAAAGATTTTTAACGGCAGGAATCGAACATGAGCAACTAATACTCCTTCCAGTGAGGGGAGCCAATGAGCAGTACTCCCAGGCCTGGAGCAACTCCAGAATCCCCCATTCCACCCCAGTACCACACCGTCACCTCCCTTTCTTTCACGCTGCTGAAAAATTGGCAGTCTTTTGCCAGAAAGTGGCTGAGGACTAGAGATGAGGAAACTCCAGTGGCTACTCGACACTTGTGCTGCCTACTCAACGTTGACCATGCTGAACACGTGCACTCCAGCTGGGCACTGTGCTTGGAGGCCAGACACTGCTTATTTACTTGTATATCACCTGAAGTGAAGGAGTGGATGCAGTGGTTATGGTGGCATGGCACTAAGGGTCCACCACAGCACATCAGAGTTAATGGACTCAAAACCCCAGTCACCGGGTCACCTATGCTTGTGAAACATTGCTCCCCACAATACGTCCCTTTCTCCGAAAACAAAAGCCCATCGATTTTTAAGGCTCTCATATTTAGTGAACGGTGTACTTAAGTAACTTCCCACTTCCCACTTTACACACATTAGGCCTGATACTAGAGACAAAAAGTTATCATTTTTTAAGGTTATAAATCCCCACTTAACCCCGCCTCCCCTCCTTCTTCGCACTTTATTGAAACTGTCTCTCCAGTAACTAGGCTACTCCTTATGCAACCTTACATACACAAGTGACCAATGGAAAAGTGCTGAATTCAATCAGAAAGTTTTCAAGGTTCTCGGTATGTCTCCTAGTGCCTTTTTCCCCCACTCCCATCCATTAAAAATTTGTGGATGCCGTATAGTAGAGTAACCAAACAAATCCTCTCTGTCGTGCAATTTTAAACACAAAAAAGACTTATGGGAGCAGTTTTTTATTTATTTTATTTACTGACAGTGGTTCCCCCTGGATAAATAAAGCCAACTGGGGATTTGTGGAGCTTAAAGTGATATAGAAAAGGCAGTGAATTCATGTATTTTATGTTCTGTTTGCCACAACACACCTCACTCTCCCCTACCACACTGCACACCACAACCATACCATACTCACACCCTGCACCACACCGCACCCCACCCCTCGCCACACCCCCACACCTTACCACACCCCACACCAGATCACCCCATTCCCACCCTCCATACTACACCATCCCACCTCACCCAAACGTAGTTCCTAGACAAAGAGTCAGTTATACAAGTCTAAAACCCCATTGAAACCCATATATCCCCATCATCCCACTTGCCTCAACTGCCTGTACAATAAGCCAGTGGAAAGGGTTGACTGCGATAAATGGGCTAATGGAGAGCATGACTACTCTTTGCCTGCCATTTACCTCCAAATATACGACTCTCAATGGCCGACAAGGTTATTATTTTTAGTCGGACGCCGAAAAAAAAAAAACTGAATGAAAACGACGGTTACGGTTCCCTAACAGTGAGCTGTTTACGACTTGAACTGTGTCAGGAAGCCATGTTATTTTCCTTACCGGACTGGTAGAGAGTTTTAGGGTTCCTTTAAGATGAATAAAATCGTCTTTGACATTACCTGGATTAAAAAATGTAAAGATGATTATAATTCTACAGTATGTCTGTCGTTTGGTGTTAACTCAGAGTAGAATTGTTAAAAGTGCATCTTGTTACTGAAGATGTTACAAGTAATAATTTTCAACTCTGTTCAATATCAAGAGTTCCATTTAAGCTTCAAATAAAGTTTTCATCATGCCGAAGTAAAAATAAATCCCAGAATAAAATTACTTAAGACGTCTTGCTACATGGAAAGGGTTCGAGAAAATTTAAAACCATGGTTGAACAGGAGAATAGGACTCTCAGTGTAATGGCGAATCAGGCGAAACAGTGAACTAGTAGAAGAGTTCATGTACCCACAACAGAGTGGAGTGGCAGAAAAGAAAAGTAATTATGTAAGTAAAGTGAAGAGCAGAGTGGACCCTAGGATGTGGAGTGGTTGGTGCTATGAAGAGGTTGGTGGGGAATAGAGGTCTAGAGGAAATGAGACTAGTAAGAGCAGTGTGTGTGGAGAAATGTTAGTGCCTATATCAGCATTTGGGCAGTGTGAGACCTTAAGATAGTATGAGTAAGTTTTAAACTAAAAGGCCAGGACCCGTTAATGTGTTTTCAAAGTAATGCAAGTTGTTTTAAATGGGGTGGATAGAGAAGAAAACAGGATCCCTGAAGATGTATCCAGATTTGAAGTCCTCATTGTGTGCAAGGAGATGGAATGGTCACAGAGAAGTAGGGATGTGAATAAGATATGTATTAGTAGATTTGAGGTAGGAGGAGATATGTGGAAGACTAAGAAAGAACTCGGATGGATATGTATTAGTGAAGTTCGTTGATGGGTAGGATGGGAGATGTGGAAGACTAAGAAAGAACTGGATGGATTTTGATAATGAATGTGTGAATAAACAAAGTGTGTAGGATTATGCTATGGAAGAGATGAAATGTTGACCGAATAATCAAAGTGGATGGATGTAGTTTGTAGTGAAGTAGAACATGATAAGAGCCACACCCTTTTTCTAACATGGCAATCAGCGAAATAATCTTTTCCCTCTGGGCATTACTAATTGCGTTTGTGTGTGAGTGTGTGTGTGAGAGAGAGAGAGAGAGAGAGAGAGAGAGAGAGAGAGAGAGAGAGAGAGAGAGAGTGAGAATATTGGGTCTGTGAGGCGAAGCAGCAAAAATTTTAAGGTCTTGGAATGAGTGGATGGATAGTTGGACTTGTCTTCCTGGTGCATTCTGTCTGCAGCTCTGTCTTGATGTTTTATTTCCTGTTTCTGGATCACTTACACTTCACGTATTAATGGGAAAAATAGGGTTGGATTGATGAGTTGGATGGTTTCTTTCCCTCTCTCCACTACAGGCCTCATATGGCGAGCTGAATAAATTCACTTGGTATTTAGGAAAAGGTGCTGGCTATGCTGAATAGAAAGATATATACATAGCGAAACATTATCAAACTCGGGTCCACATGTTCATTTTCCGCCTTACTTGCACAGATCCTGCGTCCCCCTTACCTATAAGTACCTGGTATCCTCATTACGTCATACCTTCCACCCTAACCTGCCCTTCTCTTTTCCCCTTCCTGCCCCAAAGTTACCTTGGTATCCTATTACGTCATACCTTCCACCTCACCTGCCCTTCTCCTTTCCCGTTCCTGGGCAGTTACTTCACGGGGTGTCCTATTAAGTCATACTTTTTACACCTCACTCTTCCTGGCTCCTTACCCCCTACCTGCAAGTTACCTTGGTATCCTCCCTTTAACGTCATATTTTGCAGCACCTGGGAGAGTGGCCTGGTTATACGGGCGTCCGGTTCCCCGGATGAAGTACTTAACGTTGAAGTCCTGGTTTTTACTGTTCAGCATGATGGTTGGGGCTGTCTTCTTACATTACTTTGATCTTGCTTGCTTACCTACCTACCTATCATCTATCAATCTGCCTATTTGTCCATGTTCTCACCTCCCTAGCCTCCTGTCTCTCCTCTTTCTCTATCTGTTTTGCTATCCATCTGTTTACCTGGCTATGTAGGTTTTCTTTTCTAGCTGCCATCCTAATTAACTACCTACTTACCTGTATCTCTTATATCTAGTTAGTAATCTGCCTTCTTACCTCTCTACTACTTGCTGCTATCTATCTCTTGCTACCTGATCTCTTCTGCCTGTCTTGTACCTACCTACCCACGGAACCGTCGCTTCAGGCCACTTATCTAAATCTACCTGTATCTCCTTTATCCATAGTAAATACTTCTCCCATCCTACCTAATTACTTACCTTTCACTTCACATGTTTACCTACTTACACACACACTACCTTCCAGTATACTACACCGCATTAGGCATTGTGTACCTACCCACCCACCCCACTATCTACCTCCCTCCCTATCCTGCCTGTGTACCTGCGCAACACACCTCACTATCTACCTCTCCTCCCTATCCTAAGCCACCTGTCTACCTACCAACCCACCTCACTATCTACCCACCTTCCTTCTCCCCTGCCCACCCACACGCCAATCAAGTGCCCTCTTCCCACGCCAATTCAGGAGTCGCTTTTTTCGCGTTTTTCCGACGTTCATTTTGGCTCGTCTTTAAAGCCTCGCAAAACCTTAATTGAGCAGCCGGCCTACTGAAGCGGGTATCATTATGCACGCGGCTGTCTGTCTCTCTCGTCTTGGATTAGGCATTTTTGGTGTTTTGTAGGGAGTCTGCGTGCATGTTTTTCGCTCTACGTCACGGGAAGAAAACGTAATGAAGAGCTTCCTGATTTCTCTCTGACGGTGGTGAATATAATCAGTTTTTAGAGTTGAAAGCAAAGGTAAAGATGGCTATAAGACGCTGAACGAGGTGCTTTGGCTCACGGTGCTCAACTCCTTAATATGTTTCTTTGAGTTTGTGGCGGGGTTGTTTATTCACGGCATCATTCAAAGGGGTTACCACAGTTACTTGCCTTAGGTGTTACTCTTCCGGTATTCATTTTACCTGTCACCCCACAAAGGGTCGTAATGGACACCTGATTCTATTGGTGCTAAGTGTCAGCACCAAGATTCGAATCCAGGTTGGCTATCGGAGCTGGCTTCTGTTCCTGTAATGTTAAGTGGCTGTCGAAATTTGCACGTATCCGGTCTTACATTACTGTCTAAGGGGAGAAAACGTAATGCTGGCTTCTTAGGTTTCTCTGAGATGTGTGTGTGTGTGTGTGTGTGTGTGTGTGTGTGCGTGTGTGTGTGTGTGTGTGTGTGTGTGTGTGTGTGTGTGTGTCTGTGTCTGTCTGTCTGTCTGTCTGTCTGTCTGTCTGTCTCTCTCTCTCTCTCTGTCCTGTCTCTGTCTCTGTCTCTCTCTCTCTCTCTGAACTCTCTCTCATCTCTCTCTCTCTCTCTCATGGGTGATCGGATGCGAGCGCCTTCATCTCTCATTGAGTCGCCAGGCAGAAAAGGTAGTGCCGGTTTTTTTTTTATTCGCTGACTGGGGATGAGTAAAGCGTCTTGAGATCGCGGAGAGGAAAAATGTGCGGAAATAGCTTCTTAAGAGTGAAGTGTGTGCACGTAACCTTTTACCTTCCGTCACTTCCACATGAGGTGGGGGGAGACTTAAAATTTATTCCGGCTGGGCTAGAGAGAGAGAGAGAGAGAGAGAGAGAGAGAGACGGCTGGTTATGATTTGGCTGAATGAAAGTTGTAAGGCAATTTGAAGGAATGAAATAAAAAATCTTAACTGGCTTAATCCGATGACTCTGTTGATCCTATCTCTCTATCTACCTCATCTATCTATAGTTATCCTGTCTGTATATTTGTCTATGTTATGTGCATATAGCTGCCAGGAAGTTAATGGAGGCTTTATCCATCTCTTTTAAGTGTTCGAAAAGTCCTATCCAAAGATGAGTAAAACGACCTTAAAAGGATAAAAGTGCTTTATTATATGACAGTGTTTACATACCAACTGCCATTTAGGACTTATTACCGGTAGTTTTAGATAATGACTACCAATTAGCCTCCATGAAAGTAGCCTTATTGATCTCGTCAGTTAGGCTATGTTGGGTGATTACGGTTTTACTACCTTAATACTAAAAGTTAGGTATCAGGGAAAAGTTAGGTATCAGGGAGAGGTTGGAGTATCAGGGAAAGTTAGGTATCAGGGAGAAAGAGTTAGATACTAAAGGAAAAGTTAGGTATCAGGGGAAAAGTTAGGTATCAGGGAAAAAGTTAGATATAAGGGAAAAGTTAGGTATCAGTGTGAAAAGTTAGGTATCAAGGAGAATTATGTATCAGGGAAAGTTAGGTATCAGGGAAAAGTTAGGTATCAGGGAAAGTTAGGTGTCAGGGAAGAGTTAGGTGTCAGGGAAAAGTTAGATATCAGGGAGAATTAGGTATCAGGGAAAAGTTAGGTAACAGGGAAAGTTAGGTATCAGGGAAAGTTAGGTATCAGAGAAGAGTTAGGTGTCAGGGAAAAGTTAGATATCAGGGAGAATTAGGTATCAGGGAAAGTTAGGTATCAGGGAAAAGTTAGGTATCAGGGAAAGTTAGGTATCAGGAAAAGTTAGGTATCAGGAAAAGTTAGGTATCAGGGAGAATTAGGTATCAGGGAAAAGTTAGGTATAAGGGAAAAGTTAGGTATCAGGGAGAGTTAGGTATTAAGGAGAGTTAGGTATTAGGGAGAGTTAGGTATAAGGGAAAAGTTAGGTATCAGGGAAAGTTAGGTAGCAGGGAAAGTTAGGCAGCAGGGAAAGTTAGGTAGCAGGGAAAAGTTAGGTGTCAGGGAAAGTTAGGAATCAGGGATAGTTAGGTATCAGGGAGTTTTGTGTCATGGAGAGTTAGGTATCAGGAAAAGTTAGTTATCAGGGAGTTCGGTGTCAGGGAAAAGTTAGGTATCAGGGAGAGTTAGGTATCAGGGAAAAGTTAAGCATCAGGGAGTTTGGTGTCAGAGAAAATTTAGGTATCAGGGATAAGTTAGGTATCAGGGAGTTTGGTGTCAGGGAAAAGTTAGGTATCAGGGAGAGTTAGGTATCAGGATTTTAAGTACTGCACACTGTCGTCATTAACTTGCAAGACTCATTTCACACACACACACACACACACACACACACACACACACACACACACACACACACACACACACACACACACACACACACACACGGGAAAGAGAGCAAAACTGGGGAAGCATCTGTAGTATAAAAAGCCTCTTCTAAGTTTAATAAATTCATGTGTTGGTAACAAAGTGAAGATAGACGTTATCGTATTGAAGCGATTAACACGTTGTGAGAAAACTTTAAATAAGAGAGAAAAAAAGCTACATAACTAGAGAAGAATTTGTCCCAAAAGTTGATGAGATGCTTGCAGATACTCATAATTAACTCTTTCATATATATTATCTCTCTCTCTCTCTCTCAGCCGCATGGCGTAGGTATCATCATCGCCTGTTAATTCCTCCTCAGGGGGAACTCAGACTTTCCCAGGAATATTCGGATGAGGAGGAGGAGGAGGAGGAGGTGGAGGAGGAGGAAGAGTAGGAGAAGGAGAAGAAGAAGATGAGGAGGAGGGCGAGTGGAGGAGGAGGCGGGTAGAAGGAGCCTGTTCTTGTATTTAAGGAATATTTTAGATCGTCACTGAATCATGGTGGGATAACAGTGGCTGGGCGATTAGAAGGGGAGGAGAGGAGAGGAAAGGAGAGGAGAGGAGAGGAAAGGAGAGGAGAGGAGAAGAATGGTGTTGAAAGAGAAGGGACGAGGAGAGGAGAGAAAAGAAGGGGGAAGAAGAGGAGAGAGGAGAGGAGAGCTAATGAGTGGAGAGGAGAATTAGGTTCAATGGTGGGGTGGAGATGTGAGGAGAGAGGAGATTAGAGGAGAGGAGAGGAGAGGAGACTGGAGGGAGGAATACAGGGGAGAGGGAAAGAATAGGATAGGGAAAGAAAATGGAAGACTGAAAAGAGGGGAAAGGATAGCGAAGAGTAGGAAGGGATGGAAAGAAGACGAAAAGATAAGGGAGGAGAGGAGAAGAGGAGACGGGAGACGGAGAAACGAGGAAGGGGGAAGCAGGGAAACGGGAAAGCGAGGAGAGGGGGCCCGAGACGAGAAAAAAGACGAGGATGAGAGGGAGGGAGTAGGAGATTAGAGCCCCACGCTTACGAATTCTCCTGCTGGGGATGCATTACGGGCCTTCCAGCGGGGTTTGTGCCATGGCTGTGCGCGCCGGGGATGCCATCGAGATAGGATTGCCGAAGAGAGAGGAGAGGGGGGGTGAGTGTTTCCTTCCACCTGATTTGTATTTCTTATCAGTTTCCGTGGCTTAAGCGTGGTCGTTAGGGTTTGAGGGGAGGTGGAGGGGGTGGGGAGGGAAGTAGCTGTGGTGGTGGTGGTGGAGGGGGTGGGGAGAGAAGTAGCTGTAGTGGTGGTGGTGGAGAGGGAATGGGAAGTAGCTGTGGTGGTGTTGGAGGGGAATGGGAAGAAGCTGTGGTGTTATAGGTGGTGGTGGAGGTGTTATGTGAAGAAATGAGTCAGTGATAGAGGGAGAAGTTCGACGAGGCGAATGACTTAAGTTTAAGGAAGTATTTGGATGGGGCAGTTTGTGATGGTGGTGATGTTGAAAACTATTCGTGAAAGATGAAAATGCAATTACTAAGAGAGGGAACAGGTTCGGGTTTAGAAATCGGGTAAGTTAGTGTTGGTGAAAGAAAGTACTTGTTTGGGATAAATGCTTGGGGATGTGCTTGGGTAAGGAATGAGTGGGAAGAAATTTAACAAACAAGAGGGGGAAATAACATGAGGAAGTGAAGAAAACTGGAGGAAGCGAGTTCAAGGAAATAAAATACAAATGTGAAGAAGGTAGGTTATGGTGGTGGTGGTGGTCAGAGTTTGATGATGTTGGAGGTCCTAGTGGTGGTGATGGTGATGATGGTGATTCGAGAAGAAACAGAAAGGGGAAAACTTAATAAAGGAGAGAGGAAACGAGCTGGGAAATTAGAACGGAAATCACCTAATGGCAGTGAAAGAAGTGAGAATATTTCAGTGGTTGGTAGTGATTAGAAGTAAAGAAATTAAAAGTTAAGGCAAAAAGTGAACACGAAAAGATGAGGAATTATTAATGAGGACGTTATAGGAAGTGAGTCAGGATGAAAGAATTTGGGGGGGGGGGTTCTGATGGTGTTATGGTGGTGGTGGTGGTGGTGGTGATGTTGGTGGTGGCTGGGGAGGACTGGAATGAGAAGGCGG
The DNA here is from genome assembly GCF_032717465.1 of Coenobita brevimanus. NCBI lineage: Eukaryota > Metazoa > Arthropoda > Malacostraca > Decapoda > Coenobitidae > Coenobita > Coenobita brevimanus. The sequence goes on along the minus strand of NC_136977.1, from coordinate 48,452,630 downwards.
TTGAAAGAAGGGGAGATGAGAGGTTGGAAATTATTACCTGGGTAAGTTGCAGGAAGTGGTTAAGATAGAGGTGGAGGAACATATCTGAGGGGCGCGGGTGGTAAAAATGTGGTGATCAAAGAAGGAAAAAAATGAAAAGAGCGGGGAAAACGTTGAGTGGGGAGGTGGACGAGATAGGCTTGGAAAATATGAGTGAAGCATGTTGGAGAAAGTGAGTCATGAGGAAAGCATGTGGAAGGGCTGGTTATGGTGGAGATGATGGTGTCTGGGGAAGGAAAGAGTGAGATGGAAACTGAAGGAAGTGGTGAGGTTGGTGAATGTTACCTGTGTTGTAATTTGGAGGAAGTGGGGTGCTGGAGAGGAACGCCTTCACGTGGTGGCACCGACGTGACTGAGCAACTCCTCTGTCTGGCTATGCAAACGTCTCCTCCCAGTCTCCTGAAAAGAGGATGGTGGACTGCATATGAGAGCAACTCCAGCCAGCTGTCTGCCGGGTTCACTTAGCTGGGAAGACACAAATTGGAAGGAGATTAAAACAAGAGGAGAAGAGAAAATGAGAAATGTGAGACAAGTAAAAAAAGTGACCTGAAGAAAATACGATAATGTTTGGAGGGAGCAGATAGTGGTGATAATGGTGGTGTTGGGGAAAGAAAAGGTGGAAAGAATGTGAGTTAAGAAAAAGGAGAGAGTGGAATACTATTATCAGGTAAGTTGGGGGAGCGGTTAATATATATATATATATATATATATATATATATATATATATATATATATATATATATATATGAAAGAGAGCAGGTGGTGATATTGGTGGTGCTGAGGAAGGAAACAACGGAGAGGACGTTGAAATAACAGCTGGGCAAAGGCTGTGGAATAATGAGAGAAATTAGATAAAAGAAATGCACTGTATACCTGTAAAAAGCCGATTGGTGTTGAGGAAGGAAAAAGAACGGAGGAACGGGAAATAGAAAATATAGATAGAAAACTGAGAAAGGAATAGAAAGCAGAAAGAGAGGGAGTTGGGAAGAATAATTGAAAGGAAATAGCATGTAAAGAAATAAAGGAAACAAATGGTAGTTATGAGGATCAGGTTGTAATGATAATGGTGGTGACTAGACGAGGAAAAAACCTATTTATCTATCTGTCTATAGCCTGACACCTTAATTCAGTAAGGGGTGGCCACAAACAAATCACCCTCCATGTCTCTCTGTCCCCCGCCATTTCGCTACCCCTTCCCCAGCTCAGGAAAAACTGGGATGACATTTAATCCCTTTACTACAATGATTTTTTAAAAATATTTTTTCTTACTGTCTCCAGAATTTATTAAATTTAGGGGAAACTTTTCCTCTTCCACGAGGGGAAAACTGCCTAAAGATGAAGAAAAAAAAAAAAAAAGAGGTGTGGATGATGATGATGATGATGATGATGATGACGTTGTTGTTATCGTTGTTGTTGTTGTTTTTGCTGTTTTCGTTGATGATGATGATGTTGTCGCTGTTGATGATGATGAAAATCGTCTGGAGGAAGAAAGAACTAAGAAAAGAAAAAAAGCTCCCTCGCCGTAAGACTTAGGCTGGTAGTATTAAACAACCTCTTCCCCTTCTCGCGAAGCATCTTCGTGAAGAGGCTCTTCCCAGTTTGGTACCTTTAAACCCCGGCCGAACAGCCTCTTCCCGTAAGGAGACTACGGAAGGGTTGGTATGCTGCGGGGGTGCTCTCTGGGAGAGAAACCGTGAGATTGGTACGCCGGAGAAGCGCATGTTTGCCGTCATCTGTTTTATGTTTACTCTCTCGTGTGATATATTGCGAAAGTAATATGCTAAATCTGATAAACAACGTCTTCGAATCAGTCCAGTGGTAGGAAAAAGTTTTAATAATTGATACTTAATATTTGAGAAGGGGTCCAATGGTGGTTAGGATTACGGCAACTAGAATTTAGCGGTTTTGTTTGGCGGTTCAGTTAGGTTAGAAATAAGTTAGGTCAGGTCAGGTTAGGTTATCTAAGAGACTTGTACACCATTCCATTTTTCATTACTGTCTTCAGAAAGGTAAGCACGTGGTATACTTTAAGGCCGTGATTAGGATTACGGCAGTTAGAATTTAGCGGCAACTTCAGTAATCCTAACTACGGTTAGGATTACGGCAGCTAGAATTTAGTTGTTTGGTTCGGTGGTTCAGTTAGGTTAGAAAAAGGTTAGGTTAGGTCAGGTAGGTCAGTTTTGGTTAGATTAGGTTAATACTGCTACAGTTCAGCTTAAACCGCTAGAAGTTAGCAGTCATGTTTGTTTTTTTCTGCTGTTAGAAATATGTTAGGTTAGGTTATTTAGGTTAAGTTATGGCTACCGTAAAAAGGAAGTGGTTAGGATTACGGCAGCTAGAATTTAGCCGCGATAGCAGTAGTCTAACCATGGCCTTAAATTGTACCACGTGCTTGCCTTTCAGAAGACAGTCGTGAAAAAAGGAATGGTTTACAAGTCTGTTAGATAAAATGCTCTTGGAAATAAGCTGTGAAGTTGCCTGGATCACCACTGTATAAGACACAGGTCACTTGGGAATGACAGAAGTCAGCGATTGGGCTGTGTGCATGTAGCAGTCACTGAGCTAGCAGTACTTTGATCATAAACGGGTAGCACCAGTCTCCTAAAAATCTATAAGTAAAGATAGTATCACACACAAAAATGATAACAAACATTTAAAAAAATTGCAAATGCATTTCGTGAAGGTAAAGGTACTAACTAGTTACATGAATATGATATCAGTATAAAAAAGATACGAAGATATTTGGGAAGAGGCGGGTGATGCTCCTGCTTCATATTCCAGTACTTTCAACCCCGAGAGACCTCTTCGAGCGCCGTACGAGGAACCTCTTCGCTTTAAAACTACGGCTGGCGCGACAACGAGCTTGCTCGTGCGAGGAGGTAGTTTAATACTACCAGCCTAAAGATTAGGAGTGAGATTAGGGGTTTATAACCGAAGCAAATTGGATGATCCAAGCTGAAGGAGTTAGCGGAAAATTGCTGAAGAATAATAATAGTTGTGTGAATAAAAACATCTTAAGGGAGAATTGGTGCAAAGGAAAGTGGATGAAGAAAGAAGTGGAAAGAATGTCAGATGAAAACTGATGAAAAGTAAGGAGAAAGGAGGAGATTAAAAAGGAAGTGAGGAGGAGGAGGACGAGGAAGAGGAGGAAGAAAAGGAGACAAAGAAAAAGAAAAAGAAGAAGCTGAAGAAGAAGAAGAAGAAGAATGAGGATGAGGAAGAGGAAGATGATGATGATGATGATGATGATGATGAGGAGGAGGAGGAGGAGAAGGAGGAGATGAAAACAAAAGAAGAAAATGAAGCAGAAGAAGAAGAAGAAGAAGACAGTGAAACAGAAAGGGAAGACTAGAAGGCAGAAAAATGGATAGGGAAGAGGGTACCAAAATTTATGGAAGAAAAAGGAGAGGAGCACGAAAAAATAAGATAAAATTGAAAAATGGACGGATGATAAATGCTCAAAGAGAGAAATAGTAAATGCTGCCGTGAGTGAAAATTGTGAAGGAGAGAGAGAGAGAGAGAGAGAGAGAGAGAGAGAGAGAGAGAGAGAGAGAGAAGAGGAAGACAGGAAGGGAGGAGAAAGTATAGGAGCGAAGAAGAGAAGAGAGGAGAGAGGAAGAAGAGAAGAGGGAGAGGAGAGAAGAGCAGGATAGGAGACGACAAGAGAAGGGATGAGAAAGAGAAGAGATAGGAAGGAAGAAGAAAGGAGAGGAGATGATTGACAGGGCGAGGGAAGAGAGGTGAGAAGAGGAGAGGAAGGAAATGGGAGATGGGAGAGGAGGGGAGAGGAAAAGAAAAGCTTATTTATTAATGATGAAAAGGCAGGAGAAACGCTTTAGAAACACGTGGAAACAAGCTGATGAGATATCTGTGAGGGTGGAGGAGGAGGAGAGGAGGAAGAGAAAGAGGGAGGAGGAGGAGTAGGAGAAGGAAAATGAAGAAAAGGAAGAAAGAATCAGGAGGAAGATGATGAAGGCGAGGACAGAAAGAGTTGGAGGAGAAGTGAAAAAAAAAAAGAAGAAAGAAAATGAAGACGAGAACCTCTGTATAATAGTGAAAAAGGAGGCATAAAATACCATAAAAAGAATGACAGCAAAAGGAACAGCACTGAAAGCCTGGAATATCAGTAATGATGGTAGAACACTAACAGATGAAGACGGAGGAAGGCGAAGGAAAAAGAAACTGAGAAACACAAATATGAAATGAATAGTAAGGAAGAACACCGGGTAAAAATTAAAGAAAAATGAATGAACACAAAAAATAAAGAAAAGTAAGAAAAACGAGATAAAATAAAACTGAGAATAGGATAAACCTAAGCAAGAAGAATGATAATACCTATGGAAAATAGAAACTAGGAGGAGGAGAAGGAGGAGGAGGAGGGTGACATGTGGAGAGAAAGGAAGATGACAAAGCAGATGTGGAGGGAGGAAGGAGAAATAACAGGAAGAGGAAGTAGAGGATAGGAAGAAAAAGAAGAAGGGGGAAATTGATGATGATGATTAGCACAAAAGTATGGAGGAAAGCAAGCAGTAAAAAATCTACAAACTTAATTTCTGATAAGTATATATTTTTTTTTACGTGTCCGACTCTGGGCAAAGGCTTCAGGGCCTATTCCCAAGTCCCAGTAGTCCTACTTGGGGCCCAGTAGTCCTCCTACATCTCCACATGTCACCACTTCGGCGCTAACACCCACCGTCCATATTGAATATATGCTAGGGCTGTCTCATACAGTACTGGTGTACTGATTCTATAAATATATAAACTTGATAAGGATATTAATGTCAGATGGCTCTCCCAATCCACACGTCCCCCCAGCTGAAGTCAGCATGAGGAAGTGAGAAAGATATCCATGTAATACAGAAAAAAAAAAAAGGAAATTTCATAGGGGAGAATGAAACGAACCGACAATATATTTTATCCTGCCTTAGCCTGTTAGGGAAAGCAATATGGGGTTAATATTAAGTACATAACTATATGCTCCATTATGTGGACTGGAGCGTGAACATTGTAAATCAGTAATATATCTTTTAGCACTGAACATATTAAGATGTGGAGGAGAAGCTAAATACTTACCAAAGCTGCTCTTCAATGTTCGTGTTGCATCACAGGCCACTACCTCGCGCAGCTATAATATATATATATATATATATATATATATATATATATATATATATATATATATATATATATATATATATGCCTTGCTTCATTAACAGCAGTGATCTTTGACTATATTGTACAATTAGATTAGATCCCCTTGTAGTCTGGGCTTAGGTAAGATAAAACAGATTAATATATTCTAAACATTCCTAGCATGGTTTGCTTCGGAATCTATGTGTTATTTTTGTTACCCTGTATTTTACCACTTCCAACTTATCTATATTCTTTTTTATTAATATGGTGACCAGAAGTGCAAACAACTTTCTGTGTGTGACCGTCTGTATTGAATATACACGGTGGATTTTTTGTTTTTAATTTCTGTTCAAATGCTGTACATAAGAATTCTAGTAGACTATTAACGCCCTTCATTGCTTACGTACAGTTTCGACTCAGTTAGAGATCATTTTTAACTATAACTAAACTTTTTTCTTGGTTAACGTGTTCGAGTTGGATACTGTTCATATTTCTCCAGCTTTTTCGTTTCTTTTGTCAACCTCTTGCACTGTGTACATACCAACGTTGTATATACATCTATCTATCTATTTTTATCTATCTATCTATCTATTTATCTATATTGCCTTTCGGCCCTGTTAACCAAAAATCAATCTCTTTAAATCGAATACCTTTGTAAAGTGGTACCCATTCCGTGACCAATGTTTCGATTATCAGCGAAGTCCGATATTTTACAAACAAACCATCATCAGTATCATTTTTATGTAAATTAAAGCAGAATAGGACCCAGCATCGACTCGTGGCACGCCGGTTGTATCGGTCATCCAGTCTGATTCTCTTCCATTCATTACGACTCTTTGTTTGCGTCCCGTAAGCCAATTATCGATCCATCTGAGCAGATTGGCAATGAAACCATGTACCTGTGATTTCTGATGGACTCTTTTATGGGCAGCTTTATCAATGCTCTGTGATAGTCCAGTAATGATAACAGACTTCCTCTCGTCATATATGTTAAGAATGTTTAATAATAATGATAATAATAATAACAACAATACGTAGGACCTGAATGACTTTACCAAACAATGTTGTGGTTCTTTGATGAAAAAATTTTCGTAGTGTTTATATAACTTGCCTCTGATAATAGTTTTTAGTAGTGTGCAGACCACAAAAAATTCAAGCTATCTGGAGAAGGAGGCGAAAAGAGGAGTAGGAGAAGGAAGATAAAAGATGAAAAGAAAGAAGGAGAAGGAAGTAGAGGTAACTGGAGGAAGAAGAGGAGGAGGAGGAGGAGGAAGAATACGGTGACACGTTGAGAGAAGGGGAAAATCGAGGAGGAGGAGGAGGAGGAGGAGGAGGAGGAGGAGGAAGAGGAGGAGGAGGAGGAGGAGGAGGACAGTGACACGTGGAGAGAAGGGGGGAGAAAGACGAGGTCGTGAAGGTGACAGCTGAGGTGAAAGGGAGATGACGGAGGAAAGAAGGACGATGATGATGATGATGATAAGGAGGAGGAGAAGAAATATGTGGCAGGATAAAGAAAGGGGTATGACGAATGAAGAAGGATAGAAGAAGAAATGTAGAGGAAGAGGAAGAGAATGATGGTGATGATGATGATGCAATTGAGAATAATGATGATGATTGCGATGATGCAATAGGGGATGATGATGAGGATGATGATTATGATGATGATGATGATGATGATGATGATGATGATGATAATGAGGAGGAGGAGGAGGAGAAAGACGACAGGTGGAAAGTAAGGGGGATGACGAAGGATGGAGAGAGGGAGGAACAAGACGTCAGTGTGTTATTGTGGTGGTATTCATACGAGGGGGCTCCTCAGGGGTGATTGACTGGTGTGTGTGTGTGTGAGAGAGAGAGAGAGAGAGAGAGAGAGAGATCAAGTCAATCCAAATACAGCACACAACACCCCACCTTCACTTACCAGAATCTCGCCTGTATCTTTGCCCTCATCACTCCAGTTCTGGAGAGGGGCTGGTCTGACAGCCTAGGCCAATTTCGTGTTTATTTACAGCTATTCCGGTCCTCGGGGTGGGAGAGTAAGGCAGCGGAAGGGAGAGGGCTATTCTGTTTGCAACTAGTGCTTCCTCCCTTTTAGACAGTGTTGCCTACTTTTCTTTTTATCTGGTGAAAATGTTAATGGGATAACGTGTAAAAAGGAAGGGAGTCAGTGAGGAAAAAAGAATGAATGGCATGGAAAGGGGAAGTCCGTGAGGAAATAAGTAAAAATGGGATTAAAAGAAAGGGGGAAGTCATGTGAGAAGAAGTGAAAATGGCATAAAGAGGCGGGAGGTCTGCGAGGAAACTGATTAAAAAATAGATAAAAAAGTGAGTAAAAAAACAAACTATGAAGAGTGATGAGTGAAACTATATTATAATTAAACAACACTGAATAGAGGAACAAAAATTAAACAGGGGAATTAATAGATATGAAAAAATAATTAACCAGGTCAAAATAAATGAACAGGAATACACGAAAGGAGTAGTGAACGGGAATCATAAAAATAAACAAGAAAGATGAACAAAAAAACAAACAGTTAGGCTAGAAAAATGAGTGAAGGTAAAGGTAATAAACAAGAATAATGATTGAGAAATAAAATGGGAAATTAAACACGAAAAGTGAATTGCAAAACAGAAAAATAACTAAGCAAAGAAAGAAAGAAAGAGAAAGAAAGAAAAAGAGAAAGAAAAAGCTCCCTTGAAGCGAGTGTGGGAGAGCTGTGAAGAGAACTGAAGTACGTTCAATCACAAACAGACGTACGATCAATTAATGTCGTAACTGTGGTCTACCTGTGTGAGAGTGAGAAGGTAAATAGAACACTAAGTCTCACCCTGTCTCGTATTTTCACCTTCAAGACAAAATTTACGAGAAGAAAATTATCGTCACAGGGAAGACAAGAAAATGAGAGTGCAGTGTCTTATCGCTTCTCTTATCCTTCCTACAAAAGATATTATGGTCGATTTATTTTTTGTCTGACGGAACTGGACCATTCCCGTAGCGTAAATACTATGTCGTGATTATATGACATTAGATGAGTTTTAATTATGAGGCAGGGATGAGTCTTCTTGGTTACTAGTTAAATCGATCCTACCATATAATTACACCTGGTCATCAACAGTGCTGAAAGAAGTTAGAGATCTTAGCCAGATTAGAGTAAACGTTCTATAGTTGCGGCAGAATAAATTATAACTTATTTTGTGGGCATATGTACTCCCCGCAAAAGTTGGATAAAAATAGTTGTAATTTAGTTTGTGAATCACCTATTTACGTACAAAAATATATTGTAGATGTGACAGGGAGTATAGATGTAACTTAATCTTTAAATCTCCCTTATGACCGCAAAGTGTATCATAGTTACAACATGGAAGGTTCTCAAAAGTTATGCTGTGAATATATTCACGTAAAGAAAAAAATCATAATTATAACTTGAAAAAAAATATCGTATTATCGTATTAGCTTTCCACCGCAAAAACAAGTCTTAAGTTACGACGGAAAAAATTATAGAAAGATATTGTGCGAATCCCACTTTCAGCCCAAAAATAAGTCCTTAATACGAAAGGGAAAAGTATCATACGTTTTTTGTGAATCCTCGCACCTGGCCTGTTTACAAATCGCACAAGCCCCCACGGTCCACTATTTGTTTACCCTGGGTCGTCCTGCTGTCTCCACTCCGTTCCACTTAAGCCCCTTTCACAAATACGTGACTCAAGGGCCGACCGCGGCGCGACTCAAGGTCGTGTCTTTGTTGGCTCCCATGCCTTCCGACTGGCCCCGAATCTGTTCTGCTCATGGCTGCCTAACGACCGCGTCAGGTCTGCCTCACAACCGGTCGTGACGTCCTCACGAACGTGACAAGAGCACAAGGCGACCGCGAGGTGACGGAGGTACGAGTCTTCAAATTTGAAATTTAACAAATTTTTGTCAGCCACGACCGTGACACGACCGCCACAAACGCAAGACGACTACATGATGCGTTTGGGGAATGCACCCCGACTCCCCTACGACCCCCCACGACCCCCCACAACCGACCCATGGGGCGGGGCATCACACCTAGACCACCAATGACACCCAGCGTGGGACGGGGCATCACACCTGAACCACCAATGACACCCAGTGTGGGGCAGGGCATCACATCTAGACCACCAATGACACCCAGCGCATCACCATGGACCTCTCCTGTGTCTAGTCAGTTGATGAGGGACACACAGTCATAACATTTTTTTTTTGTCGGCGACAGCATCACGACACGCAATGACCGCATCATGACGCATCCAATTGAGCTAAGACTGCTTCACAGCCGACGTACGACACTCCCAACTGCGACGCAACTGTGATACGACTTTTGGCAAGTCGTGAGGCCCAACGAGTCGTCCCAGTGGCTCACGAGCGCCCTAAAGAGTTCGGGCTTTGTCGGCGAATCAAGGGACGATCAATGAAGAAATGCGTTACAACCTTGAGTCGTGCTGCGGTCGGCCTTTGAGTCGTTTGTGTGTGACAGGGGCTTTATGAGACACAGCGGGGGAGGTATCAGCCAGCTACGATTTGCGTTTTCATTGAATTTACGGAGTTGTGGCAGTGATGTGGGCGGCTGTGGGGCCTCCTGGGCTGCTGCTGGTTTTTGCTGCTCGGGCTTGCACCCTGCCATGATCCCGAGCTGGCCATGGCTTGAGGGAGGCCAGGTGTCGGGCATCTGGGTCTATATCTGTGTCTATTGGTATCTTTTTGTCTCTTTTGTTAATAATGATATCAAAAACACTTTTGGTGACTAGGAATATATTAATTCAATAGATACAGCAGAAAAAAGCTACTCGGGTCTCAATAGTACAATATCTTATAACTTAAAGATGTCAGCAGGCTGACGCTGACTGTTTCTGATGTACGCCTGCACCCTCCCAGACTTCGTTAAGTAGGAGTGAGACGTTGGTACAAGGTGACAGACCGTCTAATCCTTATCTCGGTGAGATCCGAACTCTTGTGGGTCGTCCAGTATGGTGCGCCTTGGGCTAAACTTGACAGGGGACAGCACACACCTGCAGCACGGCGAAGAGCAAACCTGAGCTTACTATTTTGACACACATTCCAGAGCCATACCAACCACGCCAACTAGCGTGAGCCTGCCTGTCCGTTAATCTATCTGTCTATCTACATCTCTGATGTCGCAGCCTATCTCTTCCAGGGTGGTCATGTAACTGCACAGTTCCAGCCCCTCTTTCCATACTATCCCACTCCAGTTATCCAGTAGGCTGGATGCTATTCACCTCATTTTTATCTTCTTCAGCCTTCACCTTCTTCAGCCATTATCCTCCCTTTCCCTCACCTTCATCCTTCAGGCTGCTTTTACCCCTTCTTTTTCAGCTTTTAGTCTTACCCTCAGTCTGTTTCACACTCACCCCCTTCCTCAGACTTCAGCCTTAACCTCACCCTCTTTCTACCCCTTCGTCTTCAGTCTTTTTCTCTTCTTCCACAGCCTCTTTCTCTTCCGCCATTTTCCTTTGTGATCTTTACCTTGCCTTTAGCCTTATCCTCAGCCTGCTTTTCCTTGTTCTCCTCCCTCAGCCTTCAGTCGTACCCTCCTCAGCCTGTTTTCCCTCCTACTTTATCAGCCTTAGTCTTACCAACAGTCTTTTTCTCTTCTCTGTCCCCCTACCTCTGATTCTTCATTTCCACCCTTTTCTTCATCCTTGTTCCTCACTCTTTGCTTCAGACTTTTTCTCCACCCTTTTCTTCATCCTTGTTCTCCACCCTTTGTTTCACCCTTTTTCTCCACCCTTTTCTTCAGCCATTTTCTCCACCCTTTGCTTCAACCATTTCCTCCACCCTTTTCTTCATCTTTCTTCTCCCCCTTTTCTTCATCCTTTTTCATCCCCCTTTTCTTCAGTCTTTTTCTTCCCCCTTTTCTTCAGCTCTTTTCTTCTCCTTTTCCTTCAGTCTTTTTCTCCATTCTCTTACTCAGCCTTTTTTTTCCCCCTTTTCTTCTGTCTTTTCTCTCATTTTACTTCAGCCTTTCTCTCCATCCTTTTCTGCAGCCCTTTTCTTCCCCCTCTTCTTCAGCCCTTTACTTCCCTCCCTTTCTTTACCCTGCTTCACCCTTTTCTTTCCCCCTTTCTTCACCTTTTACTTCCTTCATTTTGTCCACCCTTTGTTTCAGCCTTTTTCCCCCTCAGCTGTCAGCCTTACTGCCAGCCTTTTTCTTCTCCGACACCCGGACTTGCTCACCTCGTAATATCACCCGTGTCTGGCCGGCTTACCTTTTGGGGGAAGGACTTTACTCCACCAACAATAAAATGGCTGAGTTTAAAGGAGTCTGGCCTCCATATTTATGCGCAGGATTTGTAATTACTGCGCATTATGTACGTACATTAAGACTGCGCCATTTGTCCAGTGAATCCGGCAACTTTTTTTCTCTCTCTCTTTTTGGTGTCCCCAGAAAATTATGCCAAACTTAGAAGAGACCTCACACACTTTCCTTTTATTGCACTGTATAGGTTGATGAAAACTATATCCAGCTTTTACATCAAAAACAAAAGCTAAGCAGAATGAAATAGCCAAGTGGTAGCAAGAATAACAATAACATAGGCAACGCTACGATGTTGTAACCCTCCATCTGACCAAGCACATACCCCCCACCTCCCTGCACACCTAACCAAGCGCATAACGACCCTCACCCTCCCTCCCCAATCTTTTCTTTTAAAGGTGGGCATAATGAGAACGCCTTAAGGACACAAAACCTGGGCCCTCTAGATTCCTTGCGCAGGTCTCATTGAAATCCATGGAATTTTTTTTCTTTCTCATTAGTAGAAAAAACTGCTTAACACACTGCATTCCACCCAACAAAAGGCACCAGCACACTATAAGACACATAACTACATGAAATTTCATGACTATAGCGAATACTTTCTGAGTTTTGGCCAGGAAACGAAATCTCTACGCCCGGCCAGCCGCCCTGCCATCCAACTCTACGGACGGACACCTATTGATAGCAGTGATAACAACACCCTCCTCTGACTTTGTCAGGTGGAGGATAAAAAGAAGGTTCTCAGGCTGAGGGGGTTTAAGGAATGTGCGCAGGCTTTGTACTTACTGCGCATCGTGTACGTGCTTTAAGGCTGTGCCCTTCAACTCTCGCCTTTTGTTTATAATTTTTCGGTAACCCCATTTATTCGGTGACTCCATATTATTTTTCTTATTGTCATCCAGGGGTTGACGTCCCGTAGTGGAGGTAACAGACCCTTCGCTAGGAGAGAGAGAGAGAGAGAGAGAGAGAGAGAGAGAGAGTAACATGGTCTCGTGCCATACCCTTTTTATTCTAACTTAACCTAAAATTGCCATCTCGCCGTCTCGAATGCTGAGCTGTAGCAGGAGATTATCACTAGAATACGGTGATAGTCACGAAGAAGTGCTATGTAAAGGTTGTAAAGCCGTCCTGTTGTCCTTTTTAACCACTAAGCTACGTGAAATATGCTACAAAAGGACGAAAATTTGGTCGAAGTTAGAATAAAAGGAGTTTAGTAAGAGAACTACAAAATTGCCATCATCTCTCGGCAATAGTTAACCTCTTGTGTGTGATAGTGGCTTTATAACTGACGCCTACTAGAAGAAAGATCTCTGATGTGCAAGGTGGAAGGGGATAATGAAGGCTTTCTCGATTTCTTATGGTTTCAAAAGTCCATACCTTGCTGAATAAAATCATTTGGAGGTAGCAAGAACGCATAGTGGAACCGCCGGGGTCAAATTCGCTCCTCTCATCTTTTTTTTGCCGTGCATGTAGGTAGTAGTTCTGGCGGATGGATGTAAGGTAATCATCACAACCCCACCAAATCATCAGGAGCTGCTCCGTGTTCCATTAATCATAATAAAGGGTTGGATAACAGCAAAATAATAGACGTAAACAGGCAGACGTAAACAGATATATGTAAGACAGGTGTAAGTAGATATATGTAAACAGACGCAAACAGATATAAGCACACATACTTTTACAAATAGACATAAACTAATCATCATTGCCTGACCAGTTCGTAAGGAGTTATTCTGTGCCTCGCTAGTCATGATGAAAGGTTGAAGCAGTGTTGATTACCAGCCAGCATGTTCGTCTCTCTCTATGCAACTCACTTGGGCTGTACTCGTGTGCTAGGACGCTACTGAAAGTAATATGGTGTACAGTATTATTTGCCTGTCCATTGTCTTGCTACTTTCAGATGATTTTGTTCTGGTGTGTGTGTGTGTGTGTGTGTGTGTGTGTGTGTGTGTGTGTGTGTGTGTGTGTGTGTGTGTGTGTGGGTCAATTCTCCGCAGGTATCTTTTATATCCATTAACACATGATTAAAATTTTATTGTTATGTCTGAGCAATTCGGTACTCGCTAATTAGTTTTTTATATACACCCCCCAGCTAAATCCCCCCTCGAACACACACACACACACACACACACACACACACACACACACACACACACACACACACACACACACACACACACACACACACACACAGTCTTCCTCTCCACTCTTTCCCTCTTTCCTTCAATCCTCTCTCCCTCCTTTCTTCCACTAATCCTCTCTCCCTCTCCCATTTCTTTCTTCCACCCTCTTTCCTCTCTTCTTCATTCTTCCCGCCTTCTCTTCTTCATCTCTTCCCCTATTCTTCCATTTTCCTTTTCCCTCTTTCCTCCCTTCCTCCATTTTCTCCTTTAACCTCACCCCCTTTCCCCTATTTACCCCTCGTTTTCTCCCTCTTTTCTTCCTTACTCCCTTCCTTCCTCTCTCCCCCTTCCTTCCCTCCCCCAGCCCTGAGCCAAAGATCCCACAGTACTGAGATGGAGAGGCTGGGTGATAAGTGAGTTTTTCAATCTCCACCACCACCTCCACCACCACCAAGAAGCTACTTGTATATATCCTGCAGCCATCTCCCCTCCCAGACTGTTTCCTATGTTCATTTGTGGAGGGAATCTGTGAAGCTAAATAATATAGTCTAGCTTTAGTGAAAGTAAAATCGTCTGGCGTTAGGTGGAGAAAAAAAGTTTGGCTTTATCTGGGAATCCACCCTCTTTTCCACTGTTTTGCCTTTTGTGTCTCCTGCATTTTCTTCCACACCTTTTTTTTCCCTTGTGTAGCTGCGGAGGAGATATTTTCGTATTCAGCTCCGTACTTGCTTCATACATCCTACCATCCATCCATCCATCCATCCATCCATTACACCCTGGTTACTGTTGATCATGTTCATGGTATCAGAGTTTTCAGTATTGGTAATAGTTTTTGTAGTCCCAGGTTCGTCTTTTACGTGGACTAGGTGGACTGCAGGCTGAAGTTTACATTTTTCCGGCAGTCCACCATCCTCCTTTCTGGGGTGGGGGGGGGAGTTGAGGGATGTTTGTATAACCGGGCAGAAGAGCAGCTCAGTCATGTCGGTGCCACCACGTGAAGGCGTCCCACTCCTGCATCATTAAGGACTTTGCAACTTAGGGACTGGAGGCCTTACAACATGAGCACTGTCGGCTTTGCTTCTCGGGTAACAGGGAGTTTGCAACCTGGATACCGGATGTTACCAACCTTGCAACTCAGGTACCATTAATCTTGGTATATAATTACTATCAGTTTTGCAATACAAGTACCATCATTATTACAATATAAGTACTATCAACTTTGCAATATAAGTACTGTGACCCCTGCAACTTAAGTATCACCCTAGCAGTATAAGTACTATCAATTTTGCAATGTAAGTACTGTGATTCTTGCAAGTTAACAACTATTAGTCTCGCAACCCAGGCATTCCTTGCAGGATAAGTACGCGAGGCCTGGAACCTTCGTCGTGTGATTTAGACTGCAGTGTCCATCTCTCTCTCTCTCTCTCTCTCTCATTTTAAAAGAAACAACTGTGATAATAATGATATGAAAATTCTCAACTCTCACCCTCTCTCTTTCCTAGTTTGGAAGAAATTACCCCCACAGTAAAGTGTCTGTAAAAAGGGAAAAAAGAAAAAAGAAAAAAGGACAATAATATACATTCATTTTACGAGTTTAGGTGAAATAAGCCTCATAATATAGTGCGAAAAATGCTTAAAATTCCTTCCTCTCCTTTTTTCAGTCTTAAAAAAAAATAACATTGACAATAATTATATGAAAGATGGCGAGGGAAAACAATGGCGATTATCCCGCCAAACTCGGATAGGCTTCCCGTTATCTTTCTCTGATTTTTAAAAGTATGTTCATCTTCAAATAATTTACGAAGAGCAAATGTACACTTATAAATTTCTTTTCCGATTTTCTTTTTTTCTTTTTCATTTCCTTTTTCCATTTTCTTTTTCTTTTCCTTTTCCCATTTTCGTTTTCTTTTTTCTTTTCGTTTTTTCCCTTTTTCTTTTTTTTTCATTTTTTCCTCCCTTTTTCTGTTTTTTCTCTGAAGGAATGTACCCCCTCCACAATATGTCTACCCCCGATGTATATATGTCCCCCCCCCAATGCATGCATGCCCCCACTAAAATTGCTGACCTAGCACGCTTTCCCACGCCTGAACGAAGGCGTTATTGAAGGCATTATTGCATCAGTTCTTAGCAGGCAGCCAAGACGGGCAGACTATTTTACTGTGAGAATAAACTCCTTATCTAGCTGTTTGTACACGGAGTTTCTATCACCAAAGTATTGCAAGTTACATTTGGTAGCAGCGGTGTTTCGAACCATCAGATTCTGACCGCCTCCTTGGATTTTTAGTGACATCACAAGATACACGACGTCTCGCAACTGCCAGCCTCGCCCCTCCTCAGTGCCTCTAGTGGTGTAATACCTGACTGTGCTTTCCGAGTGTACAATTTTTCTCACCAGTGCTCACCTCTCAAACAACCCCACCCACACGCCTTGTTCCTGACCGCACGTGTCACCGTCGCCGACCAACGCACCTGTTGCACCTGTTCCCAGCACCTGTTCCGCACTCATCCTAACTCCTGCCCCACGGTGCCACTTATCAGTCTGCCCACTGCCTGCCCACCACCATTCTCTGCATTTGCAACTCAACAGCTCTACACCTGCCTTGAACCAACATCTGCCCTCACAACCCACCACCGGCCTCCGCCGCCGCCACATCTGGTCCGCATTACGTGAGCCTCCTAAGACCCCCACTCCCTGCCGGTGATTCATCACGGCATCTCTTCTCCTCTCCGCCCAGCTGTCTCTCCACCGCCGCCCCGCCTCGCCCCGCCCCGCCCCGCCCCGCCCCGCCCCGCCCCAGCCCAGCTACGCCCAGCCACCCCTGCACGTCATACATCTCGACACTCCACTGTGTAACTATAGTATATCTTTCCTTTCTATAGAGTTTATCCTCGATTTTCTCTACAGATTGGTTATTGTAAATATTCCATCTCATTTCCATTACCCCGTTTTCATCTTCACCTACGTTATTTATAATCCATCTCATCCTTCGCCTTTAATTTAAGCCATCCATCCCCTCACCTTCATTCATTTTCACACCTACTCGTGTATTCCATTCTCTCATTGTTATTTATACATTTCCACCTACGTCTCCATCTTCATCCTTTCATTTTCCATTGCCGCATTAAATGTCATACTTTCCACGTCAACTGCTTAACACCAGCCCTCTCGACCCGGAAACATCACATGACCATACCCCGTCTGCCGACCCTAATACACTCACTCATTTACGAAGTGGCAAAGCATGCCACCGCCCTGTACCTGAGACTCCCGTTTCACTTCCCGCAGAATCACTTCCTACCCATCCTACACTCGTAAATCCAGATAACTCCTCCTCTACTCCTGCCTCTACACTCCCTTCTTCTTCCTCTACTCCTTCCCCTGTCGATCCCTCTCCTGCCTCCCTCCATAACCCGTCTTGCTCGCCCTTACCTGCCACTACCTTCTTTCTCTCCCACACCTCTCCTGCCGCCACTTCTACCCTTCCAGCCATGGCCAACCCTCCACAGTCTATCTATCTCGACGATGCCAATCATCCCAAATTTAGCGACCAGGACCCAACTTGGTCTGTCTATGATTTCCTCAGAGAAGTCGAAACAGAAATACACAATAGACAAATCACCGATGAATCGCTCAAAGTAGCCTACCTCCTAGGTCGCTTGCACCACGGCAAATCGGACATCGGATCCGCGATCCGTGCAGGATATTTCGATAGCATTCGTACCTTTGCTGATTTTCGTATGGAACTCATCAGCCTTTGTTGCCACCATTCAAATACCGCATCTCTCATGGGATTCATTAATCTCCTAAACCAACTAGATGAGGACTTGCGCATCCCAGCGCAATATGCCAAGCTCCGTGAAGCTGCCGCCGCCATGAAAGCAACTAGTAGCGAGATGCTCCAATTACTGGTAGGCACGAATTGGTTAGAAGACAAGAATGGCGTTCCAATGCTTTCGCTCACCAACTTTGCTGACTTAATTGGTTACCTCAGATTCCTTCACTGGCTTACTCCTAAACAGTGAGAGCTAGCCTTGGAAATCGGTTTCAATCCAGGAGATAAAATTATTCAGGTCACTAAAGCCATTCATGAAAGAACAGGTTCGAACTACACGTGTCAGGGCACCACCCAACCTTTGGCCTCCTCAGTCTGTCACACCTCCACTACCCCAGACCAATCTCGCTCCCGTCCCACCACACGCGGCAGACCTGCCACACATCGTTCTCCTACCGCAGGTTGTGATCAATCTAGCACCTGACGGAACAGACAATCTTCGATTCTTTGCTGGTACTGTGGTCATCCTGGACATCGAGCATCCAGTTGCGACCGTACATACAGACGTCCTCACTCCCAAACCAGACAGCGTACGCCTTCCCGCTCACGTCGTCCACACTGCAAATACCACAAATCAAGCACGACTCACACCACTGAGGAATGTCGTTACCTCAACAGCCAACAGTCGGGGGAAGCGTCGCACCCGTATCGGACCAATATCACGTAGAACCAGACACTCAACTCCCCATCCGCCATGTAGGTCCCATAACATCCTCGGGTTTAGTCATTCTCGGATGCAGTCATGACATACCAACGTCATTCTTCTTGGACACAGGATCTATAGTAAATCTCATCTCCGACAATTCCTTACAAATTATTCATCGACATCACAACCACGTCAGTTTCCTAGAACCACCAGACATTCGCCAATGTGGTGTCAACGGCTCAGAGTTTAAGGTTAAGGGAAGAGTCACCCTTGAAGTCAAACTCCACAGAGATTTGCCCCGTATCCCCATTGAATTTCAGGTCCTTAATGACTTGCAGTATCCCGCAGATGCCCTTATTGGTTTCTCCACCATGGCACAACACGCCATTGCATTATTACCTGCTTGTGGTAGTATAGACATTTCTGGATTCCCGGTTTACACTATGGAATGTCCCCGTCCTGTTCTTACGATCAAATCAGTCCTTCAATTACCTCTGTCCCTATCACTACCAAAAAGTCCAACCCAGCCCAAACCACCACTACATCATCTGAGAATACAGAGATCATTCCCTTCCTGACTGAGAGCAAGGACATAAATTCCTCAATGTCTACTAATACATCATCTCAGCCTTCGGACATGGCTCTTACCTCCTCTCCCGACAACACTGTCGCTGACTCAGACGTGTCTGAATTACCTACCTCACATGGTGTGAATGATCTTCTCCAACACGCAGAGACGAAACGTGCAGTAACGAATACGTGCACAATTTTGTTACTGCATGAGTTCACCAAAGTTTCTGTTTGTGTTGCCGGTGTGAAAGAAGGAATGGATGTACTAACACTACCTGAGACGTGTTGTGTGAATGGCTTGACTTATGAGTCAGCGTGGTGTGTCTTAGAGGACAGTTTATGCTACCTGTAGTTGCTCAATGTCACAAATGCTCCACTAAAACTTAAAAGTGGTGTAAAGATTGGAGACTTCCTAGTATACCCAGCGGCCGTAAAGATGTGCCAGGATTCCTCAATTCCTACTATTCAGACTGATGATGGTACGCCAATCGGTGTATGAACTATTAACTCTACGGGATCTGCGCCGACATATTCACCCGATATGCTCTCACATCTCACTTGCACAGATTTCCCAGGAAATACGCCTCAACTCCTCGACCTTCTGACCTCGTACAGAAACGTGGTTGCCTTACCCGGTGAACCGATGGGTAGAACAGACCTTGTCAAACATACGATTGAACTACTACCAGGAACTCAGCCGATTTACATACCAGCGTATCGATTTCCTCACAGCCAGAGAAAGCAGACAGATCAAATGGTACAGAACATGTTAGACCAAGACATTATTGAACCCTCCGTCAGTCCATGGAATAGCCCACTTTTCTTAGTACCAAAGAAGGACGGCAACTTTAGACCAGTAGTCGACTATCATAAGGTCAATTCTGTCACCGTTCCAGACCGTTTCCCATTACCCGTCCTCACTGATTTGCTAGAATCCCTTGGTGAAAATTGTCACGGGGTTTTTATAATATCACGGTATTTTTGAAATAAATATGATTGAATGTTATTTAAATTGATAATAATATTCAATAATATTGAAGAGCAGGGACAATGATTGTCTTGCTACATCAAGCAACGATTACTTTACGCTGACTTGCTAAGATTCTCTAAGAACGAGAATTTATAAACTTTCTCAACAGTACACAGCAGAGACTACTCACAATTGCTGAATTACTGTACTGTTAGCCTCTGGAGAAAGTTACATCACCCCTGACAATAAAAAACTAATACTAATAATAATAACATCAGGTTCTTGCTGATGCATTAACTCCTGGCACAACGGATTTTAAGTTAATACAACAAGACTGGTCTAAGTACCAGTTATGAAAGCAAACGTTTATGCAAGCTAGGAGCTATATGGAAAATAAGCTTAATTATGGAGAAATGAAACAAGATTTTACTTTACATTAAGCTCAAGAAAGGAACTGTTAAATTTATTGATTACAAAAAATAAATTTAACGTTACAATTCAAATCAAATTAATGAGACGCACTCACTCACTCACACAAAAGCTAAATACTTACGCCTAGGAAAAACACCTTAATTAAACTCTTAAACTAGGATTACAAAAAGGAAATACCAGTCGATGAATGCTGTGTATCACCCGGGGGTGGGAGGACTGGATTAACTGTCTCAGTGGAGCTTGGGTGCTAGCGACCTCTCACACTTCTTGGAGCACAGGACCTTTCTCCGTCACAGCAAACACTAGACTGAGTAAGTCGTGGGAACAAAAGCGGAGCACTAGGCCGCATTTTTAACGGTCAAGTGCAAGCAGGGGCGAACAATAAAGAAAACAATAGTATCGCTCAGTACAGCACTTAGTGACGTGCATTAAATCGGTCACTCTTGAAAACAGTGACGAATGTTTTGAAAAGTGTACCCCGAAATGGAGGGAGAAACGGTTAGCTGAGCGATACGCAGTGAGTTTTCCACTAATAGTTCGTGGCTTCTCACAAAAGGGAAATGTCGCGAATTGATTCGTAACATTTCGCCCTTACAAAGTTAAATTTTTTCCTTATGGGAAAAAATTTGTGGATATATATATATATATATATATATATATATATATATATATATATATATATATATATATGTACACATCCTAAGTCATTCGCACAAGAATCACACTGTGGTGTGTGTGCTATCCTGCTACAGGAGAAAGTCGCAGTCGCCAGTGAGCGAAAAAACCTCGTATTTACGTTAATAGAAGCAAGCTTGAGGGAAAAACTCCGTGACGACGGTGAAAATCCTGTACTCAGGTCAAACTGAGCCAAAATTCGCTACATTTACACTGACAACTAATTGTTGTGTAGCGTGGTGTATGTAATACACGGTGTAGGTGTGACAGTTGTAGTGTAACTGTACCTACGTGTAAAATGACACAGGAAATAATAATATGGCGACGATGAAGGAAGAGAAGAGGCGGCAGCGTGCGGCAGACGATCAGCTGGCCTGCACAGCAAAACTGCTACCCCCATTGCTGAACCTGCAAAACCAATTAAGGTGGAGCATCAAAAGTGTCAATGAGACAAAATTCTTATTACGTTACAATTACTCTCTCTGCCTAGCAATCAGTACAAGCTATGAAAAGTACACTCGAGGTCGCCATTAATTTTAGCACACGATTAGTGTCAGCAAGTTGAGAATCCTTGTGCAAACTCGGGTCTTCCATAGCCTCAAACCGCACACGGGTCCTCAACCTGTGCCTTAACCTACAGTTCTTATATTAATATCGAAGAGCTGAGAATCCTTGTGCAAACTTGGGTCTTCCATAGCCTCAAGTCACCTCTGCGGAGTTCTCACTTCCCCCTTAACCTACAGTACTCATATTAGTACTGGGAAGCTGAGAATCCTTGTGCAAACTCGGGTCTTCCATAGCCTCGAGTCGCCTCTGCGGAGTTCTCTCTCGAACTTCCCCCTTAACTTACAGTGCTTATATTAGTATCGGGGAGCTGAGAATCCTTGTGCAAACTTGGGTCTTCCATAGCCTCAAGTCGCCTCTGCGGAGTTCTCTCTCGAACTTCCCCCTTAACCTACAGTACTTATATTAGTACCGGGAAGCTGAGAATCCTTGTGCAAACTCGGGTCTTCCATAGCCTCGAGTCGCCTCTCAACTTCCCCCTTAAGCTACAGTACATACTTATATTAGTACCGGGAAGCTGAGAATCCTTGTGCAAACTTGGGTCTTCCATAGCCTCAAGTCGCCTCTGCGGAGTTCTCTCTCGAACTTCCCCCTTAACCTACAGTACTTCTATTAGTACCGGGAAGCTGAGAATCCTTATGCAAACTTGGGTCTTCCATAGCCTCAAGTCGCCTCTCAACTTCCCCCTTAATTTACGGTACATAATATGTATATACAGGCCCTGGACATAATGTGTCCTGTGGGGCCAATGGGCGAGACGTCAGGTCTGCACCCACTTCACCACTACCCTGTCTCTCAACTGACTCAGAGATTACAGGTGTGGTTATGAACGGCACAGGAAGGACATGTCCCTGACTAGTGGTGATACTTTGGCACACACTGCAGGAACGGACAAAACTATCTATGTCCCGTCCCATCCCTGGCCAGAAAAAGTCAGCTCGGATATGGCCCTGGGTCTTCCTTTTGCCCATGTGACCTCCTGAGGCTGAACAATGACCCCATTCTAACACTGCTAGGCGGTACTTGGCGGGAACGACAAACTGCAGTCGAACCTCGCCCTCGGGTGTTCGTGACTCACGGTAGAGCTGTCCTTGTTTACGAAGGAACTTGGCTCGACCTCCCCGTGAATACTTTATCACTCGACCCTTTTGTTTGTTCCGCACGGCAGCAAGTGTCGGGTCAGAATGTTGTTCTTGTACAACAAGTTGGCTACACATCAGATCTTGCGGCGATTCAATGATCACTGGGGTGACACAGTCTGGAGCCTCAGTCATGGCTCGTGTTACCGCAGCAGCCGAAGTCTGAGTAGTGCCATCATCGGAGCAACTATCCTTGACTCCTTGAATATTGCCTACTATAAAGTCAAATAGAGGCTCTGGCATGACAACTGCGAGTGTCGTACCAGTATAAAATGGAGATGCCACCTGGATACATGCCTCAGGGAACAATCTCACTGATCCATCAATAAGCTTTGCATGGATCTGTCGACCTGTATACTGCCCAGGCCGAACTAAACTCTGCTTAACAGAGCAACCTGAGGAACCATTGTCTCTCAGGACCTTCACAGGAATGCTTCCCACAAACCCTGGCTGTACAAGGAAGGTACTGTCACCTGTGGGAGGGCCTGTGGAGGAAGCAGCTAGCCACTCATGAGGCTGCTGAATTGATGTGGCAATCATTGTGCCTTGAGGGTTATATTGGGAAGATGGAACATTGGCCATCTGTGGAGGGGGGTTCACTGTCACTGTGGGACTAGTGAACTGTGGGGAAGTACCCACACTGGTAGGGACGTGACCACCGTGCTGCTGCTGAGGAATGAAGGCTGCATTCGCTTCCTGCCTCTTTTGAGCTGGTGGTGGAAAAGTTTGTCCCAACGGTCGGTTGCGTGGCTGATACTGCTGTTGGTTAGGGTACTTGTTGTACCTCTTCCACTCAGGTTTCTGAGTGTTTTGCCCCTGGTCCTTCCACTGCGGTTTTGGACCTTGGCCATTACTCTGAGAATGGCCTTGGTGCTGGGATTCAGTCTGAGACGGCTTCCCAGACTTGGCAGTATCTTTTCTGCTCCAGGTGTTTTGCTTACGAGTTTGATACCCGTATGCTGTAAAGAATGCGTCAACCTTCTTTGCCATTTGGCTGGCATCTTTCACCTGGCAGATCTTAAGCTGTGCTACGAGCTCAGCAGGCCACGACCTCTCTAGCTGTGTACGCAGCATAAGGTCAATTATCCCCTCACGCGTGGAAGGAGTTTCATCTTTCTCCATCCACTCATTTAAGTAAGCTGTGAGACGATCAAGGAACTGAACAGCTGTCTCCTTGTCTTGGAGACGAGCTCGCATGAACTGAACTTTGGCGTCGTCTACTGTGAGACCATACGCCTTAATGAGTGCAGCTTTCATCATCTCATACGTGAGATTGTCTCCACGAATTCTGTGGAGAATATCGAGGGCAGGGCCCTCAAATAGGCTAAGAAACTGAAGCCGCTTAGCTGCCTCATCCAGTTGATATAAGTCTGCCATGTCCTCAAAACGAGCTATGTACGGCTCGATTCGCTCGCTTTCCTTGTATGAAGGAAGCTTGATGCGTGGGGTCGCCAGGACATGTGCAGGGAGAACGCTCGTGGAGCTTGGACCAACTGCACCAGACGTGTCTGAAGCCAAGGAATCTCGCTTGAGCTTCAGCACTTCAAGTTCATGTTCTCGTTCTTTGTCTCGTTGTTCACGCTCGTATTCGCGCTGTTCTCGCTCGTGTTCGTGCTGTTCTCGCTCTTTTTCTAACTCGAGCTCGCGTTGTTTCTGCTCGTGTTCGTGCTGTTCTCGCTCTTTTTCTAACTCGAGCTCGCGTTGTTTCTGCTCGTGTTCGCGCTGTTCTCGCTCGTATTCGCGCTGAATCCTACGCTCTTCACGAGCATCTTTCTCACGTTCTTGCTCGTAATTGAACCGTGAGAGAACGTAACTCTGTATTTTCTCTGGGTCTGTGAGACCCATATCTTTGGCTTCCTGTACAAATACAGCGGTAGCCATGGCGCTAATTTATTAAGCAACCCGAAATTGAGTACTGACTGCTTAGCGACGAATACTAATAAACACAAGTAAAGAGTACAGACACAAGCTAGTGGTGACCAGTCTTATCCAGTTAACTGGCAAAGAATAAATCAAAAATGTAAATGACTGGGAAGACTCAATAATAAACACAATGGGTACGCTGACTTCCCAGAAGCGAATAAAATCGTGTGGCGTTACCAAGAATAAACTAGAGTTAAGTACTCTATTGATTAATAAAGCAAAAATTCACTTGCTAAATCAACGGTAACCACCAGTAAACTTGTGCCTATAAACTTTAATTATAAATACCTAAATATGAATGAGTGAGCACTATCTCGTGAATAGCTTTAGAGCTAGGAGTTAATATCCTGGAATGAGGTCGCCAATTGTCACGGGGTTTTTATAATATCACAGTGTTTTTAAAATAAATGGTTAAATATTATTTAAATTTATATTAATATTCAATAATATTGAAGAGCAGAGACAATGATTGTCTTGCTACATCAAGCAACGATTACTTTACGCTGACTTGCTAAGATTCTCTAAGAACGAGAATTTATAAACTTTCTCAACAGTACACAGCAGAGACTACTCACAATTGCTGAATTACTGTACTGTTAGCCTCTGGAGAAAGTTACATCACCCCTGACAATAAATAACTAATACTAATAATAAAAACATCAGGTTCTTGCTGATGCATTAACTCCTGGCACAACGGATTTTAAGTTAATACAACAAGACTGGTCTAAGTACCAGTTATGAAAGCAAACGTTTATGCAAGCTAGGAGCTATATGGAAAATAAGCTTAATTATGGAGAAATGAAACAAGATTTTACTTTACATTAAGCTCAAGAAAGGAACTGTTAAATTTATTGATTACAAAAAATAAATTTAACGTTACAATTCAAATCAAATTAATGAGACGCACTCACTCACTCACACAAAAGCTAAATACTTACGCCTAGGAAAAACACCTTAATTAAACTCTTAAACTAGGATTACAAAAAGGAAATATCGGTCGATGAATGCTCTGTATCACCCGGGGGTGGGAGGACTGGATTAACTGTCTCAGTGGAGCTTGGGTGCTAGCGACCTCTCACACTTCTTGGAGCACAGGACCTTTCTCCGTCACAGCAAACACTAGACTGAGTAAGTCGTGGGAACAAAAGCGGAGCACTAGGCCGCATATTTAACGGTCAAGTGCAAGCAGGGGCGAACAATAAAGAAAACAATAGTATCGCTCAGTACAGCACTTAGTGACGTGCATTAAATCGGTCACTCTTGAAAACAGTGACGAATGTTTTGAAAAGTGTACCCCGAAATGGAGGGAGAAACGGTTAGCTGAGCGATACGCAGTGAGTTTTCCACTAATAGTTCGTGGCTTCTCACAAAAGGGAAATGTCGCGAATTGATTCGTGACAAAAATAACGTAGTCTTTTCATCTTTAGACCTCAGCGGGTACTGGCAGGTCGAAATGGAAGAGTCCTCTCGCCCAGTTACAGCCTTTAGCACCCCTTCCGGACATTTTCAGTTTAAGAGACTCCCTTTTGGTCTGAGAAATGCTCCTTCCATGTTCATGCGACTTATCCATTCAGTCTTCAGCGGTATGATGGGACACTCTCTTTTTGCTTACCTAGATGATATCATTGTTGTGAGTAAATCCATCCCTGATCATTTTACCAAACTCCAGCAAGTCTTTGAACGCCTCCAGCTCGCAGGCCTGAAAATCAATCTCAGTAAATGTGACTTCCTGCGAAAGAAAATCAAATTCCTAGGCCATGTCGTAGATGCACAAGGCATTCATACTAATGAGGATAAAACTAAGGCGATCATTAACATCCCAGAACCTACCACTACCGAAGCTGTACGAAGTTTCCTGGGCCTCAGTGGCTATTATCGTCGATTCATACGGGATTATGCAAAGATCGCCGCTCCTCTGACCCACTTACTCAAGCAGAATGTGCCCTTTGTTTGGACAAACGACCAGTCACAGGCCTTCCAAAAGCTAAAGACAGCTCTTGTAAATGCCCCTGTTCTAGCGTTCCCTGATTATGCCACACCCTTCCTTCTCTGCACAGACGCCTCAGGCACTGGACTTGGTGCCGTTTTGATGCAACTCGATGAAGCATCAAGGAAGTGCGTAATAGCGTATGCTAGTCGCACCCTTACAACCGCTGAACGTAACTACAGTGTCACAGATCTCGAAGCGCTAGCGGTAGTCTGGTCCTTGAAACATTTCAGAGATATAGTCTATGGTTATCCAGTGCATATCCAAACAGACCACCTTCCACTATGCGATTTGTTCAAGAATCGCAACCTAACAGGTAGGCTAGCTAGATGGTCTGTCATCATCCAGGACTTTAATCCCACTTTTCAATATGTACCAGGCAAGTTGAATGTAGTCGCAGACGCACTCTCACGTCACGTAGCAGCAGCTATAACATCACTGCAGCCTGAAGTAACTGAAAACACTACACTAACGTCAGAAGTTGTTCGAAACTTTCAGCGCCAAGACTCCATGTGGTCCAAAGTCATTTATTTCCTAGAATCTGGCGATGCCTCGACCTTACCTACTCTGCCAGTATCACTAGATGAGTTCATGCTAGATGATGATCTCTTGTACAGGAAAACACTGCTAACAGGCAAAGATATGCCCAATCGCGAAGTACGCCAACTTGTTGTCCCCACTGTCCTGATACCGAAGGTTCTTCATATTGTTCATAATACTCCTCAAGCTTCCCATCCAGGTAAAGACCAATGCTTGCGCCAGGCACGTCTCAAATACTATTGGCCAACCATGCGCCGCGATATCAATGCCCACTGTGACTCTTGCCTCTCCTGCCACCGCCACAAAGGATCAACCGGCTTACCAGCACCTCTCTTACAATACCCAATCCCATCACGACCATGGGAAACTGTCTCAGTCGATCTCTTAAAACTACCTCTCACAGAATCTGGCGCTGAGTACTTGTTCGTAGCGGTCGACCACTTCTCCCGCTACTGTGTCCTCATACCCCTCTCCGACAAGACCGCAAAGAGCGTTGCTCGTGCCTTTGTAGATCACGTAATTTGCCCGTTCAGTACCCCTCATACCATTCTTACTGACAACGGTACAGAGTTCAACAATATCCTTCTCGATGAGATCTGTTGCCGCTTTCATATCAGTAAGTGCAATGTCGTTCCTAACCATCCGGCTTCCAATGGCCTTGTAGAACGCCACAACCGAAAAATCTTAGAGTGCCTCAGACATCTAGGATCCCATAGTTCGTCCTGGGATGACTGGATTCCCCAAGTGGCATCCTCAATCAATAGATCCATCAATGCATCCATTGCTGAATCTCCCTTCTTCGTCCTCTTTGGTTTTGACAAGGACCTCCCATACTCTCTCTTATCCTCAAAGCCAGAACCCATCTGCAACATGGATGATTATGTTAAACTAAAATTGGCCAACTTCCAGACAATCCACCAGTATGTCCAATCCACTTTGGCTTCCTCTCAGGAGGACATGCTGCAGCGCCAACATAAATCCGCCTCTCCTATCACCATCAATGTAGGCGATCTTGTCTTTGCTCATTCCCATACACGTTCCTCTAAGTTGGATGACAAATTTACAGGGCCCCACCGCGTCCTCACTCAACAAGGCAACAAATTTCACCTCCAGGACCTGTCCACTAAGGACACCAGATGGGTCCACGTCGATGACTTAAAGCGAGCACCCCGTGGCCTCGTCTTGGAAGAGTCTCTTACACAACCTCCTGCCCCCTCTTCCCCTCCTCCCATCCCTCAGTCTACCTTGTCTCCACCTATCCCTCAGTCTCCTTCCTCTCCACCTCCACCTGCTCATTCATCAACCAATCACTATCGGTCCAAACTGCGCTCTGCCCATCAACCTCTTCATGACCTCCCCCATTAACTCTACCCTGATTTTCTAGGTAGGATGTTAGCGATCTCCCTGCTGGCAGTGCTGACCCTCCTGGGGTCTGGGTCAGGTCAGGACGATGGTGGAGTACGTCCCGGGGCCTTGGTCGGCTCAGGAGGCGTGGTCTCCTTGTGCTACGATCTTGCGCCCCTGGCCGACGTAGCCATTGCCCTACCTGCCTACGGGCACCAGCTCCACGGAATCAGGACCCATCTCACGGCCCTCATGGGGACACACAACCCGAATGAGTATCTCTATAACCTTTTCCTACCACTCTCCTGGCAATTGCAATACATAAGTAACAGATTCACTGAGCTCAATGACACATTTTCCATTCCGACACCCGTTGGTCGTTCTCATGTGAAACGAGGTCTCTTCGACTTCGGCGGTGAGATTCTGAGTGGCTTGTTTGGCGTTGCTACAGCCCGTGACATTTCTGGCTTCAAATCTGATCTCACTCATTTAGCTTCAGCCCTAGAATCACAACGCCGAGTCATTAAAATCCAACACACTATGTTACAGAAGCTGACAACCCAACTCAATGAAGTCACGTTCACTCTAAACAATTTCACCGATATCTTACAATGCCACCTTTCAGACCTCAACGTTATCTCTCAGTTCTTCTACCTCAAACTCAACATGGATAATCTCCAACTGGCCGTTGACTCTCTCCTGTCTCAAGTCTCTACCTTGGTTCATATCCTTGTCGATGCTATCAATGGACGTGTCACTGCCGACTTAGTCCCTGTCTCAGCTCTCTGTTCTGTCCTGGAATGGGCTCACTCCACCTTCGGTCTCTCCCCAGTCCTCCCCTACTCCTCCCTTGAATATTATTATCCTGTTCTCGAAGCCACTCTTCTCACCACATATGTCGTCGTCCATATTCCTCTCCGTTCTGCCATAACCTTTAACCTTTTCCACATCATTCCCTTCCCTTTCCGCCCCAACAACTCCTTGTTACAAGTATCTGTTCCTTCAGAATATTTCCTCCTCTCTCATGATCATCTTTCCGTTGCCTTCCTTTCTTCCACAGACCTCCAGCAATGTTCCTTCCTTACTCCGACCTCTCGTCTCTGTGCTGCCCACCTTTTCGCTATCTTCCCTAGCAGTGCTACACCCTGTGAGTCTGCTCTAGTTCGCAACCATTCCATCTACTCGACCTGTTCTTTTGTCCCAGCTCCTGACCTCCCGGTCCACCATGCTCACCTCAACCATGTCCAGTACTTCTTCTTTGCTGTTCCCATCTCTGTCACAATCATGTGTCCTTTTTCTTTAGTTCGATCCGTCCCCGCTAGTGGTCTCTACAAAGCACCCAACTATTGTACTGTCAAATCAGAGTCCGTCATCACTTACGCCACTCGCTATCACCAAGCTGTCCGTAAACACTCCTATGACATCTTTCAACCACTCGACATACCTTCAACCCTACCATCTACCAACATTACCGTCACCTCCCCTAACTTGCGCATGCTAACCTTCCTCAATGACAGTGATTTCATTATGGATCAATTCTCTCTGGCCTTCATCCGTTCATGGGTTCATCCAACAGTTGTGTTTCCCCCTGTGGTTATCGCTTTCATAGGTTTTCTGCTCATCATATGTGCAGTGCACTGTTGTGTCAGAAAACTGGAACGTCGACTCCAGGAAATCAGAGTCGCTACAGGCATAGTATGCCCTACACATGACGTAGAAACTCCCCGTACTTAGTGCCCTCACATTCAGTGACTACCAGTGCCATCTGACAATTAACCAAACTGTGAACTGAACTCTGCCTACTAGAAAATGATGGTATTTCTTTAATGCATTACTGAGTGACAGTGTATCCTACAGCAAATACAAAAAAAAAAAAAAAATGAACGAAGCACAATAGAACTCTCATATCTACTCCTTGTTTATCATGTATCAAACTATTATTGTGTAATTCCCATTATGTCTTAATTCTTGTATATCTTATATGTATATATTCTTCTAATTCCCTTCCCTCAACATGGCCATGTCTCCCCTACTGCCCCTGTATCATACTTATCCCTTGTACGAACCTCCCCGCCCTTCCCTTAATACTATACTCGACCACCATTTAACTCCTGGTGTCAGGAGGCACCATCTCAGCTACCCGGGGTAGTAGTGTACCCCCTCCACAATATGTCTACCCCCGATGTATATATGTCCCCCCCCCAAAGCATACATGCCCCCACTAAAATTGCTGACCTAGCACACTTTCCCAGGACCTGAAGCCTGGGAAGAAGGCGTTATTGCATCAGTTCTTAGCAGGCAGCCAAGACGGGCAGACTATTTTACTGTGAGCTTGTAATAAACTCCTTATCTAGCTGTTTGTACACGGAGTTTCTATCACCAAAGTATTGCAAGTTACAGAAAAAACTTTTGAGAAATATGTAGAGGATGGGGCTGAGACATTAAAACTTTCAAAATAGGTGAGAGAAAAAACGCAGGAAAGAGATTATATATTATTACTGTCTCGAGACGATTTTGTGCTGTTTTAGTTTTTTTTTTTTTTTTTCGAACTGGAGGGGCTGGATAAAGCCTTCGTTCACCTATGGATTCTGAGAACGTCTTTTTAAACTTTTAATTTTTATTTCATATTTGATAATGTGTTCGAAATGGAAGGGTTTAGATATAGCCTGCATTAACTTTACAACCTTAGGATATATATTTGTGTGTGCGTGTGTGTGTGTGTGAAAAATTTGATCCATTTAGGAGATACTTTGAACTGTAAAGATGAACTGTTGCATTCACCCTTTCAGTACAAGAGACTTTTCCTAAGATAACTGTTAGCGTCTGCAATTAACAAAAAGAAACTGCTAGAACTACGTCACCGGGTTCAAGGAGGTTTAAGCAGTAACATAAGATGGGTTTCAAACAGGTGCTCTTCTTCCTTGATTTTGTTTTATTTACTTCTTTATTTTTAGGGAAGCTCGTATCATGAGAGATTACCCAGGAATTATGAGTCAGTGTATTTGGAAGGGGAATCTTGTGAGAGGCATTCAAGATAGTCACTCTGCTTCGTTCCTCGTACCTGAAGGGGATAAATTCAATTTCCTTAAACCTCTTATTCTATTCTATCCCAGTCTCCAACACCCTACCCACTTCCCCTTCACCCCACACCCCTCACACCCTACACCCCTCACACCCCACACCCCTCACACCCCACACCCCTCACACCCCACACCTTTCTCTTCCTTACCCATCCCACCCCTCACACATTCCCCATCACCCCCACATCCTATTTTTTTTTTTTTTTTTTTTTTTGTGCATGATCCCGCCATGCCCTCCTTACTACCACAAGCCACCCCCTCCCTCCCTACCCTATTCACCTCCTTCTAACCTCCTCCACTCACATAACCTGTTCAACCCTGCCATATCACTCCCCTTCCCCATTGTCCTGTACATCTCATTCAAACCCCCCTTCCCCAAACACTTCATTCTAACCCCCATTCCTCAAACACCTCATTCTAACCCCCTCCTCTCACTCACCCTATTCTACCCTCCCCCTCCTCCACTTTCTTCCATCCACACCCCTCCACCTCCCTCCACCCCCATCCCATCCACCTCCTCCCACCCCCACCCTCGTAATAACCCGCCATTATCCACCAATATTATACATTTTTATTTTTTCCTCTCCACCCCACCCGCGGACGAGATTATGTTAATTCCTATCATGTCCGGACAAGTGTTGGTGCGCTACTCACGCTCTCCCATTACCCTCACCAAACCTGCATTCCAGAGTCTATCTATCTATCTATTTATAGCCCGACGCCCTAATCCCGCAAAGGGTGGCCGCAGACAAAACGCCTCCAAGTCACTCTGTCACCCACCATTTGACTCCCCTCCCCCCAACTCACCCCCCCCTCCCTCATATACCTCTCAACTCCATCCCTCCACCTCATCCTCGGTCTACCCCTCCCTTTCCCTCCCTCCACCTCACCTACATACACCCTCTTAGTCAGTCTTTCATTCTCCATTCTCTCCACATGTCCAAACCACCTCAGTGTATTCCAGAGTCACACACGCATAATTGTTTTGGCATGAAGGGAGGGGGGAGGTTGGGAGGGGATGGGGAAGATGTAGGGTGGGGGGAGGGGAAGAGAATGGGGGAAGGGGGAGGAACCAGTTATTGGGCGCCCCTGGTGTGGGATGCTTCGAAATAAACTTTTCGCTGCCGTGAACGAACTCAGTGGCTGATCCATCTAAAACCATAAGGCAGTGGTTCATAACCTACAGGAAACTGTTGTACTCACAAGTGGGTAGTTTGGCTGTTCTGCAGTGGATAATGAAAGACTGAGCATAAATGTGTTCATATACAGTATACGGTATAGAGAGAGAGAGAGAGAGAGAGAGAGAGAGAGAGAGACAGACAGACAGACAGACAGAGACAGAGAATGAGAGAGATGCAGGGAGTAGACTGTAGCACCAGTCGAGCAGGGCAGTACTCCCAAGGTGGGTGGAAAGCTGGTGACGGAGAGATGGAGCTCCCGTTTCATAAGCCCTCGGAATTAGTTCCCGACCATCCCCCTTTGCTGAACTTTTTCAGTGTTTCTGTAACACAGGGAGTATACCATCATGCTCTCTAATACAAGTTTCTCTAACCGTCAACACCAAACTACATGCACAGTACACACTAAACTTCCTTTTCAAAACTAAAAAAAGAAAAATGACGCACTTAGACCTTGCCTCGGAGTCTCCAGGCGGGGGGAACACGAATGCCTCCACCATCCCCCCTTCTCTCGGTGACGACTCTATGAGTTGCCAGGAACAACTGTCTGACTCTCTTCTTCTTCATTTCTGCAACATTCACGGTTTTTCCTCTAACTTTCTCTCTACTGAACATCACCTCTCCTCTTCTAAACCTCACCTTCTCTTTTTAACCGAGACTCAGCTGTCTGAGGCAACTGACAGCAAACCCTTGTCTGTATCCTCCTACTTTCTCTATACTCATTTTAAAGCCAAAGGTGGCTGTTGCGTATATGTAGGCAACGACTTATCTTGCTCTCGTGTTCCTGACCTTGATTCTTCTGAATTCTCTACTCTCTGGCTTCGGCTTTCCTGTCATTCTCTGACTAATTTTATATGCGCTGTTTACTTATCCCCTAATTCTACTGACTATCAAAAATTCTTCGAGTATCTTACTTCTACGATGGAACACATTCTATCCATTTCTCCTTTCTCTGAAATCTCCATTCTAGGAGATTTCAGTGTTCACCACCACCTTTGGCTCTCTTCTCCTTTCACTGATCCACCTGGTGAACAAGCCTACATCTTTTCTATCCTTAATGACCTAGAGCAGCTGTACAGCACCCTACCCATATCCCTGACTGCCCTTGGAGAGAGCTCCAGCATACTCGACCTCTTCCTTACAACTAATCCTTCTGCTCACACTGTTAATCTTTTCTCTCTGTTGGGCTCCTCCGATCACAACCTTATTACCTTAACCTGTCCTGTCGCTCCAGTGCTGCCTGTGGACCCTCCAAAGAAACAGCGACTGTGGCACTTCGGAGCTGCAGATTGGGAGGCCCTCTGGTAGTACTTCTTTGATTTTCCTTGAAATGATTATAGCTTCCATGGCCGGGAACCAACTGAGTGTGCCTTGCACATTACGGAGGTTATTCTCTCGGACATGGAAGCATCCATTCCTTTCTCATATCCTTTGACTAACGCAAGAAAACCATGGTGTAATCGCACTTGTTCTAATGCTGTCTGCAACAAGGAGAGGGCATATAAAAGGTACCAGAGCCAACCCTCCCCTGAATCACATCTTGTTTATGTTTCTGCCTGGAATCGTGCTAAGTCTGTTCTTCTCACTGCTAAAAACAATTTCATTCATACTAAATGCTCCCAACTCTCCAACTCGAATTCTTCCGGCTCCTTTTGGCACTTTGCCAAAAACCTTTCTAACAACTTTACCTCATCATCCTTCCCTCTTTTCTACTCTGATGGCTCTCTAGCTATTCCTTCTAATGATAAAGCTGATGTCTTCTCTCAGACTTTCTCCTCCAGTTACACGTTAGACGATTCCGGTGCTGTTCCTGCATCACTTTCCTTCTCTGTCTTAATCATGGCTGACTTTAAAATTTCTTCAGCTGATGTATTTTCTGCCATCACAGGCCTTAATACTAACAAGGCATATGGGCCTGATGGAGTCCCTCCTGTTGTCCTCAAGAACTGTGTTTCTGTGCTTACACCCTGCCTAGGTACACTCTTTCGCCTTTGTCTTTCAACTTGTACCTTTCCTTCTTGCTGGAAGTTTGCCCTCATTTAGCCAGTCTCAAAGAAGGGTGACCATTCCCAACCCACTAAATATCGTCTTATTGCTTTAACATCCTGTGTCTCAAAAGATTTTGAGTCCATCCTTAACAGAAAATTTTAAAGCATCTTTCCTATCGCACCCTTCTTTCTGATCGTCAGTATGAGTTCCGTCAGGGACACTCCGCTGGCTATCTTCTCACCTACCTTTCAGACTCCTGGTCATCTTCCTTTCGGGACTCTGGCGAAAGCTTTGCCATTGCACTTGACATCTTAAAGGCTTTCGATCGAGACTGGCATAAGTCTTTAATTTCCAAACTGCCCTCTTACGGTTTCTATCCTTCTATCTGTGCCTTCATCTACAGCTTCCTTTTTGGTCGTTCTATAGACGCTGTTGTAGACGGCCATCGTTCTTCTCCTATATCTATTAACAGTGGTGTTCCTCATGGCTCTGTCCTATCACCAACTCTCTTCCTTTTATTCATCAGTGATCTTCTAAGCTGTACATCTAACCCTATCCACTCATATGCTGATGATTCCACCCTTCACCTTTCCATTCGGTTCCCGCAACGTCCATCCCAGCAGTTACTTCAACAAACAAGGGATGAGGCTATGGCACTGCTAATGTCTGACCTGGCTCGTATTTCTGACTGGGGTAAAAATAATCTTGTTGTTTTTAATGCATCAAAGACTCAGGTTTTACACCTATCAACCCGACAAAATCTTCCACAGGAGTACCCACTAAAGTTTAATAATATCCAGCTCACTCCAGCATCATCCTTGAACATGCTTGGGGTTTCATTCACTCGGGATTTATCTTGGAAAGATCATATCACATCTCTCATGAAATCTGCTTCCAAGAGATTAGGTGTGCTAAGCCGACTCCGTACTTTCTTTATCCCTGCACAATTGTTGACTTTATACACGGGATTTATTCGCCCCTTTATGAGGTACAACACTCATGTGTGGGGAGGCTCCCCACATACAGCTGTTTTTAATAGGGTGGAGTCAAAGGCATTTCGTCTCATTAACTCTGCTCCTCTTACTGGCTCCCTTCAACCTCCGTCACTTCGCCGCACTTTTGCCTCATTATCTCTTTTCTGTCGCTACTTCTATGGTCATTGCTCCTCTGAACTGTCTGCTTCCATCTCTCCACCTCTGCGACGGGTGCGTAGCGTCCGTATAGCAATAAAAACTCATTCCTTTTCTGTCCAACTCTCTAATGCAAGAGTTAACCGGTACTCCCAGTCCTTCATTTATGCAACAGGTCAAGTCTGGAATTGTCTCCCTGTGTCTGTATTCCCTACTTCCTATGATCTCCAGTCTTTCAGACGCAGTGTGTTCAGGCATCTCGAAATGAACGGATCGAATTTAGCTCTCTTTTGTATTGTTTTTGTTTTATTCTTGGATGGAACTTTTTTGCAGGTTCCTAGCCTTTGGTTCCGTCTTCCTCGCATATATATATATATATATATATATATATATATCAACTCATCTCATCAGCCGCTTGAGTGTCCACTGCAGGACCGGCCTATCCCGACCGAAGTGGGGACGATACAGCCAATGTATCTCTACCAAGTGGCTTAGGCTGTTTAGTAGAGTTTTTATGTAGGGTGAGAAGTGCTTGTAAGTGTAATTCTTGTGTTGTAGTGGCTTTGGATGTGTGTGTAGTCTGTGAACCAAGTGTAACTGGCCCGCGCAAGCCAACTGGGTACAAGCGTACTTTATAGTATGCGACACTGATTCAACGACAGCACCCCTTATGTCCACCAATGCAGTACGTAGCCTGAAAAACGCTCCCAAAGTTTATGACCCTGGCGGGGCGCGAAACCCTCATTCTTCAGTGAAGAAAACGCACAGTTTACAACTGTACTACAGAGGACGTATGTATATATATATATATATATATATATATATATATATTTATAAAAATATATATATATATATATATATATATATATATATATATATATATATATATGTATATATATATATATATATATATATATATATATATATATATATATATATATATATATATATATATATATATACATCTATATATATATATATATATATATGAATAGATATATATATATCTATAAATATATGGATATATATATATATATATATATATATATATATATTTAACATTCTATAGAGACACAATTAAAAGTTTATTACATTAATAATTCTTATTAGAAATAATGGAAAGTAGACGTGAAATGTTAAGTGAGAAACTTTTTTGAATATTTATTTCATGGGAATGAAACTGTTTTTACAGACAGTTTGGTGACAAATGTTTAATACGGAATAGATGTGGGTAACGCTGAACAGAGGATATAAGTAAATATGAAATGACCTAAAAATGCTGAGAGCCACTGCCGTACGGGGCAGG
The DNA here is from genome assembly GCF_032717465.1 of Coenobita brevimanus. NCBI lineage: Eukaryota > Metazoa > Arthropoda > Malacostraca > Decapoda > Coenobitidae > Coenobita > Coenobita brevimanus. Next base: position 48,415,736 of record NC_136977.1, on the reverse strand, counting down.
GGCGCTCATCAGACTCATGACCTCTCCCCCTTTCCCCTCCCCCCGTCCCCGACACATTCCGTCTAAATCAGTGGTTCTTAACCTTTTTTGAGTCACGGACCCCTTCGAGAATCTGGTGAACGCCATGAACCCCTTCCCTACAAAAATGCACATAAGCACAAACGCAGCATTTTGCATGCAATGAATATACATTATTTTATTGAAAACTACCTCACGCCATGTATCACAAAGTATAAAACAGTCTTTACAAAGAATTATGTTTCTCACTCTTTCTCATGCAAAAACAAATGACCACTCGAAAAAATGAAATATATCCAACTTGAGCAAAGTAAACAAAACAAAACTTTAATTCTGCTCAAAAGTTCATTTCAGTGAGAGAGTTGTTGTTGCTGTTTGGCTTGAATAAGATGAAATTGTGGGGTGGTCTTTGACAAGGCAACACGCATGTCATCGTTGACATCCAGTTGATTTCGACTTTTCATTTTGATAGAAGCAAGCGCTGAAATCCCTGACTCATAAAGGTATGTAGTTGCAACCGGAATCAGAGCACCCATAGCTCGCTTTGCCAGACGAGGGTAGGCTTGTGTCAACGAACACCAGAATTCATCAAGACTTCGATCTTTTTTATTTTTAAGTTAATGATGCCAAACGGCATCACGCAATCTCGGTAAATTGTTCTCAATTATTCTGACCTTCACGGACCCCCTGTATCCCATCCATGGACCCCTTGGGGGTCCATGGACCCCAGGTTAAGAACCCCTGGTCTAAATGAACAAAAAATCACCAGGCTAAGAATTAATGATGAACATTAAGAGTCATCAAAAGCAGTACTATGATTAACCGCAAAATTTAGATACTAATAAGGATATCTAATTTTTAGTTATATAATAATCTTGGTCTGATACGGCATTTAGTAATTAAAGAAATATATGCCTGACTCAAGTTTACAATCCACGTCAAGGAGCAAACGGGAAAGAATTACTGTAAAAGTGATATAATGAACGGTTTGAAGAATGTTGGTAATTTTTTATCTCTTGTGATTAGCGAACTTAATTATGATTCCTAGATAATGTTTTGAATTTTACCAAAAGCGAAAATCTCAGAAGGTTAATTCTTCACTGGTCGTTACTCTTTTCTTAATGCTTAGGTAAACAAAACCTCCTCACTGCGATGATGTAGACACGATGCTGAGGTTTAGAGGGGTATTGTGTCTTATTCCCCTTATGTCTCCCTCTTTCCTTTCCCCTTCTATCTCCTTCCATCCTTTCCCCTTCTGTCTCTCCTTCTGTCTCCCTCCTTCCGCCTTCTCCCCTTCTGCCCCCACCCCCTGTTGATCCTCCCTCAAGTGCACTTGTGTTATGTTAAAACGGACAGAACGATAACCTTCACCTGAGAGGATCTTGAAAAAAATCAAGGAATTAAAAATCTTTGCAATCTTTAACAACTACCTTCTCTTCCCCTCCTGGCTCTGAGAAACTAAGCGAGCACAAAGCATTTCTACTCAACTGGGAGAACTCCTGGTAGATACGGGGATAAAAACTAGATAGATAAATATCAAGGTGGTTTGGCAATGTAGTCCTTAACCAGCTTGGCCCGAGGACGTGTTTTGCATTTTATTCTTGTAGCCTTTCCTTGGGGGAAGCAGCCTAGGTATATAGATAGATAGATAGATAGCCTCCAGACGATTTTTTGAAGACATTTTTGGGACTGGAAGTGTCAGATATATCCTTAATGAACCCCAGTACGATTAGAGTTTTTCCTTAGCTGAATATAATTGTGTGATGGTAGTCTGGTGGAAATGAAGAAAAGGCGTCATTGTTTTTTCAAAGGATTAACTCACATTACCTCACCTCACCTTAGCTCTGGCACTGCACATACATCCCTCTCTCTCCCTCCCATCTTTCAACTTTCCTCCTTGCTTTCCTTTCCCATCCTCCCTTTTCCCCTCCCATCGAACTTCCTCCTTCTCATCCCCTTCCCACACCCACAGCTCTCCCTCTTCTTCCATCCCTTTCTCTTTCCCCTCCTTCATCCCTCCCTTTATCCCTCTCTCCTCCTACCTTCCTTCCTCCATTTCCTCTCCTTCTTCCCTTTTCCTCCGCCAACAACACCCTCCCTTCCTCTTATCCCTCCATTAAACCCACCCTTTTCCTTCCTTTTACCTCTTTTTTTCCCCCCTCACCCTCTCTCTCTCCCTCCCGTGCCCACACTTCTCCCTCCCTCTTTTCTCTCTCCCCGTCCCTTCTCTCTACTTTCCTTCTCCCTTCCTCCGCGTCCAGCATTCCCTCCTTCCTGTTTCCCTCTCCTTCAGCCCCATCTTTTCTCTCCTTTTCTCTTTCCCTAGCCTTCCCTTTCATACACACCTCTCCTCCCTCCCACCCCTGCTACCCCCTTCCCCTCCCTCTTCCACCAACTTCCTGTCTCTCATTCCTTCGGAGAGGACGGGCAGTGGTGGCGCAGTGGTAGCATATCCAGCTCGCAAATGGAAGCCTCGAGTTCGATTCTACGGCCGGTCAGACTCGTAGACTATTTTTGTTTCCCCCTTGTCTCTTCACCCAACAGTACGATTTAACCCCTTGATCAATTAGTCCCCCTTTCTCTCGCATATCCATTTTGAGTGGGTAGGTTCAGGTCTTGTCAGCTTCCCTCTCGTGATTTATGCGCCTTGTATGTTTATTTCACTGTGTCGTGTGCGTGTTTCTCCTTTCCTCTTGCGTGGGTAAGATGAGGTCTTTTGTGTACTGGGTTATCTTTAGCCTCAGAGTAGATCATGCCTCCCTTTCGTGACTCCAATCCATTCAACTGCGTGGGTTCAATACATCGTTTCGTGGGGTACTTTTCCCTTTCATTCGTTTGCGTTTAATTTCCATCTCCATATTAGTTCTGATCTTGTATTTATAGGTGTACTTCTCCTTTACCTCAGAGTTACATCTTATTTCCTTCTCGTGACTTTATTTCATATGTCTACCTAGATTCAATACATCGTTCCGTGGGGGCATTTTTCTCCACTTCCTTTTCACGTGGTTGCAAATCTTCCTCTCTGTGTGGGGTTCAGGTCCAGCCCCTGCGTGAGTTCAGGTCATTTCTGAAGGCAACTCGAGGCGTGGAAAAGTGGATTGGTTATGGGGCGGAATTTACAGCTGGCTTTGGTCCACTATGTGGCAGCCTGATCAGCGACACAGGCCAGGTGAAAGGGTAGAGACAAGAAGGGGGGCTGGGGGAGGGACGGAGAGCGGAAGGGGGGCTGGGAAAGGGGCTGAGGGCTTACGGAGGGCTTATATCCCCTGAAGCAAAATTAGGTGAAACAGAGGACAAGAAAAAGGAGGGCACAAGGAGAAAGGAAGAGCCAAGGGACAAATATGAAAGGTGGGAACAAGGGAGCATTGAGAGGGGCAGCAAGGGGGCAAGTAGAGAGGGGAGGGGGTTAAAGTGGGGGATCAGATAGGGGAGGGGGTAGGGGAAAGGGGAGAGGGGAGGAGGCATAGGAAGAGAAGGGGTGCATATAACCCTTTTGTACCAGTTATTTCCATTATTGTTAACATACTGTATTATTATGGTCGGTTGGTTATTTGAAATGGCTTTATAAATCGGTGTGGACCAAAAGCCTCACGCAGTGCAAGGGGAGCGGGGGGGATGGTGGGGTGAGTAGGGGGAGGATATGCCCTTGGTGACAGCTATGTCTGTTATTGTTATTAATATTACTGCTGTTGACTTGGTATGGGCAGAATTTTATAGCTCGACTTTGTCTAATACTCAACAGTCTCGACCAGAGAAACACGAAGCAGGGGGGAGTGGAGATGATAATAAAACCAGTGGACAGAAGTGGTGATAATAATAAAACCAGTGGACAGAGGAGACAATAGTAAAATTATTGGACAGAAGTGGGAATAATAATAAAACCAGTGGACAGAAGTGGAGATAATAATAAAATAAGTGGACAGAAGTGGAGATAAAACCCATGGAAGGAAGTACAGTATATCAGCGCTTTAACTATCTGTCCATCTGTCTATCTATCTATCTCTTTGTCAGTTACTTTACTTACACGTTTCTACACAAAGTCTTAATCCTGACACTACAATTGCCTCATTTAAAATTCACTGTGTCTACTTCAGAACAGTTGTTAAAAGAACCGCCATTTACTCGTAACTACAACATTGATTTTTTTTTTTATCAGATTCCTGCTACCACCTCACACATTTATTCATTTTAATATGGATCTCTCGTAGTGAAGAGGCTAATTTCGAAACGTAGTACTACTCGCATGAGGGCAGCAGAGAAAGAGTACTACCCACGTATTCAGCGCGTGCCGTAAAAAGAAGAGGCTGGAATAGGAAGTTCAAACCCTCCAAAATTTGATCTCTGTATTGATGTGTTGATTTCACCCCAACAAGAAGCACGAGTTAAGAACAATGAGAAACGAAGGCAATAAGACAAGCATACTGTAGACTAATTCAGTAACAGAGAGAGAGAGAGAGAGATAATGAAGGAGAAGAGAAATGCTAAATAACGAAGAGTGAAGTGAGAGTGAGGGGAAAGAATAAAATATAAGAGCGTGAATAAAGGAAAAATCATGAGGTCAAAGGGGTTGGCAATGAATTGGAAAAAAGTGAGCGATGCGGAAAAAAAAAAAAAAAAAAAATATATATATATATATATATATATATATATATATATATATATATATATATATATATATATATATATATATATATATATGGAAAGGAGAAAGGCTATGATAAGAAAACTAGCAAATGGATAATGACGAGAGAGAGAGAGAGAGAGAGAGAGAGAGGATCGTAAATGATGATAAATTTGGTAACTGAAAACGATAACATTTTTAAGAATGGGCCATAAAATTTAAAGCAATATGAACAATAAAGTAAAATTGTGTAATAGGTTAATTGTCATCATCATCATCATCTCTATCACTGTCGTCTTTATCATCATTGTAATTGTTGCATAAAACAAGGTCCTGTGATTCTCTCTCTCTCTCTCTCTCTCTCTCTCTCTCTCTCTCTCTCCATAAACTATCTATCTACCTACATATCCATGAATCCATCCATCTGTCTTCCTATCTCATTATCCTTCTCCCCCTACTCCAGTACCATTCTCATCGCCTATGGCACCATTTCCCTTGCCATAGTCCATTTCCCTCAGTCATGGCATCCTGTTTTCCTTTGCCATGGAGTGTTTTTAGCGTCCCCCTTCTTAATAATCTTTTTTCCATACCACGGTTTTTCTCGTCGTACCAACCCATTTTTTTCCTTGTGCATATCCCATCTTCCCTTTTCATATACTTGTTTCAATTTTCCATTCCATCGTCCATCTTCTAGCATCACCATCTATTAAAAAAAAAAAAAATCCCAGTGGCTCCAGCCCCCTTTCCCCGTTTTCTTTGCTTTAACTCTTTTTTCCTACCATTTCAGACCATTTTTCCTTACTAACTCCCATTTCCCTACCACTTCAGACCATTTTTCCTCATTAGCACTCATTTCCGTACCACTTCAGACCATTTTTCCTCATTAACTTCCATTCCATACCACTTCAGACCATTTTTCCTTACCAACTCCCATATCCCAAACACTGTAGACCATTTCCCAGCTACTGCAGACCATTTTCTTTACTTCAGTCCAATTCTCGCTGCCATAGTCCTTTCTTCCTGACCATTTTCATTGCCCTAACCCCGTTCCTCACCGCCCGTCGTGGTGGACAACAGCAGCACGTGAGCTCAGAGGGGTAGGCCACGACTTGACCCCACCTGACCCCTCCCGCACCTGCCTTGCCCAGACCGAAACTAAGCGAGTCGAACTTAAACTTGACCTAAGCAAAATTAATCAACCTTGACTTAACATAACTTATCCTGACCTGACCTGACCTGACCTAACAATCTGACTAAACGTGACCTGACCTGACAATCAAACCTGACCTCACCTGACCTAAAACTCTAACCAAACTCGACCTGACAAACAATCTGACGAAAGTTGACCTGACCTGACCTAACAATCTAACCAAACCTGACCTAACGTAATCTGACCAAACCTTATCTAACCTAACTTAAACTAACGTCCACCTGACCGCCCCCTCTTATGCCTATACCAGACCGAAACAAACTTAGCCGAATCTGACTTAACTGAACCTGACTTAATCTAACCAACTAGCCTCCGCCTGACCCGTCCTTCACCTGCCTTGCCCAGTCCAAAACTAACTTGGCCTTACCTAACATGACCTAAGCATATCTAATCTAACCAAACCTAACTAAATTTAACTTAATCTATGCCAGTCTTACTTCCCTTCGTGGTGGACGTGAGGGGAGAAGAGTAAGCCACGACATGACCCCCTACCTGACCCCTCCCTGACCTGCCCTGACGCGACACGATAGCCCTACCTACCTAGTGCCAACTGGGTGGGGGAGGGAGAACTAAAGACACCTGACCTACCCCCACCATTCCCCCTACCACCCCTACCCCTCATTTCCCTACCCATACCCCTATCTGTCACCTCCCCACCCTCACCAACTCCCATTCCATGTCCTTTACCTCCTACCTCTCCTCTACCCCTCATCTCACACCCCTACCCTGTCCCTCTCCCACCCCCGTCCTTCTCCCCCCTTACCATTTCCCATCCCTACCTCCTGAGCTAGTCGTGACCTGCCCGCGACGCTGTTTGCAGGGTATGATTCCTGAAAAAGAGAGGTCAGGGGTAAGGAATGGGTGTGGGGGAGGGGGAAGGGATGGAATAGGGAAAGGGAAGGGGGGAGGGGGAGGGAGGAGGAGGGACATAGGGGAGGGGGAGGGTAAGGGGAAAATGGAAAGGGTAGTTAAGGGGAGGAAAGAAAACGTAGTGTATGGGCATATTACCCTTAGCCCGAGGATCAGTTATTCCTTTTTTATTTATCTATTTTATTTTTGCTGGTACCAAGCGATTTTGACACCATATAATAAGCTCTAATAATAAAGTGGTTAATAAAGGCTATATCTGACCCTCCCCTTCGGAAAACCTCTCCCATTCTGAATAAAATTGTGTAGTGATAGGGAAAATAAAGCGAGAAATAATGTCATAGTAAAAAATAATGTTTTCCAATCACTAATGTCTTTATTTTCATTAATTCTTGCCATTTTCAAATAATTTTGTACAATTTAAGGGACTTATTTCTTAGTGAAGGATATGAAATAGGCTTCTTTAAATAATTTACAGATAATAATTGCCCCTTAAGCTGAATAAAATGATCTGACGGTAACCTGATTTGAGAGAGAGAGAGAGAGAGAGAGAGAGAGAGAGAGAGAGAGAGAGAGACGTCAACCTAGTGAGAGGGTGAAGTTGGTATAAAATGGCAAGTCGTTTCGTGGGTCAGCGCCTTCGGGATTGGTGCCCGTGTTAAGAGAAAGAGAGGTCAGCTGAGGTCACGAACTGGGCAGGAGAAAGAGAAGGTGTCGTGTGCTGGTCAGGTGAGAAGGCTTTGTATCGGTTCTTCCTTAACAGCTATATTCCATTCATTTTAACTTGACCCAAATTTTCGTCTTTTTGTGGCTTATTTCTATAGTTCAGTGGCAGAAAGAGACAAAAATGTAGCGCCTCTTCGTGACTAGCATCCGATTCTGATATTAATGTAAACAGAGTATAATTTCAATATCTCATACGTTAATATATTCTTGTATTTTTTGTGGAGTCTGTGTGTATGACAAGAATATAGAGTGGTCCATATATAACGCTTCCCTTCCACTCCGTCTAGTGATTTTTCGTGTGTTATGGGGACGGGTGTTTTACTAGTGTCTACCCTGCATCACTCATTTTCTACTTCCACTGACCCACCCACACCAGCAGACAGGGCCGTTCCCCCAATACATAAGATACCACCAAGCGAATTTCAAGTGAAGCGCTGTTTACAGTCCTCCCTAAACAGAAAGTGAAAGAAAATAATGTGTAATCTGCAAAATAAATTGCTAAGAGGGAGGTGTTAGCAGACCTTATCGGATAGCAAACATACGGGGCAAGAAAGGGAGGGTGGAAATAAAATTGTAGTGTATGGATGTTTTACGTTTGTGCCTATTTCATGGGTCATTGCTTTTGTGGATGGGTCTTACGGTAGGGGAAATAGAGGTCGAGGGAGGTCATGAACTGGAGAGAGAGAGAGAGAGAGAGAGAGAGAGAGAGAGAGAGAGAGATTGTGTGTGTGTGTGTGTGTGTGTGTGTGTGTGTGTGTGTAAAAAAAATTTGGTGTATGGACCTTCGTGTCGGTGTCAGCTTGTTTCGTGGATTTTTCGTATGGTAAAAGAGGGGTTAGACGAAATCACGAATTGAAGAGAAGGGAAGATGGGGAGAATGGAAAGAAAAGTAATGTATTGACCTTATTATATCTGGCTGTTTCCCGGGTCACTGATTTCTGGGTGGTTTGTATGCGGTGGAAAAGAGAGAGAGAGAGAGAGAGAGAGAGAGAGAGAGAGAGAGGGGTCAAGCCAGGTCATGAGCTAGAGTGAAGATGACAGCAGAGAAAAAGAGAAGAAAAAGAAAAAGGCAATGTATGGAGCTTCGAATAAGTGTTTGGCTGTTTCCTGGGTCATTGTCTGCGTTGATGTTTCGTATGTTAAGGTAAGATTCATGGGGAGGAGAGGCCAATCGAGGTCATGAACCGGGGAGAAAGAGCGAGGGGATAGTGGAAAGAAAATCAGTGTATGGGTTTTTCTATTAAATTCCACTGGTTTCGTCAGCTAAAGCGTTCGTGGATGATACGTTTGCTAGGGTTGGGATTCGTGGTAACCAGAGGTCAAACAAGGTCATGGGATGGCGAGAAGGAAAGATGGGAAGGGTGGAAAAATACGAAATATGTGTTTTTCTGTTAATTTACTTTGTTTCGTTGCTGTGTGCTTTCGTGTTTCGTATATCAGAGAAAAGAGGGATTAGGAGTCATGAACTGGGAGGGGGAATTGGAAAGAGACGAAGTATGCCGAGTTTTGTATTAATATCCTCTCGTTTCGTTACTGCTTCGTGGGTGGTTCGTAGGTAATGGAAGAGAAAGAAAATCAGGCAGGGTCACATTCTGAGAGAGAGAGAGAGAGAGAAGAAGAAGAAGAAGAGAAACGAAATATGTGGCCTTACGTAACAATATCCTTTCGTTTCGTGGTTTACTGCTTTTGTGGTTTTTGGTTCCAGTGCTGACAAGGAAGAAGGAAGGAAAGGCTCGTGGCCAATGTTGAGGGAAGTAGTGCAGAAATGTTTAATTTTTGTACCCCGTTTTTCTCATGGCAAAATAATGTTCGAGTATATAACAGAGGGCGAAGTGCTTGTAAATAATAAATAAAAAATAAAACAAAAAACGACCCCTAGCTGAGAGGGTAAAGATCGAGGTACACTTTAGTCTCTAGAAGAATAGGAAAAGTCGATAAAGACTAAACTCTCTATTTGTGTATCTGGGTTTATGTGTGTGCCTTTTTCTCTTTGTGTGGGCAGTTTAGTTAATTTATTGGCGTGTCTGTTTGTGTATGTATTAATCTGGATATTTGTTTTGTGCGTACTAAGATATGGTACTTTATACTTCCATTCATCCATTTGCGCGCGCGCACACACACACACACACACACACACACACACACACACACACACACACACACACACACACATATATATATATATATATATATATATACACACACACACACACACACACACTTCCTACCTCCATAGCCATCTGTTAATTTCACTTTATATCTCTGTCATCTAACACAATATCCCAGGGTCGCATTCCAAGTATTCTCTGCCACACCAAAACCTCTTCACATAACCCAGCTCATTCCGACCGAAATCCCGGCCATATGAAAACACCTACACACAATTTCTACATATCCACACAACTCATCCATATACCACGGTTTCTACACCCCGAAAAACAACACCCACACATTTTCACAACCTACACATGTCCTCCACAATTCCGCACCTCCAAATAGCCTCCACACACAAACGTCTCCCTGACAGAAAAAGTGACCACAACCCTGCACCCAGCCGGGCTATGGCCAAGGGGACCCTCAAAACAAGAGCTGCAGGAAAGTCGTGAACTTTCCCCTAAACCCCACAAAGCTGGCTCAAAAAAAAGACACCGCTGATACAGCCAAGAGGTGTATTTTTAGTGGGTCCCCGTCACCAGCCAACAGTTTCCCCGTGTGATATTGTGTGATTATTAACAAGCCACACGGGCTGTATAAAAGGGTAGGCTTGTTTTTTTCCTATATCAGTTTATATGATGTGTCACCAGTTTGTAATTACGTGGACCCCTGAAAGCCTTTGGGGGACATGCTGTATTTAACCTCCAGTCTAGAAAATATTTGGCAATTCTTTTACCATCCCCCGTCCCACTTTCACACCCTCCCACCTCCCCGCCTTCACCCCGACCCCCTGTCCTCCTCCAGCCTCCATAACTAAGCACCTGACCCTGTGCAATTCTCCAGTTGCTATCTAGAAACTCTTCAGGGAGTATATTAGCAAGCAGATGGTATCCACAAATTATCTGCATTATTATTATTATTATTTTTTTTTACGCTTGAGCCTCCACAGTCAACTCACCTGACTGGTGCAGTCTGGTAGTTAATGTGAAGAGAGTATATACTGCTGTCAGATAGTATGTACGAAGTATATAGCTTAGGAAATGTTGGTAGTTTCTTTTCCCCTCCCCTCACCTCCGATTTAGCTTCCACATCAAATCATCTAAAATTACACAATCAACTAATTGCTTAATACAAATTGTCAAGAAAGTATCTAGTATCCAGAAAGTAGCTAGAAAGTTTTAAGTCTACACTATCGTCAGTTCATTCATGCAACAAGGGGACACTACCTTCTGTGCCCAAACCAACCCCCCTTTCCTCCACTACCCCTTTCAGCCCCCACAACTAACCCTTGAGAATCACTACTTACACTCGCAGTTAGACCCTTTTGAGTTGGTGAGGACGCCCTGTGGCTTGGTGGTAGAGTTCTCTGGTCGGAACGCTCTGTGACCTACGCGCTACAGGGGATTCCCAGCGGTGGCCGGAGGTTATTCTATCACGTAAAACACTGCTAGGGGTGTAGATCGTCCTCCTCTCCATAAGTGGATTACAGTAGCCTAGCCTTTCATCCCTACTTTCCTAAGGGGGGCAAAATGGGTCTAGCAGTTTTTAATTTACCACTTCAGTACTAAAAATTCTTCGTATTGAATAAAATCGTCTGAAAGGAGCAAGAATGAGCCAAGTAGAAAGCGTCATCGTACTGGAAGGGTTAAGAGAGACTGTTCAGATCCTTCAAAACAAGAGATCATCCAAGAGTTAAAAATAATCGTCTGGAATTAGCTAGAATATACGTAATCCTCCAACAGACGGGATTAACGAGGAGTGTTTGCAAGGCCTTCGCTACGACAGGTAACTCAGGGAATGAATTATATCTTTTAGATGTAGCAAGAAGAAAGAAAATTACTGACAGCGTTAACAGTTTTACGAAGCGAGACAACTCCTTAAATGGACAGAATCTACTAAAATATATAAATAAAAGATAAGACAGGGTCCTGGTACCATGCTTAACCCCTTGGCTAATACGGTTTCTCTCAACTGCTCAAAATTGTCTGGAGTTAGCCTAAAGACAACTAAAACATTTTCTAGGTTTGCCACTAGCAA
>NC_136977.1:48394103-48399103 GCF_032717465.1 Coenobita brevimanus | reverse complement strand
CGTATGACAATGAAAAATTGATTTGACAAAGCTTCCGTCCGAATGAGCGGTTAACTGAACAATAAACAGTGAGTTTTCCACTAATAGTTCATGGCTTCTCACAAAAGGGTAATGTTGCGAATTTGATTCGTGACATTACGCCCCTACAAAATTAAATTTTTTCCTTATGGGAAAAAATTTGTGGAATATATATATATAGGTACACATCCTAACTCAGTCACACAAGATTCACACTGTGGTGTGTGTGCTATCCTGCTACAGGAGAAAGTCGCAGTCGCCAGTGAGCGAAAAAACCTCGTATTTACGTTAATAGAAGCAAGCTTGAGGGAAAAACTCCGTGACGACGGTGAAAATCCTGTACTCAGGTCAAAATGAGCGAAAATTCGCTACATTTACACTGACAACTAATTGTTGTGTAGCGTGGTGTATGTAATGCACAGTGTAGGTGTGACAGTTGTAGTGTAACTGTACCTACGTGTAAAATGACACAGTAAATAATATGGCGACGACGAAGGCAGAGGAGAAGAGGCGGCAGCATGCGGCAGACGATCAGCTGGTCCGCACAGCAAAACTGCTACACCCATTGCTGAACCTGCAAAACCAATTGAGGTGGAGCATCAAAAGTGTCAATGAGAAAAATTTTTATTATGTTACAATTACTCTCTCTGCCTAGCAGTCAATGCTACGACGTACATTCGAGGTCGCCATGAATTATAGCACACTATTAGTGTCGGCAAGTTGAGGATCCTTGTGCAAACTCGGGTCTTCCATAGCCTCGAACTGCACACGGGTCCTCAACCAGTGCCTTAACCTACAGTTCTTATATTAATATCGGGAAGCTGAGAATCCTTGTGCAAACTTGGGTCTTCCATAGCCTCAAGTCGCCTCTGTGGAGTTCTCTCTCTAACTTCCCCCTTAACCTACAGTACTTATATTAGTATCGGGGAGCTGAGGATCCTTGTGCAAACTTGGGTCTTCCATAGCCTCAAGTCGCCTCTGTGGAGTTCTCTCTCGAACTTCCCCCTTAACCTACAGTACTTCTATTAGTATCGGGGAGCTGAGGATCCTTGTGCAAACTTGGGTCTTCCATAGCCTCAAGTTGCCTCTGCGGAGTTCTCTCTTGAACTTCCCCCTTAACCTACAGTACTTCTATTAGTACCGGGAAGCTGAGAATCCTTATGCAAACTTGGGTCTTCCATAGCCTCAAGTCGCCTCTCAACTTCCCCCTTAACTTACGGGACATAATATGTATGTACAGGCCCTGGACATAATGTGTCCTGTGGGGCCAATGGGCGAAACGTCAGGTCTGCACCCACTTCACCACTACCCTGTCTCTCAACTGTTTCAGAGATTACGGGTGTGGTTACAAATGGCACAGCAAGGGCATGTCCCTGATTAGTGGTGATACTTTGGCACACACTGCAGGAACGGACAAAACTATCTATGTCTCGTCCCATCCCTGGCCAGAAAAAGTCAGCTCGGATACGGCCCTGGGTCTTCCTTTTGCCCATGTGACCTCCTGAGGCTGAACAATGACCCCATTGTAACACTGCTAGGTGGTACTTGGTGGGAACGACAAACTGCAGTCGAACCTCGCCCTCGGGTGTTCGTGACTCACGGTAGAGCCGTCCTTGTTTGCGAAGGAACTTGGCTCGACCTCCCCGTGAATACTTAATCACTCGACCCTTTTGTTTGTTCCGCACGGCAGCAAGTGTCGGGTCAGAATGTTGTTCTTGTACAACAAGTTGACTACACATCAGATCTTGCGGCGATTCAATGATCACTGGGGTGACACAGTCTGGAGCCTCAGCCATGGCTTGTGTTACCGCAGCAGCCGAAGTCTGAGTAGCGTCATCGGAGCAACTATCCTTTACTCCATTAATATTTCCAATGATGAGGTCAAATAAAGGTTCTGGCATGATAACTGCAAGTGTCGTACCAGTATAAAATGGAGACGCCACCTGGATACATGCCTCAGGGAACAATCTCACTGATCCATCAATAAGGCTTGCATGGATCTGTCGACCTGTATACTGCCCAGGCCGAACTAGACTCTGCTTGACAGAGCAACCTGAGGAACCATTGTCTCTCAGGACCTTCACAGGAATGCCTCCCACAAACCCTGGCTGAACAAGGAAGGTACTGTCACCAGTGGGAAGGCCTGTGGAGGAAGCAGCTAGCCACTCATGAGGCTGCTGAATTGATGCAGCAAACATTGTGCCTTGAGAATTATATACTTGAGAAGATGGAACATTGGCCATCTGTGGAGGGGGGTTCACTGTCACTGTGGGACTAGTGAACTGTGGGGAAGTACCCACACTGGTAGGGACGTGACCACCGTGCTGCTGCTGAGGAATGAAGGCTGCGTTCGCTTCTTGCCTCTTTTGAGCTGGTGGTGAAAAAGTTTGTCCCGAGGGTCGGTTGCGTGGCTGATACTGCTGCTGGTTAGGGTATTTGTTGTACCTCTTCCACTCAGGTTTCTGAGTGTTTTGCCCCTGGTCCTTCCACTGCGGTTTTGGACCTTGGCCATTATTCTGAGAACGGCCTTGGTGCTGGGATTCAGTCTGAGACGGCTTCCCAGACTTGGCAGTATCTTTTCTGCTCCAGGTGTTTTGCTTACGAGCTTGATACCCGTATGCAGTAAAGAATGCGTCAGCCTTCTCTGCCATTTGGCTGGCATCTTTCACCTGGCAGATCTTAAGCTGCGCTATGAGCTCAGCAGGCCACGACCTCTCTAGCTGTGTACGCAGCATAAGGTCAATTATCCCTTCACGCATGGAAGGAGTTTCATCTTTCTCCATCCACTCATTTAAGTAAGCTGTGAGACGATCAAGGAACTGAACAGCTGTCTCCTTGTCTTGGAGACGAGCTCGCATGAACTGAACTTTGGCGTCGTCTACTGTGAGACCATACGCCTTAATGAGTGCAGCTTTCATCATCTCATATGTGAGATTGTCTCCACGAATTCTGTGGAGAATATCGAGGGCAGGGCCCTCAAATAGGCTAAGAAACTGAAGCCGTTTAGCTGCCTCATCCAGTTGATACATGTCTGCCATGTCCTCAAAACGAGCTATGTACGGCTCGATTCGCTCGCTTTCCTTGTATGAAGGAAGCTTGATGCGTGGGGTCGCCAGGACATGTGCAGGGAGAACGCTCGTGGAGCTTGGACCAACTGCACCAGATGTGCCTGAAGCCAAGGAATCTCGCTTGAGCTTCAGCACTTCAAGTTCATGTTTTTCTCGTGCCTCACGTTCGGCACGTTCATATTCACGATGTTCCCGCACGTGTTCTAAGTCGAGCTCGCGTTGTTTCTGCTTGTGTTCGTGCTGTTGTTGCTCTTTTTCTAACTCGAGCTCGCTTTGTTTCTGCTCGTGTTCGCGCTGTTCTTGCTCGTATTCGCGCTGAATTCTACGCTCTTCACGAGCATCATTCTCACGCTGCTGCTCCTGATTATGCCGTGAGAGTATATACTCTTTAATTTCGATTGGGTCCGAAAGACCCATATCTTTGGCTTCCTGTAAAAATACAGTAGTAGCCATGTCGCTAATTTACTAAGCAAACCGAAACTGAGTACTGACTGCTTAGCGTCGAATACTAATAATACAAATAAAGAATACGGACACAAGCTAGTGGTGACCAGTCTTGTCTAGTTAACTGGCAAAGATTAAAGCAAAAATGTAAATAACTGAGAACTCAATAATTAACACAATGGGTACAGCGACTACCCAGGAGCGAATAAAATCATCTGGCATTGCCAAAAATAAAGTACTAAATAGAGTTAAGTACTCTACGGATTAATAAAGCAAAAATTCACTTGCTAAATTAACGGTAAACACCAGTAAACTTGTGCCTATAAACTTTAATTATAAATACCCAAATATGAATGAGTGAGCACTATCTCGTGAATAGCTTTAGAGCTAGGAGTTAATATCCTGGCGAGGTCGCCAATTGTCACGGGGTTTTTATAATATCACTGTGTTTTTAAAATAAATACTTAAATATTATTTAATTGATAATAATATTCAATAATTTTGAAGAGCAGAGACAATGATTGTCTTGCTACATCAAGCAATGATTACTTTACGCTGACTTGCTACGATTCTCTAAGAACGAGAATTTTTAAACTTTCTCAACAGTACACAGAAGAGACTAATTACTCACAAATGCCGAATTAGTACTGTTAGCCTCTGGAGAAAGTTACTTCACCCCTGACAATAAATAACTAATAATAATAATAATAATCAGGTCCTTGCTGATGCTTAACTCCTATGGCACAACGGATTTTAAGTTAATACAACACGACTGGTCTAAGTACCAGTTATGAACAGTAAAACGTGTATGCAAGCTAGGAGCTATGTGGGAAATAAGCTTAACTTGGAGAAATGAAACAAGATTTTACATTACATTAAGCTCAAGGAAAAGAAGTTAAATTTATTGATTACAAAAAAAATAAATTTAAGTTACATTTCAAATCAAATCAATAAGACCGCACTCACTCACTCACACAAAAGCTAAACACTTACGCCTAGGAAAAACACCTTAACTAAACTCTTAAAACTAGGATTATACAAAAAGGAAATACTGGTCGATGAATGCTATGTATCACCCGGGGGGTGGGAGTACTGGCCAACTGTACTAGTGGAGCTTGGGTGCTAGCTGACCTCTCACACTTCTTGAGCACAGGACCTTTCTCCGTCACAACAAACACGCGACTGACTAAGTCGTGGGAAAAGAAAAGCGGAGCACTAGGCCGCATTTTCTAACGGTCGAGTGAGCGAAACGCGCCCAAAACAATCGCTCGACGGAAGGGCTAATGTCTCACACAGAGACGATCACGTATGACAATGAAAAATTGATTTGACAAAGCTTCCGTCCGAATGAGCGGTTAACTGAACGATAAACAGTGAGTTTTCCACTAATAGTTCGTGGCTTCTCACAAAAGGGTAATATCGCGAATTTGATTCGTGACACATGTGTAAGGACTAATGGGCATTAAAGTG
>NC_136977.1:48351603-48389103 GCF_032717465.1 Coenobita brevimanus | reverse complement strand
ATTTACCCCTTCACTTCTAGAGGTGTTTTCAGAGTTGACAGAAATCGTATGCTGCTCCTTTATTCAAAGTAGGAAATACGTCATTGGGTTGAAGAGTAAAATTATACGCCTTTTACCACCAGACGATTTATTTACACGTCAGGGGGTTGAGGAGGCTAAAATGGTACGCTTGAGGCCACCAGGCGATTTTATTCAGTTGGGGGAAAGACCTCTATCGTTCT
The DNA here is from genome assembly GCF_032717465.1 of Coenobita brevimanus. Classification (NCBI taxonomy): domain Eukaryota; kingdom Metazoa; phylum Arthropoda; class Malacostraca; order Decapoda; family Coenobitidae; genus Coenobita; species Coenobita brevimanus. Next base: position 48,388,882 of record NC_136977.1, on the reverse strand, counting down.
GAAGGCGTTAGGCACAATCTCTGTTAACTCCTTTTCACTAAGCTGGAGGCACCGCGGTATTTTATGCTGTCTGACGATGGGCGAGTTTATCCAGACCAGATCAGTGTGTGTGTGTGTGTGTGTGTGTGTGTGTGAGAGAGAGAGAGAGAGAGAGAGAGAGAGAGAGAGAGAGGGTAGGAATGTGAAAACCAGTACTTCTGGCATTCTTAAGGGTTATCAAACGTAACACTTACAAGTAATTCTTTTGTCCTGGTGGAAATACCTGGGTCGTTCTTGCAGGCTAAAGGCAGAGATTTTATGCAGCTGAGAGGAAGTTCTGAAAGAGGAAGGGTAATAAGTATCTCGCTGCTGGAGTGTTTATTTTTAGTTTAATAAGACTCATTAATAAAGACATAATAAAGACAAACAGAAGTAAGAAAACTGCTTCATAATAGTCTCGTTTAATTTCTCCGTTGGGACTGAAACGCTTCGATATTTTGGTCAAGCTAGTAGTAAAGTGTTTTATATATCTTTATTAATAGTTTTCAAAAGCTTTCCTGTTCTCGGCTGCGGATCCAACTTACTCCATGTGTGAGGGAGAGTTAGGGATAGGATGATGATGATGATGATGATGATAATGATGATGGTGACGATGATGGCGATGATGATAGTAATAATAATAATGATGGTGGTAATAATGATGATGATGAAGATGGTGATAATGACGATGATGATGACGATGATGAAGTTGGTGATAATGGCAATGATGATATGGAAAGTGACGATGGTGATAATGATAATGATAATGATATTGATGATGATGATGATGATGTTAAAGATAATGATGATGATGATAATGGCGATGATGATAATGATGATGAAGATGGCGATAACGGCGATGAAGATGGTGATAATGGCGATGAAGATAATGATGATAGTAATGTTGATGATGACGATCCAGGTGAGAACAATCCATGAGAGTCAAAGGGTAAGAGCACACCTCCGTTAACCCTTTCACCAGTGCCTACCTACCTACCTGCTTATTATTTCTTGTGCCCGTAAATTTCACTTAGGCTCTGGGAAGTGAAGATGTTCCATAAGCTATCTACATTAACCTTTTCAGAGCGGTAACGGCCCATTCAGTCAGCCACACACTAAGGTTTTTCAGACACAAAGGGTTTAAATTCCGTAGACTTTAGCGACAGCCTATAATACGGCCCTCGTGATCCCGCATCTGTTTAGGAATTTTATACTTGTTTTTAGCCTATTATTTAATCCTACGGGCGATATATTTAATTTAGGGAAAAGTTCTCTTACAGTGAAAAGATTAGATTATCTCCATAAGCTCCTAAATACCATTAAGTTCCTTGCTAGTTTTTTTTTATTTTTTTAGTTAAGGATAAACCCCTCGTAATGAAGGGGTTAGAAATATTCTCAGTTCACCCTTAGATAGTCGGAACAAATGTTAGTATTCAGTTCCAGCTAACTCCAGACGATTTTATTCATCCAAGAGTTATTCACCCAAGAGTTATTCATCCAAGAGTTATTCACCCAAGAATTATTCACCCAAGATTTATTCATCCAAGAGTTATTCATCCAAGAATTGTTCATCCAAAAGTAATTCATCTAAGACTTAATCATCCAAGAGTTATTTGTCCAAGAGTTATTCATTCAAGAGTTGTTCATCCAAGAGTTATTAATCCAAGAGTTATTAATCCAAGAGTTATTAATCTATGAGTTATTCATCTAAGAGTTATTTATCCAGAAGTTATTCATCCAAGAATTGTTCATCCAAAAGTTATTCATCGAAGACTTAATCATCCAAGAATTATTTGTCCAAGAGTTATTCATTCAAGAGTTGTTCATCGAAGAGTTAATAATCCAAGAGTTATTCATTTGTGAGTTATTCATCTAAGAGTTCTTCATCCAAGAGTCATCCACCCAAGAGTTATTTATCGAAGAGTTATTCTTCCAAGAGATATTCCCCCCAAGAGTTATTTGTAAGAGTCGGAGAGTGTTGACCTTCTGCTTTGGCCCCTCTCAGCTTTTATTTATTTATTTATTTTTTTTTTTACTCCCGTAAATCAATGCACGACGTATTATTTAGACAGGCACAAATGAACAGATTGCATATGATGTACAATCTCTGTCAGTAATTCCTGTCCACCGCCTTAAAACAATGTCAGAATCTAATGAGATCCTTTAAACCAGTCACTAGCATGCAAGAGGGTTAGAAGAGTTGGAATCTGGCTTCATTAGTTCCGAGGCCCTGATGTGTAATGGAATATTTTGCTGCAAGTGTACGTGGTAAAGTAAAGAAAAAAAAAAAGATAAAAAAAAAAAGTAAATAAAGACACCAAAAGTTGAGGCGTTTGAGTCCCGAGTGCATAAACTGAGGTGTGGCGTTGTTTTATCATAATCATCATCATCGTCGTCGTCATTATCGTCATCATCATCATCATCATCATCATCATTACCATCATCATCGTCGTCGTCATTATCATCATCATCATCATCGTCGTCGTCGTCATCATCATCATCATCATCATCGTATCATCATCATCATCATCATCATCATCATCATCATCATCATCATAATCGTCGTCGTCGTCGTCGTCGTCGTCATCATCACATCATCATCATCATCATCATCATCATCATCATCATCATAATCGTCGTCGTCGTCGTCGTCGTCGTCATCATCACATCATCATCATCATCATCATCATCATCATCATCATCATCATCACCATCACCATCACCATCATCGTCGTCGTCGTCATTATCATCATCATCACATCATCACCACCATCATCATCGTCGTCGTCATTATCATCATCATCATCATCATTATCATCATCATCGTCGTCGTCATTATCATCATCATCATCATCAGCATCATCATCACCACCATCATCATCGTCGTCGTCATTATCATCATCATCATCAACATCATCATCAAAATACAGACTAACAAAGCTCACTGCAAGACGCACACCTCTCCCAACTCTTTCAACTCTGACTCATTGGCTGTTAACCTGTTCCATCCCATCCTCTGCGATTTCATCTCCCCATCTGGTTCTCTGTCTGCCTCATCCTCTTACTCCATCTCTGAGTTGCCGTGTCGTTATTCTGGCTGTCCATCTGGCATCTGTCCTACGATAGCTAAGACCTGCCCACATCCATTTTTTTTTTCTTGATTTTGAATTATTATAACATTTCATTTCGTTGGTTTTCTCATCCATGAAGCTTTCATTCTTTTTTTTTTTTCTTTTTTTTTGCCTCCGTGTGATACCCAGCATAATTCTCGTCATTCCTCTCTCAGCTTCATTTTACATACAAACAAATTCCTACTTCTAATGGCGAACATGCACTGTACTCTTTTTACTCTAACTTGATCCAAACTCTCGTCCTTTTGTAGCTTATTTCCCGTAGCTCAGAGGCAGAAAAAGATCATAGCATAACTCAAAATCCTATCCACAGCGGTTCTTCGTGACTAGCATCACATTCAAGTGTTCATCTCTTGCTACAACTCAAGATTCAAGATGGCGAGATGACAGTTTTAAGCCACGTTAGAGTAAAAAAGGTACCGTAAATCTCCACTGATTACTGAGATGCACACACGTCTTCTCCACAGCAAGTCAGTATTCCCTCCAAGAACCTGACATTACTTATACACAGGCAAGTGAAGAAAGGGTTCAGACAGTTCCTTAACCCATTCACTGAGATGGAGACGATCCTATTCAGCTGAGATAAATGGTAACTGTTAAGACCTCCTCCCCTTCTCCTCCTCCCCCCTCCACCCTCCCGTTCCCCTTCCCCTTCCCCTCCTTCTCCCCCTCCCACCGCTGCACTGAATCCCACTGAGTGTACTTGTTCTCCCGGGCACGTAGATGAAGGCCAATCAGATAAAGAAACTGCTTAAACAATCTCCATTATCTGATTCGCTGCGATGGAGTCAGTCTTATGCAGCCAAGGGAAGCAGTAGCAGGTAATAATCAGGCTCCTATGACTCACTGTCATCTGAAGTAAATGTCTATATTTTTGTAGAATAAATACTAAAGTTGTCCCGACGGTGAGAGAGTTGTCGGCAGAAATTATAGGACTTTAGGCTTTTACGACACTCAGCTGCCTAAAATCACCTGGTGCCAATGTTAATATTCCCAGGTTCATATGACAGGTAAATGAAATCTCTTTGCTTTACCTGGATTTACCTGGATAAATTGTCCCGTTGATGTGGGAGTGGTAACATTATTAACACTCTCAGGCTCCTCTGACGCTCTTACCTGGATAAAGTTACCTGGCCTTACCTGTAGTGAAAAGAGTTGCTCCGATGTTGAGGGAGTTTAACATTCTCCATTAATTCTCTCTCTCTCTCTCTCTCTCTCTCTCTCTCTCTCTCTCTCTCTCTCTCTCTCTCTCTCTCTCTTTCTATTTATCCAACAGAGAAAAATGGTTGCAGTCAGACATGTCTACAAGTCACTTTCTTCAAGTCTCGAGTCAAGTCCCGAGTCTTCCTTGCCAAGTCTCGAGTCTTTATCGTCAAGTCGCAAGTCAAGTCTCAAGTCTTTAGTGGCAAGTCACAAGTCAAGTCGGAAGTCATTTATGTCGAGTCGCAAGTCAAGTCTCGAGTCCTGTTCACAACAAGCTGTGTTGGTTCAAGAATTAGATATGATAACGCTATCAATGCCCTACGAGTTTTTATAACAGTTGCTAGACCTATTGAAGTAATTATTTCTCTCACAAGGTTAAATAATATCATCTGGATGTAGCCAGAACAAAATATGTATTTTACTTCTACTCACCTAGCGGTTAAGAATAGTAAAACTTTAGGAAAGACCACCACCTTCATCGTATAGTAGCTGCATCTCTTTCAACCTTAGTTTTTAGTTACACCTGTTTTGAACCCATTCTCACAGTATGGCACAGTAATGTATATATGATCTGTGAAGTATTCAATATTTTTCACGTAATGGTGAAACTGAATGCCATCACACAGCAGCCAACGGAAAGGGAAAACTATCTATATTTAATAATAGCTGCCAACTCAATCACTCAGTGCACTCAGTAATTTTTAGATTAAATTTGGTTAGGTTAGGTTCAGAAAACAAGGACTAGCGCCTGGCGGTCACATCGTAAACTTTTTACACCATGAGATATTACCGAGATGTTCTTGAACTGCATATAGTTATTGGGTCCTAGTTAATAATCCTATACAGTACCTAAAATACTGACTCCCTTGGTGAAAGCATCTCTGTTATACTCTAGCTTTTGCCCATTTCCCACTAAAGAAAAAAAAAAAAAGAAACCTCTGAGGGTGTGTTTCGAGATGTCGCACGAAGTTTGTAGTAGTATTTTTTTCTCTAATTTTCTTTTTACATGTTGCACAAGTGGGACTCCTTTTGTCCAGTGAGGTTTCGAAATCCTTATATGCAAACAGAATTATATTTGGTGTTGCCGCAGCCATAATGTCAACAAAAATAACAGATCAAATCAGAGCGACATACACATTGGAGAATGAATGTACCATCAGGTTGTCATCTATCACGAGTGACTGACTGCTAGCAGAAATTGCAGTGTGCGGCGGCTGCAGCATATGTTCTCAGATGATCGTACTTTCATTCGATTACATTACACTTGTGTTGCTGCCAGTGATAAAAATATATGGTATTAAATAATTCTCCTAGGAAGTATGTATGTTACACATATAATTTCAGGTTAATCATGATCGTATGGCTGGCAACCTGGCAGTGGGCCTGTAAGTGGACCTCTTTCTATCTTGTCCATACGAAACAATTTGTCAGGGGGAAATCAGACGGTTTATTTATCCAAGTCCTATACTAAATACATTATTATGAGTTTACCAACAAGACTCGAATCATTTTATACCAAGTCCCAAGTCAAAGTAACTGCAAGTCTCGAGTCAAGTCGACAGTCTTTATGACCAAGTCTCGAGTCGTCATTTCAGATTACTCTCAAGTCCAAGTCAAGTCGCAAGTCATCAAAAACAGCGACTGGAGTCGGACTCGAGTCCGAGTCACTGACTCGGGTCATCATGTCTGGTTGCAGTAAATATCCTCTCTACACCCGAGCAATACTTCTCCGGGGCCACCGTAAATCAAGCGCACGACATATTTAGACACGAACAAATAAAGAAATTGCTTAAAACGTACGTGGCAAAGCAAATGCAGGGGCCCAGTAAATGATAACCTCCCCGCGCTGTTATTTCTGAGAGGTTTGAGTTATGAGCACCCCAAGGCCCCTCTGTTAAGACTACCCAGGGACATAACTCAAGTGTGTGTGCCTGTGCCTGGTTGATGGACCTCTGCTACGTGGGTCTGTCATTAGCCCGACATGTTAGTGGGTCTGCTGAGCTGTCCTGCTAGGTGTTCTTTGATTTTTTTTCTTAAACCATTCCATTTGTTCTTTTCTGCTTTTCATCCAGCACAGTAAGTCACGTGGATGTGTATGGACCGTTGCTGTGTGGTTCTCTTTGTCCTTATCTTTCTGGTTTTTCTTTTTGGGTTTTCTGTGTCTTCTTTGAATGCCATTGTCTCCATATTTATGAGGTGTGATCAAAACTTCTCATAATGGTTAACAAATCAAGTTTTACTGCATACTAGAAGTGTTAAACCTCCTCAAAGTAACCCTCCCATTTACCCGCACTCTTGTTCCAACTTTCCTGCCACTAGTTGAAGCATCACCGGAGCCCTTCTTTCTTAATGCTCTTCAGAATTTTCGTCGTCTCAGATTGGATGTCCTCAGTCGGGCCAAACTAAAACTCTTCTTCATGAGCTTTACTTTGGGGTACATCCAAAAATTGCACAGTGGAGATGAAGGTTAATGTCAGAGTAAAACCTATTTTCTCTCGACCAAAAAATGCTGAATGACGAGCAGAGTGTCCAAGTGCGTTGTTTTGGTGAAGCGGGCGCTATTATTTAACCACCTTGCATAAGAATGTTGGACGCGATGCACGTCAGTCAATCAGAATGGAGAAAGAAATTATACAATGTTCCTTATTATTATTTCTGAGGGTGCCCGCTTCCCAAGTGGTGCAAAGAATTGATGGTAGGCAGGCCTTACACTCCTACTCTTCCCCTTGCTTCGGTGCACTGACGCCTAGCATTATGGTGTCTGGTGATATATGACAACGAGAAAGTGCCCGCTGACCACTCAATACAAATTGGCGAGACCATTATCAGAAATATCTACTTACACATACACGTCATACACACACAAACTCTCTCTCTCTCTCTCTTTCTCTCTCTCTACGCCATTTTCATATCCCTCTCTCACTTAACTCCCCTCCCTCTCCCCTCATCCTTTCCGACTCTCCTTCCCTCCCCCTCTCTTTTCCGTTTGCTCACCTGTCCTTAAATTAATATTTCATCTTCAGCCCAATACTCCTTTCTCTACCTGCCGTATACATTTTTCTCTCTCTGTTCCATGTTCCTCTCTCCCTCCCTCACGTCCATTTCCCCTCAGCTGTTTCTCTCTCTCATCCCTTTCCCTGTCTCATATATTCTCTTTATAACATCCCTCCTCACCCTTACAGTCTCCCTTTCTCTTCCTTTTATAATCTCCCTCTCTCTCTTCAGCTGTTTATTCTCACAACCGCCCTGTTCCCTACATTTCCTGTGTGTCTCTTTCCCTCCCCTCCTCTTTATTTTGTGCCTCCTCCCTCTCATATAACTCTCCCCCTCTCCTTCATGTTCCTTCCTTACCCTTCCCTTTCGCTCCCCTCTTTCTCCCTCATCCTCTCACACTTTCCTCCTATTTCTCCCTTCCTCTCCTTCACCCCTTCTCCTCACAGGTCCCTCCAAAACTGAATATAACCTTTCCTCTCACCTGCCACTCTTTTTTCCCTCTGTTCCTCCCTCCTACTTGTCCCTCTCTCCTACACTGCTCCTTCCCCTCCCTATCCCCTTTCCCCCCCACCCCTCAACACAACTCCCCACACACACTTTCTTCTTCATTTTTGCTCACTACCATCCTCTTTGGAAGATTTTAGAGAGCTTCAGTCGTTGTAAATGTATGTGTGTGTGTGTGTGTGTGTGTGTGTGTGTGTGTGTGTGTGTGTGTGTGTGTGTGTGTGTGTGTGTGTGTGTGTGCGTGTGCGACAGCGTTCCTGTATAAGCGAATGTGTCAGAGTCTGGTATATTGATGCGTGTTTCGTGTGTATATATGTGTGTGTGCTTGTATGTATGTATGTATGTATGTATGAATGTATGTGCGTGTGTATGTATGTACATTTGTATGTGAGAGAGAGAGAGAGAGAGAGAGAGAGAGAGGAGATGAGTAGAACAAACATAGATACAAGCTGAGCGACACACACACACACACACACACACACACACACACAGGGAGGGAGAGAGGAAGACAGAAAGAGACAGGGAGACAGAGAGAAGAGAAGGACGTACAAAAGGTCTGGTGGTAATGGCAGGTAATTGCACAGTTGCAGGTGGCACGTGTATTGGCTGAGAGAGAGAGAGAGAGAGAGAGAGAGAGAGAGAGAGAGAGAGAGAGAGAGAGAGTAGTGGTAAAGGTTGTGGAGGAGACGGTGGAGTTAGTAGGGATAATGGAGATAGTTTTGGGCTCATGGCGATAGTGGTTTTGGTGGTGATAGTGGTGGTGCTACTAGTGAAGGTGGTGGTGGTGGTGAAAATGGTGGTGGTGGTAGGGATGGTGTTAGTGGTAGGAGCAGTGGTGATGGTAGTGTGGGTAGTGGTGGTAGTGTTGGTTATGTTAGTGGTAGTGGTAGCAGTAGTGGTTACAGGGATGGTAATGGTCTGGACGAAGTGGTGGTAGTGGTAAGTGTAGCAGTAATGGAATGGTAGGGGTGGCAATTGTGCTGGTGGTGAGGTAGTGATGGTAGCGGTCGGAATGGCAATAGTGGCAAGGATGGAAGTAGAGATAGTGGTGGTGGTAGAGGTGATGGTAGAGATGATGGTAGAGCTTCTGTACTAAGGGCCGTGCTCGCTCATGCATACTAGTCGTGGCATTTTCAAAGGGGTGTTAGCGAGAGTGAAAAGTGATTGGAGAGAAGAGGGTGCAGTGATTGGAGAGGGAGGGAGAAATGGCTGGAGAGAGGAGGGGTAGATGATTGGAGAAGGAGTAGTAAAAACCCTTCGTGCCGTTTTGTGTCGATGGGCAGGCCAGTACATCTCCATTTAGTAATATATTAGAAAGCTATTTCTGTGCTGCAGGAGTCTTTGGACGGAGAGAGAGAGAGAGAGAGAGAGAGTTAAAGCAACTCATTATATACCTCTCTGTCAGGCAATTTACCTATTGTTGCTCGACGGATCTGATCTTTCTTTCGCCTTATATATATATATATATATATATATATATATATATAATTTTTTTTTACATGTGCAACGTTGAAATCAGGTGTAAATAGAAGAGGAGTGCTTACTTTCTTACTCTTTTTGTTCTATTTGGAAAAATTAAATCACTGACAAGCATATATCGGTCTGACCTCTCAGCAACAGTCTTTGGTGGTTATTTTATAATTTTCTAAACTAATATTTTTCCACATCAGCTTGTTAGAAAGGGCTGCCAGTCTTTCCATTTTTGTTCCTCAAAGCGAGTAAATTTTTTCCAGAACCTCCATGCTTTACTCTCAAGCCATTTTCTGGCACACTTAGCCAATTTATCTCCATCTCATTTTGTTTTGGAGGCCTGGTTGCATATCATCTTGATTATCCTCTATTTTTTCTTTCCTTTTTCCCTGGCTATTCATTGACTGGCTAGGAGTAAATTCTTAACACAACCCTGGCAGTATTCTCACATCGTTTTCTGTCACACGGTAGGCCAAGCTTTTCTGCAACCACAAGAAAGGGATGTAGACATCTCTGGTGGCCACAATTCTGCAGTCACTGGAACTGGCACAAGTTCTGCTTACCTTACTCTCCTTCCAGGTTCATCTAGCAAGGGAATAGAAGGCTTTACAATGTGTGCTGTCTTATCGGTGATTGGTGCCAAGGCAGAAAGTTTCAGATGCTGCATAAAACATCGTCAGTAGGAGGAAGGAGCTTGAGAAGTGTGGTCTTGTTGGCAGAACAATTTTTAGTGCGAATCTCATTCAAAGAAACATCTGACATCTCTCGTTCTTTGTGTAGACGGTGACAAATAACTTACTAGCCTGACTGATAATATCTTCAGTTATGATAGCTTTCTTGTCAATGCCGGTCTTCCAAAACATCCAGGTGATTATTTAAATTTGCTGCTAACCATCCTTCCTTTTTTGCTGGTTAAAAAAAGGCGAACGGAGGGGGGAGGGGATTGCTGATGGTATCCCTGCCACTTTAACTGTTATCAATTGGAAGTGAGAGGCATCTGTGTGGTTGCAGTGCTTAAGCAGTGTTATGTATGGGAAGGTAATTGTCTGTTGCTGTCTTGACCCGAAGTTCAGGAAGATTTTTCAACATGGTGGGTGCATAATAAAGATAGACAGGAATAGCATATACATCACTAGGGTGAACAATAACCTAATCAGCTTTGTCTGCATGAAAACTTTTCAGAGCATGCAAAATAATAAGACAGTGTGCCTCTTTGTATGTTGATTCAAGGGCGGGGATTGTAGTTACAGTTCCACTTTGCAACATTACTCTATTTCTTTAATGAAACCACCACCCAGATAAATTTTGGTGTGACCGGAACATGAAGACTGGAATTGACACCATATATCACACAAGTAGGCAAGTAACTGTGCTTTGTTTGTAGAACAAGCAAAGAACTCTGAAAGATCTGGTGTTTTGTGCTGGTCTGACACATCAAATATTTTTATTGTTTTTGGCTTACCAGTCATCATCTGTCTTCTTGCTACGTTCATACTTGGACTTCTGTAGCGACCAAAGCACAACTGAACAGCCACTGCATTAGCTGGGACTTCAATGAGAATTACTTGTTTGTATCTAAGTGCAATATCAGAGAATGTTCATCTTTCACAAATGACAAACGATGAACCCAGTGCATGACATCGATCACTAATACACATGCTTTGTTGAACGGTGGCAGCTTTTCACAACTGCTTATGCTTGTATCCTCCTATATAGTTTTCACAAGACTTGGTTTTGTTCCACATGCTCACATTGTGTCATCCTAAGGATGGAGGGCAACTACAGGTTAAGGTATGTCTGATTACTTAGAAATTGTTATGAATAAATTCCTCTTCCCTGAAAACCCTATAAAACTTTTGTTACACTGATATTAGTGTAAAGCACATATTACCAGCTTACGAACATTTATAAATATGGCAGCCATCTTGGAGCCATCTTCAATTTCAAGCTTACCTAGTTGATTTAACTGATTGTGGTATGTCAAATTACTTTGAAATTATCGAAAATGAATTTCTTGTCCCCAACGCCCTAAAAAATCTGTATTACACCTGAAATTGCTGCCAATTATGACCAATTTATGAACATTTATGGATATGGCAACCATCCGGGATGCCATCTTGGATTCCCAACTTACAGTAGTTGGTTTCCAAGGCTGTGCACCTGGATATTGTTCCTGGTGGTCCAAGGATTAAAATGATATGCCACAGTCTTACATAACAATCCATGACTGCTGAACCCTACTTGCCCTCTGGGTATATTGTTTTATTCTGCCTTTGAGCTACGGTAAAAAGGTTCAAAAAGGACGAAAATCTCCGCTTAGTAAATATGAACGGAATATTATTATTCTTTATCCCTTCACTCCGACGATATATTTATTAACCTAGTTCCAGACGATTTCATTCAGCTTTACAAAGACTTTTCTAACTGGAAGAGTTAGTTACAATCTTCATTATACCCTTGATGACTATAGGTGCGTCCTAAGTAAAAAAAAAAAAAAAAAATCGCCCGTTGGCAACATGAATGAAATAGAAAAGTACGCCATCGGACTGAGTGAGTTAAACTGATGTATAAGCCATAACTGGTGTGCACTGTAAACAACAAGAGGCCCAAAAATGTCCCAAGATATAAGCCACTACACTCTTCAATCCGATTACTTATTTTATATATAAAGAATATTTTTTGCAATCTCCATGTGATTCTGGCCAACTCAGCACAGACCATTCAAAGTAGGAGGTGAAGATAGCCTAGTCGGCAGTGAGTTGGCCTGCAGTTCTAATGGACTCAGCTTCGAATCCTGGCTGGTTCCAGGAACAGTTAAACCCGTTTCCTCCCAGTGTCCTCAGTTGTGGACGGAACTGGGAACTTTCAAAGGTTAATCAAGAAGGGAATCCTGGGGTAGGGACTTATGAGCTTCGCGACTATGAGCAGGCAGGCAGAGGACCGAAAGCCTAGTAACCATCCAGCAAAATTCCTGACACAGGAACTCTGGGGACTAATGGGTTAAGGATATGATTTTGCAAAAGCAGTCTTCACTACTCTACCGTAAGACCCTCTGACGTGTAAAGATACCCCCGCTAATACTAATACCTTGCATGTACTGTAGTCAGTGTGGACGGTGGGCGTTCGTGCTGAAGTGATGGCATGTGGAGATGTGTAGCACGTAGAAGGATTGCTGGGCCTCAGGGAACGGACTGTGAAGCTTATGCCTCAAACTGAATACATAGAAAAGAGTTAGATATTACAATGATTAACCCTTTCACCATAAGAAATCTCTGCTGAAGAGAATAAAATTGCCTAAAAATGGCAAGAAGCAGTCCCCCTCCCCACAAAAAAATAATGGTATTAAAGAAGGAGCACTCAGAGTTACAACTCGCGAACACCAGCTGGTCTGAGGACAGAATATTCGAACGACCTTTGCCATTCAGTGATTACTCTTAAAATCAAATTACTTCATTCTTGCCTAACCCTTAGTCCTTCCACTTGCTTTGGTTCAATTCAGATAACATCTTCTGATTTGGCTTTGCCCAGTGACCGTGACCTTTGACTGAGTGTTTTCACAATCAATGCACTATATCCTTATGTTTAACCTGAACCTTTCAACAAAGTTTACCATACATCAGAAAAAAATTGCTTAAGTTCACCATGTAATGTGACTTTGACCTTTGAACAATACATGTAGGTCAACCTTTTAGGTGATCCTTGACTCCCCCATCAAGATAGATCTAAATCAAGTCAAAACGTTTATTTTCTGCACACACAATTACAAGGGTCGAATTTCGATCTTGACTCGTGACTGTGACGTATGCCTGTTCTCAAACTTTTATCCCTTCGTTTTTGCTTTACTCCCAAGATCTGTCTCAGTCTGGTCTAAAGTAGAGAAAACTGCTTTAAGCTTATTTTAGTGAGTTAAAGTCGGGCCTAGCCCTGGGACTATGACCCTTGGCCTAGTGCGTTCAAACCATTATGTTTACTCCTTAGCAGACCTTCAGCCATTCCACCAGCTTGAGTTATAATTGCTTAAATATATTTGAGCCATTTTATTCACACACACACACACACACACACACACACACACACACACACATTTACTGTACAGGCGACGCTCAAAATATAACATCTGCTACGCAAGTGACGAGTGTATTGATAATTAGCCGGATTAAATACACTGAGCTCCACCTAAAGATAAACAAGGACATACCGCCAGTCACAAAAGGATGCACAGCCGTAGCATCATCTTATTCTTCCACTGAGCTACGTGAAATATGCAGCAAAATGGCGAAAATCTAGGCCAAGATAAAGTGACAGAACTATGGTCCCCAGTTTGACTTCATTCCTCCTGTACTAACTCTCTGTAGGTGAAACGGAGAAGACAAAAAAATAAAGTAATAAAAAGGCCTCCACTTTCTTAATAAGGCGTGGTAGTGGTTGAGTAGAAGGGCCGCCATTAGACAGCCCATTTGAGAACGCTAATTGGCTTGTGTTATTCCATTTTAACTCCCAGCTAGTGGCTTCTTAGGATTCTCTCTCTCTCTCTCTCTCTCTCTCTCTCTCTCTCTCTCTCTCCAAGATAGATATATCCCTTCAAAACCGTTTAGAGCGAATAATTCAGAACCAAGATGGTTAAACAACAAATTAAAATCTCTCATAGGCCAAAGGAATAGATTATATAGAAAAATAAGATGTGGAGAGGAACACTTACGCAACCGGTACGCGATTTTGAATGGGGATGTAAAGGGGGAGATACAGAAAGCAAAGCGAGATTATGAAATGATGGTTGCTAGTGAATCGAAAGATAACCCCAAAGATTTTTACCAAATGTACAGTACGAAGAAAAAAGATAGGATTGGATCTCTAAGAACAGAATCATGTGACATTACCAGTAAAGATAAAGAAATGTCCTCTGTCCTAAATAATTATTTCTTATTACTTACCAAGGAAAATCGAGACCTGGTTCTGAAGCAGCAAATTTTTACGATGACAATGCGGGCAATATTCTTAGTAAAATAACCATTAGTAAGGAGGACGGACTGAAAGAAATTAACAAGATAAACCTCAAAAATAGCTATGTCAGGACGATATAATTATATGTAAAAATTATAAAGGAAACAAAAAAATCGTTATGTCAGTCGTTTTTAATCATTTTTAATGATTACTTAAATTCAGAAGTTCTAGAGGCGTGGAAGACTGAAAACGAAGTGCCCATTTTTAAAAACGGTGATAAAGCAGCTGCGTCGAATTATCATTCGATAAGCCTAACGTCAGTAGTAGGAAAAATGCTACAGTCAATGTCGGCAAATAAAACTGGGGAACACTTAGAATGATTTAATCTAATGAATGAAAGTCAGCACGGATTCAGGTAAGGACGATCCTGCCTCACAAACTTGTCATTCTTCTCGGAGGTCTATGAGGCAGTACAATAGATACTGTAGCAACAAAGCGCACGATATTATATACCGGTATCTGAACTTCAGTAAAGCTCTTGATAGGGTCCCACACGAAAGGGTAGGTAGAAAGGTTCGAGCACACGGTTTAGACGGCGATATCATAAAATGGATAGAATCCTGGCTGAAGGGACGAAAGCTGAGAGTGTTAATAAATGGAACTAAGTCGGATTGGGGATTAGTAACTAGGGGCGTACCACAGGGTTCAGTACTCGGCTCGATATTATATATATATATATATATATATATATATATATATGTGTGTGTGTGTGTGTGTGTGTATATATATATTATGTAAGTGATCTAGAGTTAGGAATAATTTGCAGTATTAGCAAATTTGCCGATGACACAAAAATAAGGCGTATTATTAACTCGACAGACGATTGCCTTAACTTACAAAAGGATCTCGATATATTGTTCAAATGGTAAAACAAAACAAAAAATGCAAATGAAATTTAACGTTGAAAAATGTAAAGTACTTAACGCAGGCAAGACCACCGAAGGTACTAAATAAAACTTAGCTAACAAAGAAATTAGTAAATCGGAATGCAAGAGGGATCTAGGAGCTATGGTTAGTAAAGGCCTCAAACCAAAGCAAGAGTGTAATAGTGCGAGGAATAACGTAAACAAGGTCCTAGGATTTATTTAAAGTAAATTGGGTCCTAGGATATATTTCGCAATAGGACATCTAAAGTAATACTGCAAGTTTATCTAGCATTAATAAGGCCACATTTAGAGTAGACCATGCGGGGGAGCATCAAAGCGTCAAAACTGATCCTATCACTTCATCAGATCTGCAAAAAGTTATCAGTCCATCAAATATCCCAGATGTTTTCATTTTGTCAAGAACAGTTTTTTCCTCATATCCTATCGATGTGTCAAAAAAGTTCATATCATTTCAAAGCATCAAAAGTGAGAAGTCATCGATGTATCAAAAAATCCAGAAGTTATCAAAGCATCAAACTGACAAAAGTCATCAAAGCACAAAAAAAAAAAAAAAAAAAAAAAAAAAATCCAGAATTTATCAAAGCATCAAAAACCTGCTCGGTGATGATGATATGGGGTGTTACGACTGTAACAATGGTACGCCGTCACAACCACCGTTAACGCAAATACTACTACATCAACGAGTGAAACTGTATGACACAGTAAGCTCGAGACCGGCTTGGGAACTTGAGTCTCGAACCAACAAGTGATACTCTGTTCTGTACGACTGTAACAATGGTAAGCCATCACAACCACCGTTAACGCAAGTACCACTACATCAACTAGTGAAGCAGTATGACACTGTAAGTTCGAGACCGGCTTGGAAACTTAAGTCTCGAACCAACAAGTGATACTCTGTTCGTGGTCATGACCAGGAAACCCTCTGTCATACACTTGACAGATCAGAACGGGGTCTCATCCTTCGAGTCACTTATCAGTACAAAATACAGCAACATGGTAAAGTGCCATCTATATATATATATAGATGGCACTATATATATATATATATATATATATATATATATATATATATATATATATATATATATATATATATATATATATATATATATATATATATATATATATATATATATATATATATATATATATATATATATATATATATATATATATATATACTGTATATACATAGATATAGATATATATATATATATATATATATATATATATATATATATATATATATAGATATAGATATAGATATAGATATATATATATATATATATATATATATATATATATATATATATATATATATATATATACTGTATATACATAGATATAGATACATATCGATATATATATATATATATATATATATATATATATGTATATATATATATATATATATATATATATATATATATATATATATATATATATATATATATATATATATATATATATATATATATATATATATATATATATATATATATATATATATATATATATATATATATATATATATATATATATATATATATATATATATATATATATATATATATATATATATATATATATATATATATATATATATATATATATATATATATATATATATATATATTGTTACATAGCCTATGATTTCAGCATCCCTTGTATAATTCTAACTTATGATATAGTTTTGTTCATAATTGCATCATCCTTTGTATGATCCTAATGTTCAGTATGCTGCATGTTTGTTCACGATTCGCCACGTGGCTTCCATAGTGACCAGGCTTGCGTGTTCCACCTCACTCCCCCCTTCTCCCCCTTATAGTAGAGTAAGTCGTTCTTTCTGTTGTTAAGAGCAGGATTGTTAACTCTTCGTCCTCTATGCGTTCATTTGCGCGTCCTTCTTACAAGTTGAATCAAGCTCTGTCGGCCCCCTATATAATGAGCTCAGTCTCTGCATTAGTTGCCACTTAGATCTACTCCTCATTCTCTTCACATCTCTGTCCTCCCCTATACAGTATATTATTATTTTTGTGAGTGCTCAGGAAGTCTGCAGCCATCTAGCTGCTGTATAATTTGAGTATAAGTGTTTTTACCATTTTTCTTGTACTGTATAGCCTAAGGCGTTAATTCGTAAGCCTGGTATACTTTTTATGATTCATATTGGTTCCATACTGTCAGCCAGTATTAGTAATATTTTGTATCTGTAATAATATTATATCTTGCTTTAACTGAGCATTATCTGGTTTTCTCATTTATCAGGGCTGACTTAGTTAAATTTGCTCTTGCTAAATTCATGTTAATAGAGGCTATTGCAGTTAACCATATATGTAACCTGTTTTGCCATTACATTATCCCTTATGAGTCCTGAATGTTTAGTTGTTAGTTTGAGCATTAAACTTTAACTTGTAATTTTACCTAAGTCTTTTGTTTTGAACCTGGAACTTTGCAGTACAGTAGTGATTTTAGTATTCTCATTTGAAGTGTTCATTATCTCTCTCTGTTCCGTAACAATATATATGTATAATACCACTTTCCCTGATGAGTTACTGCAATGACAGCTTGCACCTATGACATATTAGGTTATTTGTGTATTGCATCAATGATGAAAGAACGATCAAAGGTGCATCTTCATTTACTTCATGTGATGTGGAACTGGGAATGTACAGAGCTCGGCGCCGTGCTCAGCCACCTGTTCCACGCACAGCAGCTGAGTTCGTCACATGGATGTCTGATCCCCTCGCAGAGAACTACAACCTGCACTTCAAGGGGGCTGTGAACATGGGACAGAGCTGGCGATCATCTTCATGTCCACCGTCATCATCCCAAGGCTGGCAGAGGTGCAACACGCCATCTATGACGCAACGTTCTTCTGTGTTCCAGCCCTGTTCTACCAGTTCTTCTCCATCATGGCAGTCCTTGGAGACAAGGCTCTACCCGTGACCAGCGTTCTGATGACAGGAAAGTCACCAGCATTGTATCAAAAGGTCACTGACAAAATTCGTGAGTTAGCCCCTATTTTGCACCTGATACACTCATGGGCGATTATGAGATGGCTGGTGGAAATGCACTCCAAGCACCCTTTTCCGCTGCCAGATTCTGTGGCTGTCAATTTCACTACTCTCAAGCACTGTGGTGCAAGTGCCAGAAGTTAGGATAAACTGATCTGTACAAAAACAACCAGGAGTTTAAGACATTCTTGAAAAAAGCTCATGTCAACACCGTACTTGCCGGCCAATCAGATCAGAGTATTCGCCCTTGCGAATATCCGCAAATTCCAGCAGTACTTCTTTCATTACTGACTCAACACTGTGACTCCAGAGAAATTTTCAGTTTATGATTTTCCTTATGGAACCAGTAACTTTGCAAGTCATTCCATTCCAGGTTGAAGGCAAGAATACGAGTGCACCACCCGTCCATGTGGTCTTTTGTTGGGCACATCAATCACATGATATAAGACACAGAGAAGGACCTCGAGAAACTGGACCGGGGCTTAAACCTCAGCAGGTTGAGGAAGAAGGCCTATGAAACAAACCTGGAGAGGTGAAACGCACGCAAGGAGAAATATGCAAGAGGGGAATACAATCACATGCAGTTTATCTCAGCTGTGGCCCACACAATGGACACACATCTTCTGCTTCTAGAGACGACCCCAACTCGGGACGGAAAAGACTCGTTTGATGATGATGAAGTTGCTGTTGACCAAGAAAATCAACCTTCTCAGCAACAGAATCATCGTCTCTGAGCTGTGTGTCTGGCACCCAGAGAGAGAATGATCTGTTTCAGGCCTTGCAATCATGCACAGGTCTGTCCAGGCTGCAGCAACGTCATGGAAGCCATGGGAAATTCATGTCCCATCTGCAGAGTCCCGGTGCAGGAGCGATTCGAAATATTCATTCAGTAAGGGATGAAATACTACGTCATTTTTAGCCTTGAAAGCGGCCAATTAGTCACTACCTGCTTCAATTTCCTGTCTTCGGAAGGAGGTATGACATTTTTATCTCAATTTTATGATTCTTATGTTATTGTTGAAGTAAGGTACTTGAAATAAAGACGGACATTGATATGCATCTTGTGTTCTTATTGTGCCGCATCCTGCTTCATTTACGGTACCAGTACGTAATGTGTTTTGATGCTTTGCGAAGATCTGGAGATGTTTTTGACACTTTGCAAACATCAGAAGTCTTTGAAGCACTGATAGGATTTTATCCATTTTTGATGCTTTTTATATCCAGTCAGTTTCAGCTTCTTGACACATTGATACGATCCAGCTTTTTGGATGCATTGAAATGATTGGCTTTTTGACGTATTGATAGGGCTGACACCCTTGGAATAGTTTTGACACTTGGAAGGCGCCCCGACCATGCAAGTTTGGTGTTCGTACCACAGGATGGACATAAATTCATTAGAAAATGTACACACAAGAATGACAACAATGATACACGATGGTCGGGACTTTTCATAAGAAGACATACAGAACAGGTTATATCTGTACTCACAAGAACAGCATAGAGTAAGGGGAGACTTAACTGAGGTGGAAGAGAGAGTTATATGTAGAAAGAAAGAGAGAGGTGAAAAGATTAGTAAGAGAGAGTAAAAAGAGAGTGGATGAGGAATTTGGAAGGAATTTGAGTGTAAAGTGGAGGGTCTGTAAAAAATTGTTCTGGAAAGAGGTGAAAACAGTAAGACAGGGTGGAAATGAAGTTAGCAGGGGAGTGAAAGATAAAAATGGTAGATTACTAGTGGAGAAGGGAGAAAAAGTGAGCAGATGGAGAGAACACTTTAAGGAATTGTTGAACATAAAGGATGGAAGTAATGCAAGTATAAGTGGCTGGGGAATGGCTGGGAGAAAGAGGGAGGTGAGAAGACAGGAAGAAATCAGAAGGATAGAAGTTGTGGAAGCAATGAAGAAAGTTAAATCGGGGAAAGCCTCAGGAATTGATGGCGTGTGTGGTGAAATGCTGAAGCATGGGGGAGAGATAGTAGTAGAATGGATGTGGAAGATCTGCAGATTGGCCTGGGAGGAAGATAGAGTCCCGGAGGATTGAAAGTCAGGTATAATTATTCCCTTGTACAAAGGAAAAGGGGAAAAAGAAGTGTGTGGTAATCAAAGGGACATTTGTCTTCTTAGTATAATAGGAAAAGTGTATGGTAGGATACTTATTGACAGAGTTAGAGAAAGAACAGAGAAATTAGTTGGAGAACAGGGAGGCTTTAGGAAGGGAAGAGGTTGTGTAGATCGGATATTCATTCTTAGATCTTTAGTGGAAATGTTTCTAGAGAAGGGAAAGAAGTTGTATGCGGCTTTCATGGATTTGGAGAAAGCATATGACAGGGTGGATAGACAAGGATTGTGGAAAGTGTTAAGAATATATAGAGTAGATGGGAAGTTGTTGAATGCTGTGAAGAGTATGTACGATGGTGCGAAGGCTGCAGTGCGTGTGGATGGTGAACTAAGTGAATTTTTCTCTTTGAAAGTTGGGTTGAAACAGGGATGTGTCATGTCTCCATGGTTGTTCAATCTGTACATGGATGGGGTAATAAAAGAGGTACAAGGTAGGGTAGTGGATGTTGGAGTGACCCTGGTGAGAGAGGAGTGTTTGGAAACTCCCTGCACTGTTGTTTGCAGATGATAGTGTGTTGTTGAGTGAAGATGAAGGGGAGCTGCAAGGCTTGGTGGATGAGTTTGGGAGAGTGTGTAAGAAACGTAATCTAAAGGTGAATGTAGGGAAGAGTAAAGTGATGGTCTTTGAGAGAGGTGAAGTCAGAGAATGTACAGCGAGGTTGGATGGTGAGGAATTAGAAAATGTGAGTACGTTTAAGTACTTGGGTAGTGTGATGAGTAAGGATGGAGGTTTGGAGGGTGAAGTGCGTGAATGGGTACAGCAGGGAAGAAAGGTTGCTGGTTCTTTGAAAGCAGTGATAAGAAACAGGGAAGTGAGCATGGAAGTGAAAAAGTTACTACATGACAGTATTGTGATACCAACTCTAACGTATGGAAGTGAAGCTTGGACGTTGTTGGAAGGACACAAGTCAAGAGTGAGAGCAGTGGAAATGAGTTATTTAAGAGGAGCCTGTGGAGTCACATGGAGAGACAGGCTGACGAATGAGGATATAAAGGAGCGTTGTGGTGAGGATGAGGATGTCATAGGAAGCGTTATGAGGAACACACTGAGGTGGTTTGGCCATGTGGAGAGGATGGAGGGTGAAAGACTGACGAAGAGAGTGTATGTGAGTGAGGTGGAGGGGGGAAGAGGGAGGGGGAGGCCGAGGATGAGATGGAGAGGTATATGAGAGAGGGGGGTGAGTTGGGAGCAGGGCAGTGAAATGGCGGGGGACAGGGCGACTTGGAGGCGATTTGTTTGTGGCCACCGCAAATGGGATTGAGGCGTCTGGCAATAGATAGATAGATAGATAGATTAGCATGGTACTTAAAGTGAACATACAGGATAGAACTGAAAGTAATGGTTTCAAAGTAGACAAATTCCGTTTTAGGAATTGGGTAGAAATTGTTTTGGCAATAGAGCAGTAGACGAATGAAATAAGCTACCTAGTAATGTAGTGGCTTTCCCCTCCTTTGAGAGTTTCAGATATAGGCTAGATAGGGCTATGACAAGTGAGGGGTGGGAATGAAAAAGAAAAAAATCTCATAACCAGCACTAGTTCATTCTTTTTCCATTTCAGGTTACACTATGATAATCTCGTTTTCTCCTTTCTCACTTTCCTATAAAATGTCCACGCCAGTTCTTCTATGCAAGGTGGAGTTCCTTCTGACTTTTTCCTGCCGGCTTCAGCTGGAGGGTTTGGAGGGCGGGGGAGAGCCTTCTTTGCTATCCTTATCTCATTTTAGTAGTTCAGTAACTCTTCTAGGGGCTTCCTAGCATGGGCAAACTGTCTTACTGCCTCTCTCTCTCTCTCTCTCTCTCTCTCTCTCCACTATAGTGTGAGAGTGCGCGCACACACACACACACACACACACACACACACACACACACACACACACACACACACACACACACACACACACACACATTCCTTACATTCTATCTATAGCCAGACGCCATAATCCCGTGGGGAGTTGTTGTTTGTCTTTTAGTTGCTTTAGAGGGAGGCGAACTAACCCTCCGCCAACCTACTTGTTGACACATAGAGAACACGTGTGGGTTGGTTATATGGTTACCACCCAGCTTTGTAAATGGTTTCCTGGCTTACAGGAAACCATTAGGCCTGTCACTCAATGTAAAGCCACCTGAAAAGAAAAGAGGAGCGATAAAAAGTGACAGGAAAGATGGGAGAAACATGAAGAGAGGAGGGCAGACACAGAAAAAGAATGATAAAGATGAAGGAGGAAGTAGGCAGCACTACATCAAGTGAGTGGATGATGGTAGCCACCACCTACCAGTCATACACTTTAAATATTTCCTACTAATGATCCATTCCTATTTTGATCTAAATTGTTTATTATTGTGGTTTTCACAAGGCTCGTTATGTCATGTTAGACGTCGGAAGTTTCAGATAAATCGGGAAACCTCAGGAGCCAGAGCAACTGGTTGATAATAAGTAAAATGTTTTGTTATGTAATCCGTATTACAATTCTTTTTGGATAGTACACAATGCTCCAATGTCTTATTAATATTACTGTATTTCTTGATCCAGATGAAAAGGATTGATATCACGGACCGTAAAAAAAAAAAAAAAATGTTTTTTCTAAAGTTGCTTTATTTATGTCGACGGCGGAACTGAACGCGTGACTAACCCAGGCTGATAACAATTATTCACCTATTTGAACGACACATACCGAAAGAATGGGGAATCTTCCAGCTCTTTGGGATCGAACATTTCTCAGTTTTTTGAAGAGGCATAACACAGAAAGAAAGAAACAAAACAATATTCCTCAGTCACTCGCCGAAATGGTCGCAGCAAAACAATCTTACTCTCAACCTGATGCAAGATATGTAATTAATTATTGCTTTATTAGTTACTGTTTTAATTTTAGTTCTGTCGTCTTGGTTAATTCACGGGCATTTTACAATATATTTAATGCGGAGAAACTGACCTAGGAGAAGAGTAGGATTATTTTCCCCTTAAACGCATGATAAAATGACGGACATACCTAGAAGATGGAGAAGTATTCTGTTCCTCTGCCCCTTTTTCTAAGTACAGTACCAAGAGACGCCTTTACATCAAGACGGAGGATTTTATAAAGAAGTCTCCGCTGCTGGAATCTCTCTCTCTCTCTCTCTCTCTCTCTCTCTCTCTCTCTCTCTCTCTCTCTCTCTCTCTCTCCTTAGCTGAAATAAGATCGTGCCGACAGAGAAAGAATATAGCCTAATAACAGAACATGGTATTTATAATTCAAACCCCCTGATTACCGCAGCCGAATTACACCACAAATCCAGGACGTATTGTGGAGTGTCCCCATTAATTTTTGGAGTTGTATGTCAGGGGTGAAGGTCAGGGTGGGAGTGGGGGATTTGCACTGCTTCTTGTTGCAGATCTGGCCTTGCAATATTCTGAAATGGGAAAACAAAGATATATTGTAGTTGTATTGTTTAGTAATAATGATAATACTTTAAAAATATATAACGTAGTTATTGTATAGAGGACTGCTTTATTTTTAATGTTATAATACCGGTTCATTATTAAGGACGAAAATGGGTATAGTACAATATTTTAGTCTTGCTTAAGAACCATATTATTGATTATCTTTACATAATACTGTCATTCTTTTTAGTATGTCATCATAACCATTCTGATCCTTTCCCCTTTCTCCTAAAATAAATTTAAATTCCTAACATGAATAGGCGTAATTTCTGACTAGTTTGCGATATAGGGGATAATAGAACGGTATAGAGCAGTATAGAAGTCAACGGTGAAAGTCAGAGAGTGAGTGGGAGACCTGCACTGCCCCTTGTTGCAGGCCTGGGATTGCCATACACAAAGTAGAATGTTAAAAATAGATATTGATGAAAGACAGTAGTAACAATGGTAATATTTGCATTATTTATATTACCGCATTATACGTGTGTGTGTGTGTGTGTGTGTGTGTGTGTGTGTGTGTGTGTGTGTGTGAGAGAGAGAGAGAGAGAGAGAGAGAGAGAGCGAGAGAGAGAGAGGGAGAGAGAAGTAGCCGCGATAATAAGCTCGGATACCTCTTAAGCTATGATATCAAATCCAAATTATGTTCAAGGATTACGAAAATTTCGTTATGATTATTATGCACTTCTATAATTTCTTTTTCTTTCTTTCCTTTTTATTTTCAGGGCACGATACCATAAGAAATCCACAGTTTTTACTGAGAACCGCAAAAATTTCATGCTGCAGTATACGGTATCAATTGCATGCCTTTGTTGGTGTTAAGCTGATTAATATTAGAACAGTCTGTAATGCAGCAAATAGGGTAACGAGTGTCCCAAATTCAAGAGAATAATATGTCAGAGGTGATGGTCAGAATGGAGAGTGATATCTGGGCAGAGAGACAATGGTAGTATGAATTTTCATTTAATTACTCCAGTAGATTTGTTTGCAGAGGAAGTTTGATATTTTTTCCCACCCCAGGTTCCTTTCTTCAGCTATAAATTCCTAAATGAAGAAATAAAAAGTCGTTTACTAAGACATAGGTAGATAGGTTATCTTTGAAACTTTAGAGAACGAAAATACAATCGTCAACGCTAGGTGAAATCTTCAGTTCGGTAAAATGAGGCCAAAATTTGTTATATAAACTTAATTGCTGAAAGAGTACGGGAATTGTGTGTGTGTATGTGTGTTTGTGTGTGTGTGTGTTTTAAAGCATACCATGGTTCGTAATGTGCGTGAGTGGGTGTACAAACGTAGGAAAATTCTGTGTGTGTGTGTGTGTGTGTGTGTGTGTGTGTGTGTGTGTGTGTGTGTGTGTGTGTGTATGTGTGTGTGTTTTTAAGCATACCACGGTTCGTAATTTGTGTGAGTGTGTGTACAAATGTAGGAAAATTCTGAACATGGATATTGTCAACGGAGGTTTTGTAATTTATGAATGTGTGTAATCCAAAATTTAATGGAAGTTTTAATGATTAATAAATTTATGGCAAATAGATCGCCATTTTATTCTGGCTGACTGCCGATTCTCAAAAGATGAGAATTAACACTGTCTCTCTCTACAGTACACAGCGGAGATTAATTACTCACAAATGCTGTACAGTCGGTACTGCAGGCCCCTGAGAGTTTTTACCCCCTGACAATCAATATTTAATATTAATAACAGACAGGTTCTTGCTGAAGCTTAACCCCTAGCTAGCACAACGGATTTCAGAATTAATATGAAAGAACTGCTTTAAGTACAGTTATGAAAAATAAGTAAGTTGTGCGAGCTAAGATAAGCAGACTAAAAAAGCTTGTGGTGAAATAAAACACGAATAACAATTAAGCTCAAAGGAAAGAACTGTAAATTTATTGATTACAATAAATAAATTTACGTTACATAGAGCAAAATGAATTCAAATATTAAACGGAATGCACTCACTCACTCTTTCACAAAGCTAGCTAAAATAATTATTTTAAAACTAAGAAAAAACTAAAGAAATACTGGTCAATGTAGCGTATCACCAAGGAAGGGTGGGAGCCTGGAGAACTGTAGATCTAGTGGAGTCTGGGTGCTAGAAGACCTCTCTCACTCTCACTACTGGAACACAGAACCACACTCCGTCACGACATATAAAGGACTGCTAATTCGATGTGTGGGGTAGGATGCCCAGGCCAGCCAGAAGAAGGGCGTGGCCAACGGTTGAGGCAAGCAGGGGCGAACAATATAGAAACAATATCGCTCAGTAGAGCACTTAATGACGTGCATTAGAACGGTCACTTTTGAAACAGTGACGAATGTTTTGAAAAAAAGTATACCATTGAAATGGAGAGAGAAACGGTTAACTGAACGATACACAGTGAGTTTTCCACTAAAGTTCGTGGTTTCTCACAGAAGGAAAATGTCACGAAGTTGATTCGTGACATTACACCCCTTCAAAATGAAATTTTTTCCTTATGGGAAAAAATTTGTGGATATATATATATATATATATATATATATATATATATATATATATATAGATATATATATATATATATATATATATATATATATATATATATATATATATATATATATATATATATATATATATATATATATATATGTACACATCCTAACTCAGTCACACAAGATTCACACTGTGGTGTGTGTGCTATCCTGCTACAGGAGAAAATCACTATCGCCAATGAGCGTAAAAACCTCGTATTTACGTTAATAGAGGTAAGCTTGAGGGAAAAAACTCCGTGACGACGGTGAAAATCCTGTACTCAGGTCAAACTGAGCGAAAGTTCGCTACATTTTCACTGACAACTAATTGTTGTGTAGCGTGGTGTATGTGACACACGGTGTAGGTGTGACAGTTGTAGTGTAACTGTACCTACATGTAAAATTATACAGTAATTATTAATAATATGACGACGACGAAGGCAGAGGAGAAGAGGCGGCAGCGTGCGGGCAGACGATCAGCTGGCCCGCACAGCAAAACTGCTACACTCATCGTTGTACCTGCAAAATCACTTAAGGTGGAGCATCAAAAGTGTTAGTGAGACAAAAATTCTTATTACATTACAATTACTCTCTCTGCCTAGCAATCGGTACATGCTATGAAAGGTACGCTTTAGCTGAAAAATACAAGTGACAGCCTAAGCTTCGTACATTCGAGGTCGCCATTAATTTATTAGGTACATTATTAACCAGGAAACGTAGTCCCTGGACGCCGTTGGTCTCGAGGACTCGTGTAGTTTACTGGTTAAACTTTACACTTACGATTAGTGTCGGCAAGTTGAGAATCCTTATGCAAACTCGGGCTCATGTGTCCGCAGACACAGCCTCGGGTCGCCTCTGCTGGGTTCTCTCTCGAACTTCCCCCTTAACCTACAGTACTTATTAATATCGAGGAGCTGAGAATCCTTATGCAAACTCGTGCTCGTGTGTCCGCAGACACAGCCTCGGACTGCACACGGGTCCTCAAACTTCCCCCTTTTAGCCTAGAGTACACATGTATATGCAATATCAGGGCAGCTGAGAATCCTTACGCAAACTCGGGCTCGTGTGTCCGCAGACACAGCCTCAGGTCTCTGCAGGGTTCTCAACTTCCTCCTTAAACTTACGGTACATATGTATGTACAGGCCCTGGACATAATGTGTCCTGTGGGGCCAATGGGCGAGACGTCAGGTCTCCACCCACTTCACCACTATCCTGTCTCTCAACTGACTCTGAGATTACGGGTGTGGTTACAAACGGCGCAGGAAGGACGTGTCCCTGACTGGTGTTACGTGGACACACATTGCAGGAACGCACAAAACTATCTATGTCTCGTCCCATCCCTGGCCAGAAAAAGTCAGCTCGGATACGGCCCTGGGTCTTCCTTTTGCCCGTGTGACCTCCTGAGGCTGAACAATGACCTCATTCTAACACTGCTTGGCGGTACTTGGCGGGAACGACAAACTGCAATCGAACCTCGCCCTCGGGTGTTCGTGACTCACGGTAGAGCCGTCCTTGTTTGTGAAGGAACTTGGCTCGACCTCCCCGTGAATACTTTATCTCTCTACCCTTTTGTTTCTTTCGCACGGCAGCAATGTCAGGTCAGAATGTTGTTCTTGAACAACAACTTGGCTACACATCAGATCTTCGGCGATTCAATGGTCACCGGGGTGACACAGTGTGCAGCCTCAGGCGTGGCTCGTGTTGCTGTAGCCAAAGTCTGAGTAGCGTCATCTTCGATGCAACTATGCTTGGCACCGGGAATATTGCCTAGCAGACAGAACAACCTGAGGAACCATTGTCTCTCGGGACCTTCACAGGGATGTCTCCCACAAACCCTGGCTGAACAAGGAAGGCACTGTCACCTGTGGGAGGGCCTGTGGAGGAAGCAGCCAGCCACTCATGAGGCTGCTGAATAAATGATGCGGCAAACATGGTGCCCTGAGAATTAGATACTTGAGGGGTCGTACTCACTGCCTGTGGAGATGGAACATTGGCCATCTGTGGAGGGGTGTTCACTGTCGCTGTAGGACTAGTGAACTGTGGGGGAGTACCCGTACTGGTAGGGACGTGACCACCGTGCTGCTGCTGAGGAATGAAGGCTGCATTCGCTTCCTGCCTCCTATTCACTTGAGCTGGTGGTGAAAAGGACAGTCCCGACGGTTGGTTGCGTGGCTGATACTGGTGCTGGTTAGGGTACTTGTTGTACCTCTTCCACTCAGGCTTCTGAGTGTTTTGCCCCTGGTCCTTCCTCTGCGGTTTTGGACCTTGGCCATTACTCTGAGAACGGCCTTGGTGCTGGGATTCAGTCTGAGACGGCTTCCCAGACTTGGCAGTATCTTTTCTGCTGTTCCAGGTGTTTTGCTTACGAGTTTGGTACCCGTAAGCAGTGAATAATGCACCAGCCTTTTCCACCATTTGGCTGGCATTTTTCACCTGGCAGATCTTAAGCTGTGCTGAGCTCAGCAGGACACGACCTCTCTAGCTGTGTACGCAGCATGAGGTCAATTATCCCCTCTAGCGTGTGAGGGGTCTCATCTTTTTCCATCCACTCACCTAAGTAAGCAGTGAGACGGTCGAGGAACTGAACAGCTGTCTCCTTGTCTTGGAGACGAGCTCGCATGAACTGAACTTTGGCGTCGTCTACTGTGAGACCATACGCCTTAATGAGTGCAGCTTTCATCATCTCATACGTGAGATTGTCTCCACGAATTCTGTGGAGAATATCGAGGGCAGGGCCCTCAAATAAACTAAGAAATTGGAGCCGCTTAGCTGCCTCATCCAGTTGATACATGTCTGCCATGTCCTCAAAACGAGCTATGTACGGCTCGATTCGCTCGCCTTCCTTGTATGAAGGAAGCTTGACGCGTGGGGTCGCCAGGACATGTGTAGGAAGAGCGCTAGTGGAGCTTGGACCAACTGCACCAGACGTGTCTGAAGCCAAGGAATCTCGCTTGAGCTTCAACATTTCAAATTCATGTTTTTCGCGTGCTTCTCGTTCGGCACGTTCGTGTTCTCGTTCTCTCTCTCGTTCCTCACGTTGTTCTCGCTCGTGTTCTAAGTCAAGTTCGCGCTGTTTTCGCTCGTGTTCGCGCTGTTTTCGCTCGTGTTCGCGCTGTTCTCGCTCGTATTCGCGCTGAATCTTACGCTCTTCATGGGCATCATTCTCGCGCTGCTGGTCCATATTATGCAGTGAGAGTATGTACTCTTTAATTTCCTGGGGCTCGGTAAGCCCCATGTCTTTGGCTTCCTATAAAAATACGGTGGTAGCCATGACGCTAATTTACTAAGCAAGCCAAAACTGAGTACTGACTGCTGCTTCGCAAACGAATGTTAATAATACAAGTAAAGAATACTGACACAAGCTAGTGGTGACCAGTCTTATCTAGTTAAATGGCAAAGAATAAAACAAAAATGCAAATGACTGGGAAGACTCAATAATTAACGCAATGGGTACAGCGACTTCCCAGGAGCGAATAAAATCGTCTGGCGTTACCAAGAATTAAGTACTAAATAGAGTTAAATACTCTATGGATTAATAAAGCAGAAATTCACTTGCTAAACTAACGGTAAACACCAGTAAGCTTGTGCCTTTAACCTTTAGTTATTATAACTAATAACTAACTAGCTGAGTGAGTGAGTTTTCGTTAATAATAGTACTAGGAGTTAAATCCTGAAATGAGGTCGCCAGTTGTCAACGGGGATTTTGTAATTTATGAATGTGTGTAATCCAAAATATAATGGAAGTTTTAATGATTATTAAATTTATGGTAAATAGATCGCCATTTTATTCCGGCTGACTGCCGATTCTCAAAAGATGAGAATTAATGCTGTCTCTCTCTACAGTACACAGCGGAGATTAATTAGTCACAAATGCTGTACAGTCGGTACTGCAGGCCCCTGAGAGTTTTTACCCCCTGACAATCAATATTTAATATTAATAACAGACAGGTTCTTGCTGAAGCTTAACCCCTAGCTAGCACAACGGATTTCAGAATTAATATGAAAGAACTGCTTTAAGTACAGTTATGAAAAATAAGTAAGTTGTGCGAGCTAAGATAAGCAGACTAAAAAAGCTTGTGGTGAAATAAAACACGAATAACAATTAAGCTCAAAGGAAAGAACTGTAAATTTATTGATTACAATAAATAAATTTACGTTACATAGAGCAAAATGAATTCAAATATTAAACGGAATGCACTCACTCACTCTTTCACAAAGCTAGCTAAAATAATTATTTTAAAACTAAGAAAAAACTAAAGAAATACTGGTCAATGTAACGTATCACCAAGGAAGGGTGGGAGCCTGGAGAACTGTAGATCTAGTGGAGTCTGGGTGCTAGATGACCTCTCTCACTCTCACTACTGGAACACAGAACCACACTCCGTCACGACATATAAAGGACTGCTAATTCGATGTGTGGGGTAGGATGCCCAGTCCAGCCGGAAGAAGGGCGTGGCCAACGGTTGAGGCAAGCAGGGGCGAACAATATAGAAACAATAATATCGCTCAGTAGAGCAATTAATGACGTGCATTAGAACGGTCACTTTTGAAACAGTGACGAATTTTTTGAAAAATGTACACCATCGAAATGGAGAGAGAAACGGTTAACTGAACGATACACAGTGAGTTTTCCACTAAAGTTCGTGGTTTCAAACAAAAGGAAAATGTAGCGAATTTGATTCGTGACAGATATGTACTCGTTCCTGTGCGTGTGTGTGTATCTGTATGCATGTTCAAGTACAGTTGTGCAAGTAGATAATGAGAAAAAATATTGGGGTATATGACGACACCTGGCAGTTCCCTGTAGTAATTCCACATATCTTTATGAATGAATCGCTCAGAACCTAGAGCCTGTGCAAGGTGGACCGTGATTGGCTGAACTTTTCAGCGGTGGTGAAGCAAATATTCTCATCATATTATACGTAAATCAAGGTTAAAAGCTAATATGTGGCATGAAACAACATATAGAGAATACTACAGTATTTAATGATCGAACGTGGAGTATAACAGAGTAATAAGCGTCACCAATCTGTTAAACGTAACTCGCAACATGGCACAGAAGAGCAGCATGTCAGCTGGCATATAGTTTCGTTTATTCATGATATTCGAAGCAGTGGAAACGAAGTCTAGTGAATCAGATTAATAGATGTTGACCTCTAACGAAGAGAACCGGCAATGCTTTCTTTAACGAATGTAATATTGGAATTCCATTTCATCAATTATAAGGGTTATTATGCTCTACGACACATGATATCTGTTAATATGCATAGGCAGTAAATTAATACTAAATTATTCGTTGTCTTACTACTTTTTATATTTCACCAAATATATTGAAATACGAAGAGAGAAGACTGTACTAAGCCAGTAAGGCATTGTAGCACAAGGGAAAAGGAAATAGAGAGGGAAAGCAAGCACGAGGAAAAAAAAAAAAAAAAGGAGACGAGAGACAGTTGAAGAGCTGAGAAGGACTGATTCGGGACCAAAGGGATGCCAAAACCCTTTAAGTATCGTCAGCACATCTGCATACAATACCCCCTCACGTGGCTCATTCTCAATGTAAATGCATCGCATTAGACACGCAAAAATATAGTAAGATAATCAGCAACATTCATATACCGGTATTATGAAACGGGCACCTTAAAATTCTTCCTAGCAGCTCCACTTAATTACTTTCACGTCCATGGGGTGCATAAGACATCGTTCTGTAACATCAAACAGGGACTAGGTAACCAAATATCCAGTTTTAATTTTCAGCATCTAACCAACACTGATCCCTCCCCCACAGTGTTTGGAGGAGATGATAGGAAAGAGACAACGATGAAGACAATGGATTGAAGAGGCTACCAAATGGGTAACCAACGTCAATTAACACTGGCAGCCGTGGGGTTGTTCCCTCATTTTAATACATAATTATCTTGCTTGACGTTAATCAGTCCCCGGATGTAGGCTAAGTTGTAAATCCTCTTCCACACTCGCCTATCGGGCAGTAAATGGCGGACTGTGCCCTCGTCGGGCACAGTCTGTCAGGCATGACTGCTGATTAGCTGGTCAGGCAGTAAAGTCGACCAGTAGTCAGTAGATGGTCGGCAGCGATTGAGTGCTATATGACCATGAATAATGCAGATGAAAGGAAAAAGAAATAACTCAGTATAGCGTATAAATTGTTGCAATTGTAAAAAAAAAAAAAAAAAAAAAAAAAAAAAAAACAATGAAGAGTGCAGGAAAACAATATGGTTAATGAGGTAACTTTCTGAGGATGGCAGGGTCCTTCTCTCATGTCTGGCGCCAGACGACCGGGAAATGTCTGATGATTTCCCTCAACTACAGGCACTGGGTGTCCGCTGGTTTGCCCATCAAAGCTGCCACAAACTGTTCGATGACGGGCTGTAAGATCATATGATTGCTTTGACTTTATCTGTGCATCACTTACTGGCATCTTTATCGATTACCAGGATCTTTACCGTGTGCGATATAGCTGCGAGATGAGCACGGCGCTGATTCCAACACATATATCACAACGATTTTATCTCCTTTTATCTTTTCCAAGAAATTTCATCGCAATCATTATAAAGGACATGTTTTCTAACGTGGTGAAAATGAATACAGGGACGACATGGTAATCGATTATGAGGGTTTGTTTTTGCCTAACATATATTTGTCACAAATGTTGATAGCGTTTCAACTCTACTAGCCAATATCTCATCATCGGTAAGCATAGAACAAAATTACAATAATTGACAGTAAGTTTATTCTCCTATATCTCATCATTGGTAGGCATAGAACAAATTCATAATAATTTACAGTAAGAGTATTTTCTGACAAAATGTTCATGCCTCATAGCATTATAAAATAATGTTCACTCCAGACTAACGTGTGATCTGTATATGACAAATAAATAATACTTCTGTTTTATTCAGAAAACTGTGCAAACGAATGTAATATTATATCATAACAACATCATTGGATGAAAATATTAACTCAAAATAAATCTGCCACTATAATTACACTCAGTATTTGTCCTGAGACCATTGCTGGTAACCACATCGTGAAGGCGGCCAGGTAGTTTCGCCACATGATTGTGAATGATGTGAGGCTTTCTCCTGAGGACCTTCCACTCCCTTATCATGTGACGCAACAGTCGCTGTGGCGTCCTTTCCTCGCTGGGCTTCCAAACATTAACAACATTGGCCCAAACGTTCTCAATGGGATTTAGGTCAGGGCTGTTGCTAGGCCAAGGCAAAAGTTCTAGGTGGCGCTGATCCTCAAGCCATGTTCGCACAACTCTCGCTGTGTGCACGGAACAATTATCGTGCATGAAAATGATGTTCTCAGGATCCGGAAAGGTGTATGCGCGGACAACAGGCAGCATCACCTCCTCTAGTATCTCTAGATACTGCTCATCCCTGAAGTTTCCCTCTATCTCTGAGACCTCATCAACACCATGGAGAAAAATTCACCCTCACACGTTGCATGTTAGGTGACCACTCCGTGCCTCTGCATAGATGTGCTCCCGAACCTACAGTAATTATGAAACATTATGTCCTTGTCAGTTTTGATAAATAACACACATTAATGACTTCATTTTCTAGCTTTATACTGCAATATATATTCCATAAGATATAATTATTCGATTACACATTACCTATGTTAAATAAAAATTCTCTCTCTCTCTCTATATATATATATCATCATCATCATCAGCCGTTTGAGTAACCACTGCAGGACCGGCCTATCCCGACCGAAGTCGGGACGATACAGCCAATGTATCTCTACCAAGTGGCTTAGGCTGTCTGGTAGAGATTGTATGTAGGGTGAGAAGTGCTTCTAAGTGTAATTGTAGTGTTGTAGTGGCTTTGGATGTGTGTGTAGTCTGTGAACCAAGTGTAATCGGCCCGCGCAAGCCGATTGGGTGCAAGCATACTTTATAGTAAGCGACACTGATTCCACAGCACCCCTTGTGTCCGCCAATGCAGTACGTGGCCGGGTGAACACTCCCAAAGTTTATTACCCTGGCGGGGTGCGAACCCTGGCTCACCCGTGTACGAAACGTACACTCTACCACTGTACCACAGACGCTCCGTATATATATATATATATATATATATATATATATATATATATATATATATATATATATATATATCAGTCTCTGTACCGTTATATATATATATATATATATATATATATATATATATATATATATATATATGTGTGTGTGTGTGTGTGTGTGTGTGTGTGTGTGTGTCCGACTGTGGGCCTAGGCTTCACAGCCTGCTATCAAGGCCCAGCAGTCCTCCTACATACCATACACCTCTGCATGTCACCATTTCGGCGCTAACACCCACCGTCCATATTGAATACATGCTAGGGCTGTCTCCTACAGGACTGGTGTACTGGTATTTGCGGGGGTATTTTTACGACATGTCGGCGAGTCTTCTGGTGGATCAGTAAAGCCTGATTTAATGGAATTCAAATCCTTAAACTGTTCCCTGCCCCAGCCGGGATTCGAACCTGGGTCCGTTAGGACTGCAGGCCACTTCTCTACCGATTGAGCAATATATATATATATATATATATGTCTTTCTCAATCTACCTATTTCTATCTATGTATCTATCTATCTGTCTATCTATCTACCTATCTATCTGTCTATCTATATATATACGGAGCCTCTGTGGTACGGTGGTAGAGTGTGCCTTTCGTACACGGGTGGACCAGGGTTCACGCCCCGCCAGGGTAATAAACTTTGGGAGTATTCACCCGGCCACGTACTGCATTTTCGGACACAAGGGGTGCTGTGGTTGAACCAGTGTCGCTTACTGTAAAGTATGCTTGCATCCAGTCGGCTTGCGCGGGCCGATTACACTTGGTTCACAGACTACACACACATCCAAAGCCACTACAACACTACAATTACACCTAGAATCACTTCTCACCCTACATACAATCTCTACCAGACAGACTAAGCCACTTGGTAGAGATACATTGGCTGTATCGTCCCGACTTCGGTCGGGATAGGCCGGTCCTGCAGTGGTTACTCAAACGGCTGATGATGATGATGATATATATATATATATATATATATATATATATATATGTATAGAGAGAGAGAGAGAGAGAGAATTTTTATTTAACGTAGGTAATGTGTAATCGAATAATTATATCTTATGGAATATATATTGCAGTATAAAGCTAGAAAATGAAGTCATTAATGTGTGTTATTTATCAAAACTGACAAGGACATAATGTTTCATAATTACTGTAGGTTCGGGAGCACATCTATGCAGAGGCACGGAGTGGTCACCTAACATGCAACGTGTGAGGGTGAATTTTTCTCCATGGTGTTGATGAGGTCTCAGAGATAGAGGGAAACTTCAGGGATGAGCAGTATCTAGAGATACTAGAGGAGGTGATGCTGCTGTTGTCCGTGCATACACCTTTCCGGATCCTGAGAACATCATTTTCATGCACGATAATTGTCCCGTGCACACAGCGAGAGTTGTGCGAACATGGCTTGAGGATCAGCGCCACCTAGAACTTTTGCCTTGGCCTAGCAACAGCCCTGACCTAAATCCCATTGAGAACGTTTGGGCCAATGTTGTTAATGTTTGGAAGCCCAGCGAGGAAAGGACTCCACAGCGACTGTTGCGTCACATGATGAGGGAGTGGAAGGTCCTCAGGAGAAAGCCTCACATCATTTACTATCATGTGGCGAAACTACCTGGCCGCCTTCACGATGTGGTTACCAGCAATGGTCTCAGGACAAAATATTGAGTGTAATTATAGTGGCAGATATATTTTGAGTTAATATTTTCATCCAATGATGTTGTCATGATATAATATTACATTCGTTTGCACAGTTTTCTGAATAAAACAGAAGTATTATTTATTTGTCATATACAGATCACACGTTAGTCTGGAGTGAACATTATTTTATAATGCTATGAGGCATGAACATTTTGTCAGAAAATACTCTTACTGTAAATTATTATGAATTTGTTCTATGCCTACCAATGATGAGATATAGGAGAATAAACTTACTGTCAATTATTGTAATTTTGTTCTATGCTTACCGATGATGAGATATTGGCTAGTAGAGTTGAAACGCTATCAACATTTGTGACAAATATATGTTAGGCAAAAACAAACCCTCATAATCGATTACCATGTCGTCCCTGTATTCATTTTCACCACGTTAGAAAACATGTCCTTTATAATGATTGCGATGAAATTTCTTGGAAAAGATAAAAGGAGATAAAATCGTTGTGATATATGTGTTGGAATCAGCGCCGTGCTCATCTCGCAGCTATATCGCACACGGTAAAGATCCTGGTAATCGATAAAGATGCCAGTAAGTGATGCACAGATAAAGTCAAAGCAATCATATGATCTTACAGCCCGTCATCGAACAGTTTGTGGCAGCTTTGATGGGCAAACCAGCGGACACCCAGTGCCTGTAGTTGAGGGAAATCATCAGACATTTCCCGGTCGTCTGGCGCCAGACATGAGAGAAGGACCCTGCCATCCTCAGAAAGTTACCTCATTAACCATATTGTTTTCCTGCACTCTTCATTGTTTTTTTTTTTTTTTTTTTTTTTTTTTTTTTTTACAATTGCAACAATTTATATGCTATACTGAGTTATTTCTTTTTCCTTTCATCTGCATTATTCATGGTCATATAGCACTCAATCGCTGCCGACCATCTACTGACTACTGGTCGACTTTACTGCCTGACCAGCTAATCAGCAGTCATGCCTGACAGACTGTGCCCGACGAGGGCACAGTCCGCCATTTACTGCCCGATAGGCGAGTGTGGAAGAGGATTTACAACTTAGCCTACATCCGGGGACTGATTAACGTCAAGCAAGATAATTATGTATTAAAATGAGGGAACAACCCCACGGCTGCCAGTGTTAATTGACGTTAGTTACCCATTTGGTAGCCTCTTCAATCCATTGTCTTCATCGTTGTCTCTTTCCTATCATCTCCTCCAAACACTGTGGGGGAGGGATCAGTGTTGGT